>NW_027395283.1:6799642-7114285 GCF_027580225.2 Misgurnus anguillicaudatus | reverse complement strand
TCAGACGAACAAACACCCCGGGTGTCATCACTATAAGACATTTTTTCCCTTAGATATTAGACACTTCCTGTTTCTCTGATTTCGCCATGACTTTGCCGCTTCACCATGGCAGAACCGTTCGAGATATCAAAAATCCCTTCACAATTTAGCAAGTCCAATGTCTTGACATCATGATCACCACATTTGGTGTCATTTGCATGAATCCCCTAGGAGGAGTATTCAAAGTTCACCGCATGCATTTTTTAAACAATCCAAAATGGCGGACTTCCTGTTGGGCGGAGCTAAAATGTTAGAGGGCGAAAGTTGTTCGGGTCGATGAGATCTATATGTGTACCAACTTTCGTAAATGTGCGTACATGTTTGCCCGATCTGCGCACTCCTGTTTGTTTTTGCATTACAGGGGGCGCTACAGAGCCCCCGTGCCACGCCCGTGTTCCAGCCTTTGGCTTTCGGCGATCACGGACGACTCTGATGTCTGTGCCAAATTTCAAGAGTTTTCGAGTATGTTAAGGCCCCCAAAATGTCCAAAAGTGTTGAAAAAAATAAAAAAAAAATAAAAAAAATAAAAAGAAATATAGCTGCAAGCAGCAATGGCGGGCCCTCGCACGTTTTTTTACCGCTACACGGTGCCTCCGAGAAAACGACGCAAAGTGGGCACGTGCATCAAGTGGGTAAATATCAGTGGACTATTTCATGTTGCTACTGACCAATTTGGGTACTGTAGGTAAAAGAAACCCCACATTTTAGACAAACGGGGGCGCTAGTGAGCCACTAAATAGACACGCCTTTATCTGACCTTTTTGTCAACACTTAACAGCCGACAACTCTCATGTGTGTGCCAAATTTAAAGTTAATCTAAGCACGCAAAGAGCCTTAAACATGCCTGAAATTAAAGTAAAGTTTGAAGCGTTGCCATGGCAACAGCGTTCGAGATGTCAAAAATTCCTTCGCAATTTAGCATCTACAATGTCTCAGCATCATGTTGACCACTTTTGGTGTCAATCACATAAACATTCTAGGAGGAGTATTTAAAAGAACATCACATGGAACTGTCAAAAAAATCAACCTTTGTGACTGCAACACTTCCTGGCGCCTGGTGGTGGCGCTATACCCGAGACTCACAATAGGCACATCGATGCGATCAGAATCTTCAGACGAACAAACACCCTGTGTGTCATCATAATAAGAAATTTTTTACCTTAGATATTAGACACTTCCTGTTTCTCTGATTTCGCCATGAATTTGTCGCCTCGCCATGGCAGAACCGTTCGAGATATCAAAAATCCCTTCGCAATTTAGCAAGTACAATGTCTCGACATCATGATCACCATGTTTGGTGTCAATCCCATGAATCCCCTAGAAGGAGTATTCAAAAGTTCACAATATGCATTTTTTAACCCTCCAAAATGGCCGACTTCCTGTGGGGCGGAGCTAATAGGTTTGATTGTGAAAGTTGTTCAGGTCGATGAGATCTATATACGTACCCACTTTCGTACATGTGCGTACATGTTTGCCAGATTTGTGCACCAATATTTTTTTTGCATTACAGGGGGCGCTACAGAGCCCTACTGCCACACCCGTGTTCCAGCGTTTACCCAGACCTAATGGCCGACGACTTTGAGGTCTGTGCCAAATTTCCGGTGTTTTCGAGCATGTTAAGGCACCCAAAGTGCATGCCAAGTGCTTAAATATCCCTGAAAATGAAAGTAAAGTTTGACGTGTTGCCATGGGAGCAGCATTCGAGATATCAAAAATCCCTTCGCAATTTATCATCTACTATGCCTCAGCATCATGTTGACCACTTTTGGTGTCAATCGCATGAAAATCCTAGGAGGAGTATTTAAAAGAACATCGCATGGAACTGTCAAAAAATCCACCTTTTGTGACTGCCACACTTCCTGGTGCCTGTTGGTGGCGCTATACCCGAGACTCACAATAGGCACATCGATGCGATCGGAATCCTTGGCCGAACATACACACTGCGTTTCATCCCAATAAGACATTTTTTGCTTTAGATATTAGACACTTCCTGTTTCTCTGAATTCGCCATAAATTTGTTGCCTCGCCATGGCAACACCGTTCGAGATATCAAAAATCCCTTCGCAATTTAGCAAGTCCAATGTCTCAGCATCATGTTCACCACGTTTGGTGTCAATTGTATGAATTCCCTAGGAGAAGTATTTAAAAGTTCATGACTGACACACTTCCTGGCGCCTGGTGGTGGCGCTATACCTGAGACTCACAATAGGCACATCAATGCGATTGGAATCTTCACACGAACAAACACCCTGTGTGTCATCATAATAAGAATTTTTTTGCCTTAGATATTAGACACTTCCTGTTTCTCTGATTTCGCCACAACTTTGTCGCCTCGCCATGGCAGAACCGTTCGAGATATCAAAAATCCCTTCGCAATTTAGCAAGTACAATGTCTCGACATCATGATCACCACGTTTGGAGTCATTCGCATGAATCCCCTAGAAGGAGTATTTAAAAGTTCACCGCATGCATTTTTTAAACAATGCAAAATAGCCGACTTCCTGTTGGGCGGAGCTTAAATGTTAGAGGGCGAAAGTTGTTCGGGTTGATGAGATTTATAAGCGTACCAATTCTCGTACATGTGCGTACATTTTTGCCCAATCTGTGCATCAATGGTTTCTTCTGCATTACAGGGGGCGCTACAGAGCCCCTGTGCCACGCCCGTTGTCCAGCCTTTGGTTTTCTGCAATGACGGACGACTTTGACGTCTTTGCCAAATTTCAAGAGTTTTCGAGTATGTTAAGGCACCCAAAATGCCCAAAAGTGTTAAAAAAAATAAAAATAAAAAAAAATAAAAAAAATAATAAATTCGAGCAAAAACAATAGGGCTTCGCACCTTTCGGTGCAGGCCATTCTGGCCTGCTCCTCGGTGCTCGGGCCCTAATAATCCGAGCAAAAACAATAGGGCTTCGCACCTTTCGGTGCAGGCCATTCTGGCCTGCTCCTCGGTGCTCGGGCCCTAATAATAATAATAAAAATATAGCTGCAAGCAGCGATGGCGGGCCCTCGCACGTTTTTTTACCGCTACACGGTGCCTCCGAAAAAACGATGCACGGTGGGCAAGGGCATCAAGTGGGTAAATATCAGTGGACTATTTCATGTTGCTACTGATCCGTTTAGGTACTGTAGGTAAAAGAAACCCCACATTTTAGACAAACGGGGGCGCTAGTGAGACACTAAATAGACACACCTTTATCTGACCTTTTTGTCAACACTTAACAGCCGACAACTCTGATGTGTGTGCCAAATTTAAATTTAATCTAAGCACGCCAAGAGCCTTAAATATGCCTGAAATAAAAGTAAAGTTTGACGTGTTGCTATGGGAACAGCGTTCGAGATGTCAAAAATCCTTCGCAATTTAGCATCTACAATGTCTCAGCATCATGTTGACCACTTCTGGTGTCAATAACATTATTTACCTAGAAAGAGTATTTAAAAAAACATCGCATGCAACTGTAATGCTTAAATAAGCCTTTAAAATGAAAGTAAAATTTGTCGCGTTGCCATAGGAACAACATTCGAGATATCAAAAATCCCTTCGCAATTTATCATCTACAATGTCTCAGCATCATGTTGACCACTTTTGGTGTCAATCGCATGAATATCCTAGAAGAAGTATTTAAAAGTTCACTGCATGAAACTGTAAGGCTTAAATATGCCTTTAAAATGAAAGTAAAGTTTGACAGGTTGCCATGGGAACAGCGTTCGAGATATCAAAAATCCCTTCGCAATTTATCATCTACTATGCCTCAGCATCATGTTGACCACTTTTGGTGTCAATCACATGAAAATCCTAGAAGGAGTATTTAAAAGAACATCGGATGGAACTGTCAAAAAAATCCACCTTTGTGACTGACACACTTCCTGGCGCCTGGTGGTGGCGCTATACCCGAGACTCACAATAGGCACATCGATGCGATCGGAATCTTCAGACGAACAAACACTCCGCATGGCATCAAAATAAGATATTTTTTGCCATAGATATTAGACACTTCCTGTTTCTCTGATTTCGCCATGACTTTGCCGCATCGCCATGGCAACACCGTTCGAGATATCAAAAATCCCTTCGCAATTTAGCAAGTCCAATGTCTTGACCTCATGATCACCACGTTTGGTGTCATTTGCATGAATCCCCTAGGAGGAGTAGTTAAAAGTTCACCGCATGCATTTTTAAACAATCCAAAATGGCTGACTTCCTGTTGGGCGGAGCTTAAATTTTAGAGGGCGAAAGTTGTTTGGGTCGATGAGATCTATATGCGTATCAACTCTCGTACATGTGCGTACATTTTTGCCGAATCTGTGCCCCAATGTTTGTTTTTGCATTACAGGGGGCGCTACAGAGCTCCCTTGCCACGCCCGTGTTCCAGCCTTTGCCCAGTCCTAATGGCCGACGACTCTGACGTCTGTGCCAAATTTCAAGAGTTTTCGAGTATGTTTAGGCACCCAAAATGCCCAAAAATGTTAAAAAAAAATAATAATAAATAAAAATAATAAATCCGAGCAAAAACAATAGGGCTTCGCACCTTTCGGTGCAGGCCATTCTGGCCTGCTCCTCGGTGCTCGGGCCCTAAATATAGCTGCAAGCAGCAATGGCGGGCCCTCGCACGTTTTTTTACCGCTACACGGTGCTTCCGAGAAAACGATGCACGGCAGGCAAGGGCATCAAGTGGGTAAAATATCAGTGGGCTATTTAATGTTGTTTCTGAGGCATTTGGGGACTGTAGGTAAAAGAAACCCCACATTTTAGACAAACAGGGGCACTAGTGAGCCACACTTAACAGCCGAAAACTCTGATGTGTGTGCCAAATTTAAACTTAAACTAAGCACGCCAAGAGCCTTAAATATGCCTGAAATTAAAGTAAAGTTTGACGCGTTGCCATGGGAACAGCGTTCGAGATGTCAAAAATTCCTTCGCAATTTATCATCTACAATGTCTCGGCATCATGTCGACCACTTCTGGTGTCAATCGCATGAAAATCCTAGAAGGAGTATTTAAAAGTTAACTGTATGCAACTGAAAGGCTTAAATATGCCTTTAAAATGAAAGTAAAGTTTGACGCGTTGCCATGGGAATAGCGTTTGAGATATCAAAAATCCCTTCGCAATTTATCATCTACAATGTCTCAACATCATGTTGACCACTTTTGGTGTCAATCGCAGGAATATTCTAGGAGTATTTAAAATAGCATCGCATGCAACTGTCAAAAAAATCCACCTTTGTGACTGTCAAACTTCCTGCCGCCTGGTGGTGGCGCTATACCCGGGAGTCACAATAGGCACATCGATGCGATCTGAATCTTCAGACGAACAAACACCCCGCGTGTCATCACAATAAGACATTTTTTGCCTTAGATATTAGACACTTCCTGTTTCTCTGATTTCGCAATGACTTTGTCGCTTCGCCATGGCAGAACCGTTCGAGATATCAAAAATCCCTTCGCAATTTAGCAAGAACAATGTCTCTGCATCATGATCACCACGTTTGGTGTCAATCCAATGTATTCCCTCGGAGGAGTATTCAAAAGTTCACCCCATGCATTTTTTAAACAATCCAAAATGGCCGACTTCCTGTTGGGCGGCGCTAAAAGGTTAGAGTGCGAAAGTTGTTCAGGTCGATGAGATCTATGTGTGTATCAACTCTTGTATATGTGCGTACATGTTTGCCCAATCTGTGCACCAATATTTGTTTTTGCATTACAGGGGGCGCTACAGAGCTCCCTTGCCACGCCCGTATTCCAGCCTTTGCATGAGCCTAGTGGCACGCGACTCTGACGTGTGTGCCAAATTTCAAGACTTTTCGAGTATGTTAAGGCTCCCAAATTAGCACAAGTGTTGAAAAAAAAAATTAAAAAAAAAATAATAATAAATCCGAGCAAAAACAATAGGGCTTCGCACCTTTCGGTGCAGGCCATTCTGGCCTGCTCCTCGGTGCTCGGGCCCTAAATATAGCTGCAAGCAGCGATGGCGGGCCCTCGCACGTTTTTTTTACCGCTACACGGTGCCTCCAAGAAAACGACGCAAAGTGGGCACGTGCATCAAGTGGGTAAATATCAGTGGACTATTTCATGTTGCTACTGACCAATTTGGGTACTGTAGGTAAAAGAAACCCCACATTTTAAACAAACGGGGGCGCTAGTGAGCCACTAAATAGACACGCCTTTATCTGACCTTTTTGTCAACACTTAACAGCCGACAACTCTAAATTTGGCACACACATGAGATTTAATCTAAGCATGCCAAGAGCCTTAAATTTGCCTGAAATTAAAGTAAAGTTTGAAGGGTTGCCATGGCAACAGCATTCGAGATGTCAAAAATTCTTTCGCAATTTAGCATCTACAATGTCTCAGAATCATGTTGACCACTTTTGGTGTCAATCGCATAAACTTTCTAGGAGGAGTATTTAAAAGAACATCACATGGAACTGTCAAAAAAATCAACCTTTGTGACTGCAACATTTCCTGGCGCCTGGTGGTGGCGCTATACCCGAGAGTCACAATAGGCACATCAATGGAATCAGAATCTTCAGACGAACAAACACCCCGTGTGTCATCACAATAAGACATTTTTTACCTTAGATATTAGACACTTCCTGTTTCTCTGATTTCGCCATGAATTTGTCGCGTCGCCATGGCAGAACCATTCGAGATATCAAAAATCCCTTCGCAATTTAGCAAGTACAATGTATCGGCATCATGATCACCATGTCTGGTGTCAATCCCATGAATCCCCTAGGAGTAGTATTCAAAAGTTCACCGTATGCATTTTTTAAACCATCCAAAATGGCCGACTTCCTGTTGGGCGGAGCTAATAGATTTGATTGTGAAAGTTGTTTGTGTCGATGAGATCTATATATGTACCAACTCTCGTACATGTGCGTACATGTTTGCCCGATTTGTGCACCAATTTTTTTTTGCATTACAGGGGGCGCTACAGAGCCCTACTACCACGCCCGTGTTTCAGCGTTTGTTCTGTCCTAATGGCCGACGACTTTGAGGTCTGTGCCAAATTCCCGGTGTTTTCGAGCATGTTAAGGCACCCAAAGTGCATGCCAAGTGCTTAAATATGCCTGAAAATAAAAGTAAAGTTTGAAGGGTTGCCATGGGAGCAGCATTCGAGATATCAAAAATCCCTTCGCAATTTATCATCTACAATGCCTCAGCATCATGTTGACCACTTTTGGTGTCAATCGCATGAAAATCCTAGGAGTAGTATTTAAAAGTTCACCGCATGCAACTGTCAAAAAATCCACCTTTTGTGACTGCCACACTTCCTGGTGCCTGTTGGTGGCGCTATACCCGAGACTCACATTAGGCCAGTGTTTCTCAAACTTTTTCAGCCCAAGGACCACTTTATCTTCCAATTTTTTTCTGAGGACCACCTAACAGAATCTCACTTTAACACGCACCCAAAAAACAACAAAATAGGAAGGATAAACTAAATTTATTTTTATAAATGTATTAACTGTTTCAAGTCAAAAACGAATTATTCAAACACACATGCAATGATATGATCAGAAAATAGTACATGCATTTTATTTAATTTGAAAAATTTAAGTTGAAATAAACTGCAGTTTAATATGAACAAAAACTGCAATTAAACATACTGTAACAGCCCAGGTCCCACTTAATGTCATTCCAAAGAGCCATTAAGTGACTGAGGTGGTGGGTATATGAAGTGTAACTATGGTTGTAACTATGGTAACAATAACATGCTGGAAATTAATGTTCCCCTTAATGTCCACTATCAGTGAAATAACTGGAATTTTACAAATGAAACAAAAACTGGTAAATTACAAAACAAATAGATCTGTGGATTTTATTTTTTGAGATTTCCATCTAAAACTTAACGTGAATATTAATGAGACGAGTGGTGCTGCTTATCACACATCAGTTTCTGAATGTCTGGCTCCAAAGAGGAGTTTCAGTCTCATACTAGGCTCCACGTTTAGTCTGTTGCGCTGTTTTGTTTTCAAACCAACCAGTGTGGAAATCCCAACCTCACAGTTGTATGTAGTTGGGAAGGGCATAAGCACTTTGAGGGCAGATTCTGCAAGCTTTGGATGTTCAGGAAGGAGCTGAGCCCAGAAGTCTGTTAAGGGCTGTTGTTTGAATGACATTTTGAGACCTCCATCTGATGCAATGTCCGCAAGACTATTGCCTTCTTGTATTGAGAGCTTGGTACATTGCTCAATGATGTCACCAAATGGATTTCTGATCCACTCAAAGTCCACATCTAGCTCTGGAAAATATTTTTCCAGCTGCATGTGAATGCCTTGTAGATGTTCCTTTATGGCTGTGATGGTGTCGTCATCCAGAGTCTCTTTAGTTTTGAGAAGAAAGTCCGCTAGAGTGGGGAAACAGTCAAATTCACGGCGATCGATATGCGCGCACCAGAGCTTTAATTTGGTGCGCGCCCCTTTAATTTTGTCCTGTACATTAAAGACTGTGACCGCGTTTCCTTGCAGTGCTAAGTTGAGCGTATTGAGCGTGCTGAAAATATCTGCAAGATAGGCTAGTTTTGAAAGCCACATAAAGTCATGAATTCGATCATACAATTCATCAGCTTGGTGCAGAAATAATTTTACTTCATCGCGCAGTTCAAAGAGACGACACAGGACCTTGCCACGGGACATCCAGCGCACTTCAGTGTGGAACAGAAGTTTTGTGTGCTCACTCCCCATTTCCTCACACAGGACTTTAAAAAGACGCGAGTTGAGGGCCTTGCCTTTGATTGAGTTGACAATTTTAACTGCCTCGTCCAAAACAGTTTTAAGGCAACTTGGCATCTTTTTCACCGCGAGCTGTTCTCTATGAATGCAGCAATGAGTTGACACAGCGGATGGAGCAACATTACGCACACGCGTTACCAGGCCCTTGTGTTTGGCTGTCATCGCAGTTGCACCATCAGTGTAAACTCCAACACAACATTTCCAGTCAATTTTATTATGCACAATGAAGTCATTTAGTGCATCAAAGATCGCTTCTCCTGTGGTGTTCGTTGGAAGGGATTTACAGAAGAGAAAATCCTCATGAACTGAGCGCGCATGGATGTATCTGACAAAACACAGAAGATTTGCTTCGTTACCAATGTCCGTGGACTCGTCCAATTGAAGAGAAAAGAAGGGACTCTGGTGTAATCGTGTGATCAGCTGCTCTTGGATATTTTCGGACATTGAAGTTATGCGTCGCTGGACAGTGTCATTGGACAGAGGTACTTTGTGCATGTCATCACTAGCTTTCTTCCCTAGCATTACGTTTGCCATAACTTCGGCAGCAGGCTTAACTAGAGTCTCTCCAATTGAATGGGGTTTTCCCGTTTTTGCAATGAGTAGAGACACTTTGTATGATGCCTCCGTAGCCTTTGCATTTTCACCGGGCATAAAAAACTGTGAAGTGTTTTTACTCATGTGTCGCTCAAGCTCATCACGTTTTCTCTCAAAAAATGACACTGGTTTATCTGTACAATCTTTGTGCTTAGACTCGAAGTGACGCTTGAGTTTGGATGGTTTCATTGCTTCATTAGCCAATATTTCATAACACAAAACACAGTGAGGTCTAGCATCCTCAAGATCCCCAGTCCAGGAAAATCCAAACTTTATGTACTCATTGTTATATTTTCGCTTAACTTTCTCACATGGTTTTCGCTCCATGGTCGGCGGGAGTGTGGTGGCCAGTGGCCGTGACTCGGTGTCATCGATCCCGGCTTCAGTAGGCCTTTGTGATGTTGTAGTTTTGCTGCTTTCAGGGGACGCTTGTTCTTTTCTTTTAACCCCTTTTTGGTTTAGCCACTTATCCATTATACGTTATTAAAACAGTCTTGCAAAAGCATTAAAAATCTTCTTAAATAAGAGATGATTTAAAAACACTTGCCTATAGGTCATCTTTTCGCGGACCACTAGCGCGGACCTCACTTTGAGAATTACTGCATTAGGCACATCGATGCGATCGGAATCCTAGGCCGAACATACACACTGTGTTTTTATCCCAATAAGACATTTTTTGCTTTAGATATTAGATAATTCCTGTTTCTCTGAATTCGCCATGAATTTGTCGCCTCGCCATGGCAACAGCGTTTGAGATATCAAAAATCCCTTTGCAATTTATTTAGCAAGTCCAATGTCTCAGCATCATGTTCACCACGTTTAGTGTCAATCGTATGAATTCCCTAGGAGAGGTATTTAAAAGTTCATGACTGACACACTTCCTGGCGCCTGGTGGTGGCGCTATACCCGAGACTCACAATAGGCACATCGGTGCGATCGGAACCTTAAGACAAACAAACACCCCGCATGGCATCCCAATAAGACATTTTTTGCCTTAGATATTAGACACTTCCTGTTTCTCTGATTTCGACATGAATTTGTCGCCTCGCCATGACAGAACCGTTCGAGATATCAAAAATCCCTTCGCAATTTAGCAAGTACAATGCCTTGACATCATGATCACCACGTTTGGCGTCAATCCCATGAATCCACTAGGAGGAGTATTCAAAAGTTCACCGCATGCATTTTTAAAACAATACAAAATAGCCGACTTCCTGTTGGGCGGAGCTAAAATGTTAGAGGGCGAAAGTTGTTCGGGTCGATGAGATCTATATGCGTACCAACTTTCGTACATGTGCGAACATTTTTGGCCGATCTGCGCACTACTGTTTGTTTTTGCATTACAGGGGGCGCTACAGAGCCCCCGTGCCACGCCCGTATTCCAGCCTTTGCCCGGTCGCAATGACGGACGACTTTGATGTTGGTGCCAAATTTCAAGAGTTTTCGAGTATGTTTAGGCACCCAAAATGCCCAAAAGTGTTAAAAAAAATAAAAAGAATAATAATTTAAAAAAAAAGAATAAATCCGAGCAAAAACAATAGGGCTTCGCACCTTTCGGTGCAGGCCATTCTGGCCTGCTCCTCGGTGCTCGGGCCCTAAAAATATAGCTGCAAGCAGCGATGGCGGGCCCTCGCACGTTATTTTACCGCTACACGGTGCCTTCGAGAAAACGATGCACGGTGGGCATGTGCATCAAGTGGGTAAATATCAGTGGACTATTTCATGTTGCTGCTGATCCATTTAGGTACTATAGGTAAAAGAAACCCCACATTTTAGACAAACAGGGCGCTAGTGAGCCACGAAATAGACACGCCTTTATCTGACGTTTTTTTCAACACTTAACAGCTGACAACTCTGATGTGTGTGCCAAATTTAAAATCAATCTAAGCACACCAAGAGCCTTAAATATGCCTGAAATAAAAGTAAAGTTTGACGCGTTGCCATGGGAACAGCGTTCGAAATGTCAAAAATTCCTTCGCAATTTAGCGTCTACAATGTCTCAGCATCATGTTGACCACTTCTGGTGTCAATCGCATGAATCCTATAGGAGTAGTATTTAAAAGTTCACAGCATGTAACTGTCAGTCTTTAAATATGTGTAAAAATGAAAGTAAAGTTTGACACGTTGCCATGGGAACAGCCTTCAAGATATCAAAAATCCCTTCGCAATTTATCATCTACAATGTCTCAGCATCATGTTGACCACTTTTGGTGTCAATCGCATAAATATCCTAGAAGGAGTATTTAAAAGAACATTGGGTGGAACTGTCAAAAAAATCAACCTTTGTGACTGACACACTTCCTGGCGCCTGCTGGTGGCGCTATAACCGGGAGTCACAATAGGCACATCGATGCGATCGGAATCTTCAGACGAACAAACACCCCGCATGTCATCACAATAAGACATTTTTTGCCTTAGATATTAGACACTTCCTGTTTCTCTGATTTCGCCATGAATTTGTCGCTTCGCCATGGCAGAACCGTTCGAGATATCAAAAATCCCTTCGCAATTTAGCAAGTACAATGTCTCGAAATCATGATCACCACGATTGGTGTCAATCCAATAAATCCCCTAGAAGGAGTATTTAAAAGTTCAATGCATGCGTTTTTAAAACAATCCAAAATAGCCGACTTCCTGTTGGGCGGAGCTTAAATGTTAGAAGGCGAAAGTTGTTCGGGTCGATGAGATCTATATGCGTACCAACTCTCGTACATGTGCGTACATTTTTGCCCGATCTGTGCCCCAATGTTTGTTTTTGAATTACAGGGGGCGCTACAGAGCTCCCTTGCCACGCCCGTGGTCCAGCCTTTGCCCGGACCTGAAGGCCGACGACTCTGACGTCTGTGCAAAATTTCAAGAGTTTTTGAGTATGTTAAGGCCCCCAAATTGCCCCGAAACGTAAAAAAAAAAAATAATAATAATAATAAAAATAATAATCCGAGCAAAAACAATAGGGCTTCGCACCTTTCGGTGCAGGCCATTCTGGCCTGCTCCTCGGTGCTCGGGCCCTAAATATAGCTGCAAGCAGCGATGGCGGGCCCTCGCACTTTTTTTTACCGCTACACGGTGCCTCCGAGAAAACGATGCACGGTGGGCAAGTGCATCAAGTGGGTAAATATCGGTGGACTATTTATGTTGTTACTGACCCAATTAGGGACTGTAGGTAAAAGAAACCCCACATTTTGGACAAACGGGGGCACTAGTGAGCGACTTAAGAGGCACACCTATGTCTGACCTGTTTGTCAACACTTAACAGTTGACAACGCTGATGTGTGTGCCAAATTTGAAGTTAATCTAAGCATGCCAAGAGGCTTAAATATTCCTGAAATAATAGTAAACTTTGATGCATTGCCATGGCAACAGCGTTCGAGATGTCAAAAATCCCATCGCAATTTATCATCTACAATGTCTCAGCACCATGTTGACCACGTTTGGTGTCAATCGCATGAATATCCTAGAAGGAGTATTGAAAAGTTCACTGCATGCAACTGAAGGGCTTAAATATGCCTTTAAAATGAAAGTAAAGTTTGACGCGTTGCCATGGGAACAACGTTCGAGATAGCAAAAATCCCTTCGCAATTTATCATCTACTATGTCTTGGCATCATGTTGACCACTTTTGGTGTCAATCGCATAAACATTCTAGGAGGAGTATTTAAAAGAACATCACATGGAACTGTCAAAAAATCAACCTTTGAGACTGCAACACTTCCTGGCGCCTGGTGGTGGCGCTATACCCGAGACTCACAATAGGCACATCGATGCGATCGGAATCTTCAAACGAACAAACACCTCGCGTGTCATCACTATAAGACATTTTTTGCCTTAGATATTAAACACTTCCTGTTTCTCTGATTTCGCCATGACTTTGCCGCTTCGCCATGGCAACACCGTTCGAGATATCAAAAATCCCTTCGCAATTTAGCAAGTCCACTGTCTTGACATCATGATCACCATGTTTGGTGTCATTTGCATGAATCCCCTAGGAGGAGTATTCAAAAGTTCACTGCATGCATTTTTTAAACAATCCAAAATGGCGGACTTCCTGTTGGGCGAAAGTTGTTCGGGTCGATGAGATCTATATGTGTACCAACTCTCGTACATGTGCGTACATGTTTGCACGATCTGTGCATCAATGTTTTTTTTTCATTACAGGGGGCGCTCCAGAGCCCCTGTGCCACGCCTGTGTTCCAGCCTTTGTCTGTTCGCAATGACGGACGACTCTAACGTCTTTGCCAAATTTCAAGAGTTTTCGAGTAAGTTAAGGCACCCAAAATGCCCAAAAGTGTTAAAAAAATAAAATAAATAAGTTACTGCAAGTTACTGAAAATTAGTAATTAGTTACAGTTACTAGTTACTTCTTTTAAAAGTTACTGAATTACTCTACCAATTACTGTATATCAAAAGTAATTAGTTACTTAGAAAAGTAACTTTTAATGTTTTTTTTTATGTCTGCTTTTTAAATGTAAATATGAACAGTACTGAACAGTCAAACAGTAAAATGATATGGATGGGCTATTTTACACGTAAGACTCTAATATATCACATACTGTAGGAGCCTATTTTGCTTTAGATTCAACCTTTTTTCTGATTTCATATTTATTTTAATAAGTTAGAAACGTCTCCGCTGTGTCTGCTGACAGGCGCGATGTGCGTGCAGCAGGTGACGCAAATTATGGGTCCTCCGAAGGTTAGACCGTCTCATTTCAGTTCTCTTCGCGAACTTCTGAGCGCCTTGAAAGACCAAGTGCTCACCTTTTATCGCATGCTTAGTAGGGTGCAGCCCTTGAATTGGAACACAGCTTGTGAAGCTTGCGACAGGGACTGCGCTCTTTGGTCATATATTGTTTGTTTTCTGTTGGATTTAAATGATACACAGGATTAAAGGAAGATATTTAATCAGAAAACGGAATAGGCTACGTGGATTGTTTTGTCGGACGGACACAGAGCGAGTGGATTGTTTTGTCAGACGGACACAGAGCGAGTGGATTGTTTTGTCAGACGGACACAGAGCGAGTGGATTGTTTTGTCGGACAGACACAGAGCGAGTGGATTGTTTGTTCGGATACGGAGAGACTGAAACTTAAACTAAAAGCGAGCTCACACATACTATGGAGTTTTAACACGGGTGTACAGCGCAGTGTGAATATTTTAGTGGAAACAACAATTGCGGATCGTTCTCTTCCATGAAGCCGATGTAAACATCTAAGAATAAATGAACATTTCTCAGATTTATTACCTTTGTGGACTACAAATGCAAGTTGATGTCATAATGCGATTGCTTGGTGAAGATAATTTACAAATATGAGACCGGATGGATTATGACTTGCGCACAATTTTTAAACAAAGGTATGTTGTCCCGTTTAGATTTTTCATGTTCATTCTAAATGCACTGTCAGCTATGATGAAGTGTAATGAATCATTGCGCCGCCAACTACGGTCTTGCGACGTCAGATATGTTGTTCATTTTTTACAAAATAGAGTAACGCGAGTAACGAACTCATTTAAATTTCAGTAATTGTAATTGCGTTACTTGATTTAAAAAAATACTTCTTTACATGCCCTTACTGCTAAAAGTCGTGGAATTACAGTAACGCGTACTTTGTGTTACTCCCATCACTGATTATAATGGACTACAAGTTTTGTCTTCCGCCACATGCGCTCAGCTTTTCTGCATTGTCTCTTCATATTCTGCACCTCTGTTGAGTTTCTCCAAGGTGATTTTTGCCTGCCATTCTTCTTCCTGACTTTTACAGGAGCAATATCATCGATTGCACTCTTAACTTTCGAATTAAAGGAATCAAGGAGATATGCTTGGTGTTAAAGATATAGCCTTCGTAAATAGCACACTGGTGTTCTCATTTAAGGATCTCTTTTTGACAGACACAGATCTAGTTTCAATAGTAGGAGAGATTAATATATCAAAGAAAATACAGAAATGATCAGACAGTGCTACATCCTTAATAACAATTGATGAAATGTTTACACCCTTACTGATAATTAAATCTAGAGTGTGTCCACGATTGTGTGTAGGTCCATGTACATGTTGAGTCAGATCAAAAGTATTTAAAACAGCTGTGACATCTTTTGTCATAATGCTTTCTGGCTTATCTATGTGAATGTTAAAATCTCCAGCAATAGCAAAACAGTCAAACTCTGAGGAAATCGTTGATAAAAGTTCTGTAAAGTCCTCAACAAATTTTGGGGGCCTGTAAATAATGATCAGTAGAATGCGTGGGGTACCTTTCAACACCATACCTAGATGTTCAAAAGACGGGTAATTCCCAAATGACACTTGCTTACATTGATAGACATCTTTAAAAAGAGCAGCTAGACCTCCACCTCTCCTAGCAGTTCTGCAGAAACTCATATAAGTAAAGTTAGGAGGGGCTGTTTCATTAATTCAATTCAATTCAATTTTATTTATATAGCGCTTTTCACAAATGTTAATTTTTGCAAAGCAGCTTTACATGAGAAGATGTAAAGGAGAACACAGAAAATCAATAGATAATATAAGCAGTAGAACATAGCGGCTAAGGTTAAACCGTACAAGCAAGCGTATTAATAGTGTTACATATACAGTGAAGTGCTAAGCTAAGCCAAAGTTGGCTGACTCTCCCTGGGACTAAAAACCCCCTAGGAAAAAAAACCCGGTGGGAAAAATCCTAGAAGGACAAAAACCCTTGGGAGAGGTTAATATGTATATAGATATAGATACGGTAGGGATAGGAAGCGGATTAAACTGGTTCAGCCGGTGGTCGTTGGTCGAGCATCGGCTAGGCATGACGTTGAAGGACAGCCAGTAGATCAGTGGTGCGATGACCTTCACAGGAACTGGGTCTGTTTGTGTCATTGTCCTCGGGCCCGAGGACGAGACAGGGAGACAAAAACAGAGTTCTATTAGCGTAGGGGCCGTTCGGATGTAATGCAAGTGTCATACATTATGGTTGTTTAAGTCAGCTCGGTTCCAGACAGGCTAACTATTGCGGCAATAGTGTATTACCCATATGAGGTGTGTGAGTGCTTTGTTCTAGACAAAATAACTACTGCGGGAAAAGTACATTTACTGGACAAATTTTATGTGAATGCTTTGTTAAAGAAGAATGTCTTAAGTTTAGATTTAAATTGATCAACTGTGTCTGATACTCGAACATTATTTGGTAAATCATTCCAGAGCTTAGGGGCTAAGTAGGAAAAGGATCTAGCACCTTTAAACACTTTTGATTTTCTAGGGATAATTAAGAGACCCGAATTTTGTGAGCGCAGTTTACGTGGTGGGTTGTATTCTGATAGTAGTTCTTTAATATACGAGGGCGCTAGGCTATTTAAGGCTTTGTAGGTAGTTAGTATTATTTTAAATTGTATGCGATATTTAACTGGTAGCCAGTGTAAAGATGCCAGAATTGGACTGATGTGGTCATACTTTTTAGATCGAGTAAGCACTCTTGCGGCGGCGTTTTGAACCAGCTGTAGCTTGTTTACCTGATTTGCATGGCATCCCCCGGGTAACGAGTTACAATAGTCTATTCTAGAGGTCATAAAAGCATGGATAAGCTTTACTGCGTCTGATGCAGACAGCATATGGCGTATTTTTGAGATATTTCTAAGATGGAAGAATGCTGTGCGGCAGACGTTGGAGATATGACTATCGAAAGATAGATTGCTGTCGAACATTACACCTAAATTCTTAACCGTGGAAGATGGCACATCTATGGACAACTTGTAATCTGACATACTATTTTTGTAGCGATTTGGTTCAATAATAAGTATCTCAGTCTTATTGGAGTTTAGCATAAGAAAGTTATGTGCCATCCAGTCCCTAATATCATTAATGCAGTCTGTTAGCTTAGCAAACTGGTGGGTTTCGCTAGGATGTGACGAGATTTAAAGCTGGGTATCATCCGCATAGCAGTGAAAACTTATGTTATGTTTCCTGATAATGTCTCCTAGAGGTAACATATATAACGAGAATAGGATAGGGCCTAAAACTGATCCCTGTGGTACGCCGAATTTAACCGGGGAGTGATATGACTCTTCCTCATTTACATAAACAAAGTCATAGCGATTGGTTAGATACGATCTAAACCAGGCTAACGCCTGACCACTGATGCCAACATAGTTTTCTAGTCTACTGAGTAAGATTCTGTGATCTATTGTGTCAAAGGCTGCACTAAGGTCTAGTAATATAAGGATTGAGATTTCACCACGATCGGATGTTAATAGGAGGTCATTTGTAACTCTAAGCAGCGCTGTCTCTGTGCTTTGGTGGGGCCTGAATCCTGAGTGGAACTTTTCATATGTATTATTATTCGCTATGAATGTGCGTAGCTGGCTTGCCACTACTTTTTCTAATATTTTAGAGAGAAAAGGTAGGTTTGAGATAGGTCTATAGTTATTAAGATCTCCCTGGTCAAGGTTTGGTTTTTTAATGAGCGGTCTAATAACTGCTAGTTTGAAAGCTGTTGGAACGTATCCTAATTCTAGGGATGAGTTAAGGATATTTAGTACCGTGTCTGACACTACATGAAATACCTCTTTTAGTAATTTTGTGGGAATGGGGTCTAGTATACAGGACGATGATTTGGATGACATTACTAATTTAGAGAGCTCTTCTATTGTAGTAGGTTTAAATGACTCAAGATGTTCGTATGGTAATCTAGTGGTAAATGTACTATTGGGTATAGTGGTGGCCGCTTGCGTAGTTTCAATGTTTTCCCTAATAAACATAATTTTGTTAGTAAAGAAGTTCATGAAGTCATTACTATTGTGTTGGAGTTTACTATTTGTTTCTGTTTGTTCTTTGTTTCTAGTCAGTTTCGCAACTGTGCTAAATAGGAAACGAGGGTTGTTTTGATTTTCTTTAATAAGCGTACTGAGATAGGTAGATCTGGCGGTTTTAATAGCCTGTCTGTAGTGTTGAACACTCTCTTTCCGTGCTGAACGCCATACCTCTAACTTTGTGCTTCGGTAGTTTCTTTCCATTTTTCTGGCTACTTTTTTAAGGGCTGCAGTATGATGATCATACCATGGAGCTGGCGTTTTTTCTTTGATTCTCTTTTTTCGAATGGGAGCAACGGCATCCAATGTGCTAGTGCAAACGTTGTTCAGGTTTTCTATTATAATATCCAGATCTTCACCGTTATCTTCTACATGTTTCATTTGGGACAGGTCTGGAAGAGTGCTAATAAAGCTATCTTTAGTGGTGGAAATTATTGTTCTGGCTAATCTGTAGCATGTTGTAGACTGAGGGGTCCTATCTAGAAGTATCGTGTAAGACACAAGGCAATTGTCTGAAATGGCATCGCTCTGGGGTGATATTTCGATATCATTAGGGCCCGAGCACCGAGGAGCAGGCCAGAATGGCCTGCACCGAAAGGTGCGAAGCCCTATTGGTTTTGCTCGAATTTATTGTTTTTTTTTTATTTATTTTTTTGTTTTTTTTATTTTTATTTTTTTTAACACTTTTGGGCATTTTGGGTGCCTTAACATACTCGAAAACTCTTGAAATTTGGCACAGACGTTAGAGTCGTCCGTCATTGCGAACGGGCAAAGGCTGGAACACGGGCGTGGCACAGGGGCTCTGTAGCGCCCCCTGTAATGCAAAAAAAAACATTGGTGCACAGATCGAGCAAACATGCACGCACATGTACGAGAGTTGGTACGCATATAGATCTCATCGACCCGAACAACTTTCGCCCTCTAACATTTTAGCTCCGCCCAACAGGAAGTCAGCCATTTTTGATTGTTTAAAAAATGCATGCAGTGAACTTTTAAATACTCCTTCTAGGGGATTCATGGGATTGACACCAATCGTGGTGATCATGATGTCAAGACATTGGACTTGCTAAATTGCGAAGGGATTTTTGATATCTCGAACGGTTCTGCCATGGCGAGGCGACAAAGTCATGGCGAATTCAGAAAAACAGGAAGTGTCTAATATCTAAGGCAAAAAAAGTCTTATTGTAATGCCATGCGGTGTGTTTGTTCTTCTGAAGATTCCGATCGCATCGATGTGCCTATTGTGACTCCTGGGTATAGCGCCACCACCAGGCGCCAGGAAGTGTGTCAGTCATGAACTTTTAAATACTTCTCCTAGGGAATTCATACGATTGACACCAATCGTGGTGAACATGATGCTGAGACATTGGACTTGCTAAATTGCGAAGGGATTTTTGATATTTCGAACGGTGTTGCCATGGCGAGGCGACAAATTTATGGCGAATTCAGAGAAACAGGAAGTGTCTAATATCTAAAGCAAAAAATGACTTATTGGGATGAAACGCATTGTGTATGTTCGGCCAAGGATTCCGATCGCATCGATGTGCCTATTGTGAGTTTCGGGTATAGCGCCACCAACAGGCACCAGGAAGTGTGGCAGTCACAAAAGGTGGATTTTTTGACAGTTGCATGCGGTGAACTTTTAAATACTCCTCCTAGGATTTTCATGCGATTGACACCAAAAGTGGTCAACATGATGCTGAGGCATTGTAGATGATAAATTGCGAAGGGATTTTTGATATCTCGAATGCTGCTCCCATAGCAACACGTCAAATTTTACTTTCATTTTCAGGCATATTTAAGCACTTGGCATGCACTTTGGGTGCCTTAACATGCTCGAAAACACCGGGAATTTGGCACAGACCTCAAAGTCATCGGCCATTAGGACCGGGCAAACGCTGGAACACGGGCGTGGCAGTAGGGCTCTGTAGCGCCCCCTATAATGCAAAAAAATTATTGGTGCACAAATCGGGCAAACATATACGCACATGTACGAGAGTTGGTATGTATATAGATCCCATCGACCTGAACAGCTTTCACAATCAAACCTATTAGCTCCGCCCAACAGGAAGTCGGCCATTTTGGATGGTTTCAAAAATGTATACGGTGAACTTTTGAATACTCCTTCTAGGGGATTCATGGGATTGACACCAAACGTGGTGAACATGATGCCGAGACATTGTTCTTGCTAATTTGCGAAGGGATTTTTGATATCTCGAACGGTTCTGTCATGGCGAGGCGACAAATTCATGCCGAAATCAGAGAAACAAGAAGTGTCTGATATCTAAGGTAAAAAAATGTCTTATTGTGATGACACACGGGGTGTTTGTTCGTCTGAAGATTCTGATCGCATCGATGTGCCTATTGTGAGTCTCGGGTATAGCGCCACCACCAGGCGCCAAGGAGTGTTGCAGTCACAAAGGTTGATTTTTTTGACAGTTCCATGTGATGTTCTTTTAAATACTCCTCCTAGAAAGTTTTTGTGATTGACACCAAAAGTGGTCAACATGATGCTGAGACATTGTAGATGCTAAATTGCGAAGGATTTTTTGACATCTCGAACGCTGTTGCCATGGCAACGCTTCAAACTTTACTTTAATTTCAGGCATATTTAAGGCTCATGGCGTGCTTAGATTAACTTTAAATTTGGCACACACATTAGAGTTGTCGGCTGTTAAGTGTTGACAAAAAGATCAGATAAAGGCGTGTCTATTTAGTGGCTCACTAGTGCCCTCGTTTGTCTAAAATGTGGGGTTTCTTTTACCTACAGTACCCAAATTGGTCAGTAGCAACATGAAATAGTCCACTGATATTTACCCACTTGATGCACGTGCCCACCGTGCATCGTTTTCTCGGAGGCACCGTGTAGCGGTTAAAAAACGTGCGAGGGCCCGCCATCGCTGCTTGCAGCTATATTTAATATTGAGTCCGAGTGACAGAATTAAGTCTAATGTGTGCTTACGAGTATGCGTTGGCCCCGATACATTTTGTTTAATACAGAGAGAATTAAGAACCTCCATAAACGCACTTCCTAATGCATCTTTTGGCTTATCCACATGGATATTAAAATCACCAACGATAAGAGCTTTATCTACCGTGACTGTGAGTTCAGATAGGAAGTCGGCTATTTCTTTAAGAAAATCTGTGTGGTGGCCCGGAGGCCTATATATGGTAGCTAAGATGAACGAAAGCTGTTTGTTGTTACGATCAGTTATTTCCATATTTAACAGTATTATTTCAAACGAATTAAATTTTAATTCAGATTTATGGTTTACTTTGAATATTTTGTTGTATATTGTAGCTACACCACCCCCTCTCCCTTTTAGACGAGGAACGTGTTTATAGTAATAGTCTTGTGGGGTGGATTCGTTTAAACTGATGTAATCGTCTGCTTTAAGCCAGGTCTCTGTTAGACAGAGTGCATCTAAGTTTTGGTCAGAAATTATTTCATTGATAATTGGTTCTTTATTGGTAAGCAATCTAATGTTAAGAAGGTAGAATTTTAAAATTTGAGTTTTATCTGTTAATGCATTGTGTTCTAATTTTATGTTAATTAGATTTGTGCGAGACGAGGTAAACGGTGCTCTGTATTTATTTGTTCGAGGAACAGACACAGTAGAGATGTGTTGGTACTCTGGTAAAAAAGGCTCTATGTGCTGGGATATATGTGATCTTGACATGTCAAGGCAGCTAACAGACTGATGGGTAAGCCGATCTGTCTGTTTCCTGACCTGGGCCCTGGATAGTCAGACAATATCAAAAGTAAGACTATTGGTCAGATTTCTAGAAAGTATAGCACTTCCTTCCGGAGACGGATGGAGGCCATCTCTCTTTGGCGGGTCAGGTCTTCCCCAGAAATGTTTCCAATTGTCTATAAACCCTACGTTATGCTGAGGGCACCACTTTGACATCCAGCCATGAAGAGACACTAATCTACTGTAAGTTTCATCCCCCCGGTAGGCGGGGAGGGGACCAGAGCAAATTACATTGTCTGACATTGTTTTTGCAATTTCACACACCTCTTTAATAGTATCTTTGTTGATCTCCGACTGGCGGAGTCTGGTGTCATTCGTGCTGGCGTGAATAACAATCTTAGAAAACTTACGTTTAGCATTAGCCAGCACTTTAAGTTTGGATCTAATGTCAGACGCTCTGGTTCCCGGTATACAATCGACTATGGTGGCTGGTGCCTCAATGTCAACGTTCCTGAGTATAGAATCTCCAATAACCAGGGCACCTTTAACAGACGTCTCAGCCGGTGTATTGCTGAGTGGAGAAAATCTGTTTGATATTAAAACAGGAACGTTATTTGGATGCCGAATGTGACTAGGCCGCCTGACAGTCACCCAGTTAGTCAGCCGCCTTGACTCTGAGGTCGGAACCGAGCCATGTGTATTACGCGTAACACTAGACGCACCTGAAACAGTGTTTGTAACATTAACATTAGCGGTCTTACTGTCCTCAACTAGCGTTTGGATGCGCGCTTCTAGTTCTGCAACCTTCTCCGTCAGCCTTACTACTTCAATACACTTAGCACATGTAAACCCCTCTATGCTGACGGAAGAAGCTAAACTGTACATGTGGCAAGTAGTGCAGGTTACAATGACAAGCGGAGTCTTACCGTTTTCATGCTGGGTGATGGGGTCTCCGTTCGCCCGAACGCTGTCCGTGAAGCTGCATCGAGACGGGTGTTTGCTCGCAACACGCCTCGGCCGCCTACGACGGTCTGTGGTCAGGGTGATGTTAGGGACGCTGACTCTGCGAAGGCCGGGTATCAGCTCATTCACAGCTTCCCGATCTGGTGTGGACAGATCAGAAAAGCATACATCGCATGAATCCGCCATTAGATCGCCAACGAAGGAAGGTTTAAGTAAACAGACGGTAAGAAATGCTAGATTTAGCCGGCACCGGCTGGTTATGCTAGCGGGCTATTTGCTAGCGGGCTATATGCTAACACTGGGTGTTAAATCGTATCGCTTAGTAATACAATTCAGTAATCGTCAAGGTAAAGTATTCCTAAGATAAACTAATAAGTTATATTATATAGATAGCAATAAGATAGTAAAAAAAATAGGATTTAGCTGATAATCTCAACGGAGCTCCAAACTTGCGACTCCTCGTCTCTCTCTCTCTCTCTCTCTCAGCATCTCTCTCTCCTTAAGGACTGTTGCACTGTACCTTTCTTCTAGCCTTGTTTCATTTAGAAACAGAAAATCCAGGTTGTTTGTGGCTATTAAGTCGCTGACTAGAAGTGATTTGTTTTTAAGTTAACAGATATTTAAAAGTGCTAACTTAACAGTACAATTTTTTTCCCTAACAGAGATCTTAGATTGACAAGTCACAGGCAGCAGATTAGATTGATTTGCCACACGATTTGATCTAGCCTTACACTTTCTATCATGTACTAAAACAGAAATAGAGAAAGATATAGGCACACTGAGTTCCTGCTTTTGTAAACATTTGATAAAAGTATTAGTATTTTCATAGCAGGAACCCGACACAGATCACTGAGAGCCGTTATCAGTTGTTTTTGGTTCACCTACAGTAGATGGAGGAGGGTGTGTACCTTGGCGTTGTGTCAGAGACCGAAGAGCTCTCACAGGACGAGGAGGGGGAACTGGGCCCACTGGCTTTGGTGGTTTTGTGGCTTGCCGTTTTCTGGTTGAAATCTGGGGGCTTGCAGCAATAGAGTTGGATAGTTTAGTTCCGGCATGAACCAGTTCCTCCATTTTTCCAGAGGAGGTCAAAAACGGGGATGCTGGAGAGAGGAATGAGATATCTAGTGAGGAGTCCTGTTGTTCTGATGTGACCGGAGGCTGTGATATGTTGTCCTGGTTTCCCTGGCTGTTTTCCAGAAAGTCGTCCTTGGGTGCTGAATCTTGGAGCCGTTCTAATCTGACACAGTCTGACTGTGGTGAGCTCTGTGGGCAGGACTCAGCTGAGATTGTGTCCATGAGCAGTGGTTGTTGTGGCTGCGTGGTGTTATCTCTGTCCTTGTGGGATATGTCAACATCATGTCCATTCAGGTGCTGGAGAGAAGTCCTGTGGTCATTCATACTCCGTCCAGGTGTGTGTGTGCCATTCAGGTTGAGTGGATTGGCACACACTGCTAAAGGATGATGAAAGGAAGAAATAGATATTGCCCTTTAGCACTCTTGCACCCAGTCTGTTTGGGTGGATGCCATCCTGTTTAAATAGTTGTCTCTGACTCCAGAAAAGATTGAAGTTGTTGATAAAGTTCAGTCCTTTTATGTTGCAGGTTTTTTGCAGCCATGTATTAAGTCCAAGCAAATGTGAAAACCTATTTGTTCCTCTTGCTGGAAGTGGTCCACTGATGAACGGCTGAACTTTCACTGTTCTGAGTGTTTTAAAAAGTTTGTTGAAATCCCTCTTAAAGGTATAGCGGAAGATTTTAGTTTTCCGGGTGGATCACCTCTGTTATTGGTCATCCCAGATGTCAATCATTCTGATTATATGTTGACGTATAACCGTCGTACGTGCTCGCCTCTCGGTTCGCTTTCTGCACATGCGCACTTTCACGTGTATGTGTGTTGTGCTACGGTTTCAACCATTCATTGAAGCTCGCGTTCTCGCTGTTTTTTTTTCAAAATGTCTGAGGGTCGCAAGAGAAAAAGTGTCTACGAATTGTATGACAAGAAGAGAAAGGACTATAAAGAAAGAAACAAGACCAGACTGTTTATGGGAGACTATTTCACACGCTGGCTGCTGGTATGAGCTAAAAGGACAGGTTGGGCTTCCCACGCGAAGTTTCTACAGGAAAGGTACATTTTGTCATGCTATTTGGAGAAATCCATTTAAAATCACTGCTAGTAAAGTTGATGTAAGTTATGATTAGCGATGCTAGCCCTGGCACGAGTCACGAACCGCACAGACACGGTAAACATGCCGACAGCAACTTAAACAGAGCGAATAGAAGAACTAGGCTCCTGCATGCATGCTCTCTCTCTCTCTCTCTCTCTCTCTCTCTCTCTCTCTCTCTCTCTCTCTGTCTCGTGCACGCGTTTAACAGGCGTTCCCTCTCGGGAGGAGGTAGAGAGTTTCGTGTGCATTTTTTAAAAAATACAGAGGGGCGGTTCTTTTAAATAATTCTGGAAAATCTTCCGCTATACCTTTAAGGAGTTCAGATTGCTCTTTGTGAATATCATTCTTCCCCACATGAATGACAACTCGATTTAGAGTCTTATGTTTCATCAGAATGTTCTGAAGTTCCCTGTTTACATCAGAAACGGTTGCTTGTGGAAGGGAGCACATAGTTGAGTCCCTGTTGCTAAAGTTTCTGATAATTGAGTCACACAATATCAGAGTTCTGGGCTCGGATGCGCTCTGCGTTGAGTGCCGCTGTCTGCTCGATCTTGAGCGGCAGTTAACATCAGTGTTAGCTGCTGGCTGATTTGATCAGTGTTCAGTCACATTTATCACATTTGGGGATTCCTCACCCATATTCATTAATACTTCAAATCTGTTCTCAAGATGTATAGGTGGTGGCAGTGGCGGATGCAGAACGTGACATATGGGTGGGCATGGAGGTGGGCCTGAATCTATGGGTGTCACTTTTGAATAAGAAACTATAACAAGTCTATGAAATTCGTCAAAACTTCACGAATCACAAGCGTATTGGTGAGAACACTCATTTAAACAGCACACACACACGAACTTGACTGCAAGTCACATTTTTGACATTATTGATACTTTAAATCGTAATGCAACGTGACATTAATTAAGCCTTTTTGGTAAAAAAGTTATTGGGCTGTCATATAGCCTACAAAAAAGAACCTGCACACAGTGACGAGAAATATAAATTAACAAAAAAAACGTAATACTTCTTAAATAGCATATTAAAGTGTTTATTACAAATAAATTAGGCTACTAAATGCTTAAAATAAAGCTTCTAACATCATAATCTCCTCATGCAAATCACTAAAAATATATTTTCGTTCTCACATATTTAAGTTAACTTTCTAAATAAAAAAGGAATTGCTAGAATAATATTAGACTGAGGTTAAACGAAATGACAAATAAATGAACATTTAATTCAGTTTACCACTGTATTTTAGTCGCATATTCGTTATTACAACAATCAAAAGCTTTTAACATTCTCCTCATATATAGATGTGTCAAATCGATCGAAAATCACTCAAATATATATATATTCCTTATCTTAAGTTACTAAATGAAGAAAGAGTCTCTAAAAACGAAATAACTGTTGTTATTTTTTAATGACTTAAGTTCGCACTTTTTGCTGAGCACAAGAGCAAGCGGGTAGCCTACTCGTGAAGAGCGGAGCCGAGCGCGCATTTCAGAAGTGAACACGAAAGGAATAATGGGTTTCATTATGCTTTCACTTCATTTCCTGACAGTTTCACTTGTTAGTGAGGATATAATGACTGACAAGACGACGCCGAATTACATACAATATAATTACATAACTAAATCTGAGAGAATGCAAATACTTTACAATATTTTTTCCTCCGCCCGACGGGCAGGGCACAGATACATTTTGGTAGCCCGACAGAAATTCGCAATAGCCCCGGGACGTCGGGCTAGCCATTTTGCGAGCCCTGCATAGGTTTGTTTTGTAGAAAGACTTTCTTTAAAGTGAATTTCGTTTTGTATAAATTGTACCTGAATTCTAATCAATGTTTAATCAAACAATTGCCTCGATTTAATAAATAAGAAGCAAACCAAGAACGTCGGGTGTGGTGTGGATTGAAGTGAACCCACTATATATTTCCGCGGCCTACGTCTTTCTGCTTTTAATGCATTTCTTGAATTAATGTCTCAATTACACAGTAGGCTTATAGAAAGTTATGATAGGCTATTTGTTGCTTAAAAGCAATGGGCTATATTGTATAAAGTGTAGCAGTAGAAATAATCGTGACGTGACGTGACTTATAGTGCTGAATTACAGAGCTGGTATCAAACAACATCATGTGATCAGATGCTTTCTTTCTATTTTTTTACCCCGCTGTCATATTTGTTGTGTGTTTATGTTATTAAGAGGAAAGTGCATATTTATAACGAGTTGTTATTCAAAATACATTTTCCACTTGCTTGCAAGAAAAGTTCTCAAAGTGATCATGGCTGAAAGCTGCTCGGGAATATTTTTCTCATTAGAACCATACTGCAGCACAACATTCAACTGCTTTATAGTTTTTAAATAATTATCAGGCTTACTTATAATTTTACTGTTTTTAACATAACATGGTATAGATAAAATAGACCACATAAAGTAGTATCCATGTTTAACTATACAGAGTAGTATTTTTTTATTTCTCCGCGCCTGGGTGGTGGTAGAAAGTCAGTGTTTGCAATCCTTGTCCTAGCTGTATCTGGGGTAGAGGAAGCTATTGCGGCAAAATGTGATGCTCGTGACAGTCTGATTTCTCGAGTGATTTTTGGTCTTGCTCCCTGTTTGTACCATTGATTAGTGTGTTGATCATTAGATTCATGGGACTCACCGGCTGTATGCTGAGGGCGTCCATGATGACGAAGCTCTGTTGTGTGTTCCGTCTGGTTGGGTAGTCCTGTAAGTAACTTTGTTTCAAGAACCGCAATCCTTTGTAAAAGTCTGTGGCAGTTTGTGCAGCAAGTAGATTGTTGATGAGGCATTTCTTTTTCTTATCCTTTTGAATGAAGGCAGCTGTGTTTTTCCTTATGGAATGTAAGCTGATGGCGGTGGGAGGCTAGACGGATGAAAAATTCCACTTTTTTGTAATCCTCCAGTCCCGAAAGTTTGTAAATTAACGTTGATGCCGAGCTTTGTTGTCTGAGCACTATGCTGATTTGCTGAAGTTAAAATTTAAAAAGCGATAGAACAAAGCACAGAGCAGTAAGCAAAAGCGTCCGAACAGTAGCAGAGCAGGAATGTAAGTGACTATTGACATGTAGATGTGTTCAGTCCAGGACTCTTATTAATCATGTGAAGTTTGGGACAGATCAGACATTGCATAATCATTGTAAACATGTCACTTCCTGTTGCCAGCTGGTGGCGCTATAACCATAAGTGACTATTGACATGTAGATGTGTTCAGGTCAGGACTCTTAGCAATCATGTGAAGTTTGGGACCGATCTGACACTGTATGCCTGAGTTCCAGCAACCTGTTTCATAGCGAAACATCAAACTTTGGCTGGCCGAAACAGACACAAATTTTAATATAGAATCAAATCCTTCGCAATTTAGCATCACAAAGGCCTTAAGATGACACTCACCAAATATGAAGATGATCCGACAAAAACTGTAGGAGGAGTTAGTTAAAGTATGACGCCTGGAAATGACAAAAACTGCGCCCAAATCACAAAAATAACTCCAAATAACTGACTTCCTGTTTGGTTTACGGCTTCGCTCCAAGAGACTTTTTGTAGGTCTTGTCATGCTACAGAAACGTACCGAATTTCGTAATTGTACGTCAAACACAGTCCGAGGGCTGCTTCGTTGAAAATTTGTAGGTGGCGCTATAGAGCCATTTTCCCACGCCTAATTCCAAAGCCTACACCACATGTAAATTTTCATCACTCTTGACATCCGTGCAAAATTTCATGAGTTTTCGAGTATGTTTAGGCCCTCTAAAGTCCCGCTGACGTCGGAGAAAAATAATAATAACAAGCAGTGATGGAAGGGCCCTCGCACACATGACACCGCCACGCCGTGGCATAAGAATTAAAGGGAACAGTTGTAAATAGGCATTTAAACATGTAAACATAGGTGAACCATTTAAAAGTGTAGTATAATGTGCCACATTTCCTGTTGCTAATTACAAATGACAGCGAGGTAGCATCGTGTAAGATAGCATGAGAAAGAGAGAGAGAGAGAGAGAGAGAGAGAGAGAGTGAGTGAGCGAGTGTGTGTGAGTATGAGTGACTACATGTAAATATTGGCATGTAGATGTGTTCAGTCCAGGACTCTTATCAATCATGTTTGGGACAAATCCGACATTGCATTATCATTGTAAACATGTTACTTCCTGTTACCAGCTGGTGGCGCTATGACCATAACTGACTATTGGCATCATAAGTGACTATCAGTGATGGGAGTAACGCGTTGCAAAGTAACTGTAACTGTAACTCCACTACTTTTAGCAGTAACGAGCATGTAACGAAGTATTTTTTCAAATCAAGTAATGCAATTACAATTACTGAAATTTAAATGAGTCCGTTACTCGCGTTACTCTATTTTGTAAAAAATAGACAAGACATATCTGACGTCGCAGGACCGTAGTTGGCGGCGCAATGATTAATTACACTTCATCATAGCTGACAGTGCATATAGAATGAGCATGAAAAATCTAAACGGGACAACATACCTTTGTTTAAAAATTGTGCGCAAGTCATAATCCATCCGTTCTTATGTTTGTAAATTATCTTCACCAAGCAATCGCAGTATGACATCAACTTGCATTTGTAGTCCACAAAGGTAATAAATCTAAGAAATGTTCATTTATTCTTAGATGTTTACATCGGCTTCATGAAAGAGAACGATCCACGATTGTTGTTTCCACTAAAATATTCACACTGCGCTGTACACCCGTGTTAAAACTCCATAGTATGTGTGAGCTCGCTTTTAGTTTTAGTTTCAGTCTCTCCATATTCGAACAAACAATCCACTCACTCTGTGTCCGTCTGACAAAACAATCCACTCGCTCTGTGTCCATCCGACAAAACAATCCACGTAGCCTACTCCGTTTTCTGATTAAACATCTTCCTTTAATCCTGCGTATCATTTAAATCCAACAGAAAACAAACAATATATGACCAAAGAGCACAGTCCCTGCGGCAAGCTTCACAAGCTGTGTTCCAATTCAAGGGCTGCACCCTACTAAGCATGCAATAAAAGGTGAACACTCGGCCTTTCAAGGCGCTCAGAAGTTCGCGAAGAGAACTGAAATGAGACAGTCTAACCTTCGGAGGACCCATAATTTGCCTCATCTGCTGCACGCGCATCGCGCCTGTCAGCAGGACACATCTGAGACATTTCTAACTTATTAAAATAAATATGAAATCAGAAAAATTATAATTTATTTTAGAAAATATGACATGTTGACACAATTGTCTCCAAGTTTTTAAAGAGACACTACACAATTTTAACACATTATATATTTTTGTAAACATGCAGAATATTTGTCTAAATGGTCTAAATGATATACATAAATAAACTAAGTTTACATATTAAGATAATTTCTAACAAAAATATTCAAAGGTTGAATCTAAAGCAAAATAGGCTCCTACAGTATGTGATATATTAGAGTCTTACTTGTAAAATAGCCCATCCATATCATTTTACTGTTTGACTGTTTGTAAGGTTTTGTCTTGTATTTTCTTGTATTTTGTGTATTTTTGTTAGTTGTACTTGTATTTTGATTCTCTGCTCTGTTTGGACTTTTATTTTGAAATTCATCATGCCATGTCACGCTTCACACTTCCTGTTTGTTTCTGTATATAAGTCACTTCCTGTACACCTGTTCCCTGCTGTATATTACATTCGTATGCCCAGCCCGTTACCTGTGTTTGTTATCTGTTATCTGTAATCCTGTATCCTGTACCTGTATCTGCCTGTTTTTGACCCACGCCTGTTTTATTGGATTTATCGCCTGTTTGCCGCCTGCCTTGATCTTTCGCCTGTTTGTTTGGATTTATGATTGTGACTCTGCCTGCCTTGACCTCTCGCCTGTTATTTGGATTACGTGTATTGGATTTACCCTGTTTGGATTTGGTTGCTGGCCCTTTTGGGATTTTACTAATAAACACCTTTTGCACATGGATTCACTTCTCACTCACTTCATTTAAGAGCATACGTTACAGAATATACAGCCTACACCAGAATCCAGCAAAGGACAGTAACTTCCCACCAGCACCATGAAACCCATCTACGCTCTGCTTGCACTTCGTCAAAACCACCGCCGCATTGAGGATTATGTTCAGGACTTTTTGGATTTAAGTTACCAAGTACACTTTGACGATACCACACTCAAAAATCTGTTTTACAATGCTTTGGATGAACACTTACGTTTGTGGATGCCACGGGACATGGATGTATGGTCACTTGAGGAGTACATTGACTTTGCACTTTTGTTATGTGGTTCACCTTTCACTGTGGGTGTTGGGGATACACCTCCGGTGAGCACACATAACACACCACGCCATGATCTGCCCGTTCTGCCCAAATCTGGAAATACCATGCCTGCTCACAAAATGGCCGCCACCCTGCCTGTTCCCAAAATGGCCGCCATCCTGTCTGTGTCTGCACCTGCACCCGTTTGTGAGAAAGCTATCACCATTCCTGCACCTGTTATTCAGAAGGCCATCGTCACCACCACACCTGCACTGAGGAGAGCGATTATTCACCCTGCACCTGCCGTGAAGATGGCCGCCATGCCTGTAACTACAGCTGAGGTATGTCTCCTGGACTATAGACTTTCAGAGTTTGCCATAGCCCTGTGGTGCGTTTGGTCTGCCTGCTGCTCGTTTGTCTCTTGTGTTTCTCAAGGCCCTGAACCCGAACCCCTGGACTCATATGATCTGCCTGATTCATCCGACTCATCCGATTCATCCGACCCATCTGACTCATCCGACCCATCTGATTCATCCGACCCATCTGATTCATCCGATTCATCCAACTTATCTGATTCATCCGACCCATCTGATTCATCCAACCCATCTGATTCATCCGATTCATCCAACTTATCTGATTCATCCGACTCATCTTATCTGCCTGATTCATCCGATTCATCTGATTCATCCGACTGCTCTGATTCACTCGACTCCTATGACTCATCTGATCTGCCCGACTCATCTGATCTGCCCGACTCATCTGATCTGCCCGACTCATCTGATCTGCCTGACTCATCTGATCTGCCCGACTCATCTGATCTGCCCGACTCATCTGATCTGCCCGACTCTTCTGATCTGCCCGACTCTTCTGATCTGCCCGACTCATCTGATCTGCCCGATTCATCTGATCTGCTTGACTCATCGGATTCGTCTGCCCTGCCTGATTCACCGATCCCATCTAATTCATCTGATTCACCTGGCTCTAAAGACTCATCTGATTCACCTGGCTATAAGAACTCATCTGATTCACCATCTGGGACATCGCCACCTTGGACAGTGGGAGCTTTCCCAAGTTTTTTTTTGGGGGGGGTAGTACCCGGACACAGGAAGGAGGCAGAGGACACCAAGGCGGAGGCCGAAGTGTGCTCGGACCCTTCCTTTCCCTGTGTTCAAGGTCTATTCCTGCCCCATGATATAGCTCCATGTCTGCCTAATGATCCTGCTCCTAGCCTGCCCCATGACCCAGGTCCTAGCCTGCCCCATGACCCAAGTCCTAGCCTGCCCCATGACCCAGGTCCTAGCCTGCCCCATGACCCAGGTCCTAGCCTGCCCCATGACCCAGGTCCTAGCCTGCCCCATGACCCAGGTCCTAGCCTGCCCCATGACCCGGGCTCACATCTGCCTCATGATCCGGGACCATGCTGGCCCCACGACCCTGGACCATCCTGGCCTCAGGACCCAGGACCTCTTATGAACTGCCCTGCCTTGCCAAGAGGTCCTGGCGTGTCGCAACGCATTGCTTTCATTATGCATATGCTTATGGTAATTGTCAAAATAGTTTTCCAAATTGTCATCCTGGCATAATGTACAGTTAAAATAAATAAAATGAAAAATACACTGCTGTGGACGTTGTTTACTTCATTAATGTGCTTTACTGTGTTAATGGAATAAGGATGCGAGTAGGATTCGGTATTCGGTTTCGGATTCGGCCGAATCTTAAACGGTGGATTCGGGATTCGGCCGAACCTAAAAAAGCTGGATTCGGTGCATCCCTACTAGTAACTGTAACTAATTACTAATTTTCAGTAACTTGCACAACACTGGTGACTATTGACATGTAGATGTGTTCAGTCCAGGACTCTTATTAATCATGTGAAGTTAGGGAAAGATCGGACATTGCATAATCAGTGTAAACATGTCACTTCCTGTTGCCAGCTGGTGGCGCTATGACCATAAGTGACTATTGACATGTAGATGTGTTCAGTCCAGGAATCTTATTAATCATGTGAAGTTAGGGAAAGATCGGACATTGCATAATCAGTGTAAACATGTCACTTCCTGTTGCCAGCTGGTGGCTCTGTAACCATAAGTGACTATTGACATGTAGATGTGTTCAGTCCAGGACTCTTATTAATCATGTGAAGTTTGGGACAGATCAGACATTGCATAATCATTGTAAACATGTCACTTCCTGTTGCCAGCTGGTAGCGCTATAACCATAAGTGACTATTGACATGTAGATGTGTTCAGTCCAGGACTCTTATTAATCATGTGAAGTTTGGGACAGATCAGACATTGCATAATCATTGTAAACATGTCACTTCCTGTTGCCAGCTGGTGGCGCTATAACCATAAGTGACTATTGACATGTAGATGTGTTCAGTCCAGGACTCTTATTAATCATGTGAAGTTTGGGACAGATCAGACATTGCATAATCATTGTAAACATGTCACTTCCTGTTGCCAGCTGGTGGCGCTATAACCATAAGTGACTATTGACATGTAGATGTGTTCAGGTCAGGACTCTTAGCACTCATGTGAAGTTTGGGACAGATCGGACACTGTATGCATGAGTTCCAGCAACCTGTTTCATAGCGAAACATCAAACTCCTTGAAGAACTTTTTAAAAGTTTTATAAAAATTTTTTAAATATTATGAAAATTTTTATTTACAACTACAGGGGACTGCTATGGGGTCTTCGTTTGCACCATCATATGCTTGTTTGTTGATGGGTTTCTGAGAAGAAAAATTTATACAGAATACCAAAAATAACCCGTTCCATTCTAAAATATCACCCTGGCGCTGATACATAGACGATGTCCTATTAATATGGAAAGGTACACTTATTGAGCTAAATCAGTTTTTGACATTAATTCCACTTCAGAATATTTGTCTTTTACCAGGAATTTAACAAGCAGTCCATTGATTTTTTTTTAGACCTGACTATTTCTAAGGATGTAAATAATAACTTAATCCACTATCTATCGTAAACCTCTCAGCAGGAACACCCTGTTAAGAGCAGACAGTAACCACTCGCCATCACCTGATCCGTAATATACCAGTCGGTCAGTTTTTGCGAGTTAGAAGAAACTGTAGCACTATTCTGCCCTACAAAGGCTAAGTGCAGTAACTACGCAAACACTGAAATTGAGAAAAATGCCCTAAAAGTTTTTTACACCAGCCAGTCAAACATGTTTTTGCAATTTTGGCACACACGTTTCTCTGAAATGGGACAAAATTGAACCAGGAGACTTTGTCACAAGACACAAAAGATCTCACAAAGCCCATTTCAACCGTAAACTCAATTTTGACCAAATGCGTAGTTACTGCACTTTGGCTTTGTTTGTAGGGCAGTATAAATGAATTTATGTCAAAAGCAGCTGATCTAGCATGCCGTTTTGAACAACGCGGTTATGATAAATCTGACATTACTAAAGCATGGGATAGGGCTCTGAATGCAGATTGCCCGTCATTGTCAGAAAAAACCTAAGCCAAATACGACATCCAAATTATTTTTCTCTACTAGCTACACTCCAGCAGCAGGTAGAATAAATATCAATTATCCGTAAACATTGGCATGTCCTCAATATTGACCCGACCCGCTGAACCGCCCAGATTTATATTTAGACGTGCTCGCAATATTAATGATCGTTTGGTCCACTCTGATATGACTATTCCAACTGTGACAACCTGGGTCCCTACACCACCTCTGGGTTTCTACAAATGTGGCAACTGTGCGCAATGTTCTAATTCACCAATGCGAAAGACTTCCTACATCCCCGCACGGGTAAGAAATATTCAATTTCTTCATTTATCAATTGCAATAGTACAAATGTAATTAGGGATGCACCGAATATTCGGCCACTGAAAATTTTCGGCCGAAACTGGCCCAAAAAGAGCATTTTTGGTTTTCAGCCGAAAGACTTTTATCACCAAAACAATACGGCCGAAATGTTGTGATGACGCAACGTGCTGCGGTGTGGATGTATTTAACCGCAAAAAGGCGCTTAAGAGAGCAGTTGTCTGTACGCACTGAGGCACATGCAGTTGAATAGTCCGGTCCAGACGTGATCATCACAGACAGTACGCCCTTCAAAGATCAGAACTCTTGGTGTGTAAACTTTAGAGAGAGTCGCGCAAATGTGTCTCATACTGTAGTTCATTAACATACATTGGCTGAATAAAGCAATACAACGTAACGCTTTTATGCTGCACTGTTTGGGATTCGCCCTTGGTCTCTGTGTGCGGGCGTGTTTAAGTGCCCTCAATAGTGAACACACGAGTGAGATGCAAACAAGCGAATGTAAAATCTTTCTGTTATTGACAGGAGTGGACACATATAAACAAAATTATCTCACGGTATTCTTTTTCTAATAAAAACATTTGCTTATGTCTTAAGTTAGGGCCCTATAATTTCCGCGATCACGGAATCGCAGACGGAATCGCGGAATTGGCTAATTAACACGGAATCTAGGATTAACACGGAATTTTGCGGAATTTTACATATTTTGAATAAAATTATGTTTTTGTGTGGGAGAGGAACGTATGTCTGGGGGAAATGCAGACCGGGGGAAGTAAATCTGGGCGACACGCCCCCTCCCGTCGTTTCAGACCCCCTCCTAAACACTGAAACCATGGCGAAGCGGCTCTCCGCGACTCTGCTTTCGTCAGCGAAAAAATTAAGAAATTCGACGCTAAGCACTTAGTTCCGAGCAGGTCTCACATGACTTTTATGTGACCGGAGAACTGTTATTTAGGAAGTTTTGTCAACACTCTGTTCACGGTGAGCGCAAAGATACATGCACTCTCTCATCCACGTCTGTCTCACTGTACCTCTCTCACGTGCACGCGCTCACGCATCTGTCCGAAGTGCGAACACAAATCCTCATGTATTTGTTCAGTTTTATGCATTTCAAGCGAGCTGCGGCAAACTAACTATCCCTCGCATTTAAAATATAAACATCTGCATCATGGCGCCCCTCTCTGTCTCTCTTTCGCTCGCATGTGCAAAGAGCTGCGTGCTCATGCTGTCCTAAGTCAGATCACTATCCTGTGTATGTTTGTAAAGTTATGCATTTCAAGCGATTGTGTATAAAATATGGATCGCGTTCCGCTGGATTGATGTGTTTAAGGCACTTCTGAAGGCACCACTGCTTTGACACCTTGTTGAAGCCTCCTGCAACAACACTAAACAATGCATTGAATTGAGTTGTGTGTGTGTGTGCGCGTTTGCGTGTGTATGTGCATGTGTAAATGCATCTTTTATAGTCATTAAGTAATCCTGTTATCCAGTTTTTCCCAAAATCATTTACATTTAAATCATTAACATTAAAGGCACACTCTTTTTATGACTACTATAACAGTAAAGGGTAAAAAATATAATTGGCAAAACGGATAAAACGGAATTTGCAAAAATTAAAACGGAGAAAACGGAATTTGGGAAAAAATAAAATGGAATTTGGGAAAAAATAAAACGGATTTTATAGGGCCCTATTTAGTGTATTTATAGATAACAGTCAGAAACCAGGCTGAATCCGAAACCGCATACTGTACTGCTAGACTATATAGTAGGCAAAAAGCAGTAGGCGAACGAATAGTATGTCCGAAACCTCAGTATAGGTAAAAGGGTAGGCGAGAATTACCGGGATTTTGGACTATTTCTCGCGAGATTCAGAGGCACGTGTACTTAAGTGTCGTCCGAAACCGCATACTTACTGAAAATGTAGTAGAGGAAACAGTATGTGAACAGAGTAGTAACCTACTGAGTCTGCCCAGATTTGGAAGCATGCATCAGATGGACACTTCTATCCCAGCTTTCCCATGATGCCACGGGAAAGCAAAGCAATCGACTGGAGACCAGCCAATCGGGTGATTTCAATACACATACAGGACTGTTCCAGCACCCTGATTTCACGCGCAGACCCAGGGTATACCACAAAGTGCTCAGCTGATTCATGTAAATAAAGCTGTAGAATTGTCACAGCTGTGTTGAGATGGCAGTAAATGTGTAATAGATAGTTACGAAAATACATTTGAATAAAGTTTTGTTTCATATGGGATTCACTTCTATACGTTTTAATTTATTGTTATGGTTTTATTCATTCATTTTGTTTCTATTCATGTTTCCTGTTGTTTTAAGTAAATAAAACTAAAATGTTTATAATCACATGGCCTGCAGCTGTCATCTGACAATACATATTAAATTACAGTCTGCTTGTTTTACTTATTTTTATCCACTACAAAATGATGTAATATATCACTGACCGAGACCGTAGTGAAGTTGTCAAGTTACTGATGCAATCAGGTGTTAGTGCACCTGTCCCTCATACAAACGCAAATGTTTTCATGCCTGTTATTAGGTTTGTTTTGAGTTTATGCACCGCTGCAAGAATCAACAGGTGAATGACATCAAAGTACAGTGAAAGCAATTCCAGAAATCATACGGAGAAGTCTGGCGGTATTGTGATGTCATCCTCCTGTCGGTTCTTGTGGTTCCGCATGAACTCGAACAAGTCTACTACGTCATAGGTCACATGATAACGTCAACATGGCGGATGCTGCCCATATTAAAAAGTTCTTTGTCCATATTAACGCGAACGTCCGTACTGTCTTAGCTCACGTTAAGTAGGTACTCAGTGAAATTAAGTACCTACTCACTAAGTATGCGATTTCGGATTCAGCCCCAGTCTCTGCTTATTTAAAGAGACAGTAACCTCAATTAACCTACTTAAAGGGATAGTTCGGCCAAAAACGATATTAAACCCATGATTTACTCACCCCCAAGCTGTCCAAGTTGCATATGTCCATCGTTTTTCAGACAAACACATTTTCGGATATTTTAGAAAATATTTTAGATCTTTCAGTTGATTAAATGTAATATTACGGAGTCCAGCCATAGTCCACGACCTTCAAGTCCAAAAAAGTGCGTCCATCTGTCGTGGATTTTTTCAGGAGAATCAGAGACGGTTGAGATGTTAAATTCTCTTCAAAGTATTTTATTAAAGAATTGTGTCAGACAGCTTGAAACACAATACTGGTCATAGGGTGTATACACCTGCATTGGTAAAATGATGATGACAATGACTATGACAATGACAATGACCCCGTTCTGAGTTTCTCAGTGATTTAAATAGTGCCCCAGTTTTAGTAGCCTTCCCATTCGAACAATCTGTTTGTACTGGGCCTGTATCTTTGCAACCTTTAAGTTGCTACACAAAAAGACAGACATTTCTGGTAAAACACAGTGCCTTTGTTTCTTATGCATCATACAGCTATCTTGCTACTTTCACCAAGGTCACACGTCCCCCATCCCGGCCTAGCTGTGGAAAAACACTGTCATGTCAAGCAACAGAGAGACAACTCAATTAATTTAGACCTCAACCATAAAACACATTAAAAGTATACTTTATATAAAACATTTATACTAACTAAGCTTAAGATAAAACACTCAAAATTTCTCTACCATACATCCTTCACAAATTAAATCCAAACGGCTCCAGGATGATAAACAAAGGTCTTCTGAGGTTAATCCGTGCGGTGTTGTTGTAGAAATATCCATATTTAAAACTTTATTAACGTAATTAACTACCTTCTGGTAGCGCCACCATCTTAGACTCAGGAGAGAGTATTAGCGTAGTGTACGCACTTTTCTTAGTGACGTATGACAAATTCGGAGGGCGGGGGACAGAGCAGCAGCAGAGAAACCTCTGTACGCTGCGTAAGCTCTCATCCTGAATGCGGATGAGACTAAGATGGCGGCACTACCGGAAGGTAGTTAATTACTTTAATAAAATTTTAAATATGGATATTTCTACAACAACACTGCACGGATTACCCTCAGAAGACCTTTGTTTATCATCCTGGAGCCGTTTGGATTTAATTTGTGAAGGATGGGCGCACTTTTTTTGGACTTGAATGTCGTGGACTATGGCTGGACCCCGTAATATTACATTTAATCAACTGAAAGATCTAAAATATTTTCTAAAATATCCGAAAATGTGTTTGTCTGAAAAACGATGGACATATGCAACTCGGACAGCTTGGGAGTGAGTAAATCCTGGGTTTAATATCGTTTTTGGCCGAACTATCCCTTTAAGTCTGTGTCATTAATGTTAATCAAACAACCCAAGACAAAGAGAAAATTACTTCTGTAGCTCTAAAAATAATACAAAGACAGTGTTATGACTCATTTAATTTAATTTGATTTCTGTACCTAATGCTAATGTTAGCCATTATTAATGTGCAACTTTGTTCTTTTTTATAAATGTTTTCAATTTCTTTATTTGCTATTAGATTTTCCCCACCCCCTTTTCGCTGATGTAAAAAATAATCCGATCCGTGCCTCAAAAACTGTAATGTGACCCGAACCGTGAGTTTTGTGATCCGTCACACACCCCTAGTAAAGTTAGTACATAGTGATAGCCATAAATGCATTTGTACTAATAATTGACATAATAATTTATTTAGGTGTTTCGATTTCAGTGTTTTGGCCTTGGTTTCCTCTTTTTCGGTTTCGGCCAAGAATTTTCATTTCGGTGCATCCCTAAATGTAATATACGTTCTAAAATGCCCCGGTGGACTGGTTTACATAGGCCAAACAAAAGGTCAAATTAAACTTAGGATAGCTGAACATAAAACAGCAATTCGTACCCAGAACTTAACATATGCCATGGCGAGACATTATATGCAGGCAAATCATGGTTCACCTGCATCATTGAAGTTTTGGGGAATAGAAAAAATTACACCCCCATCTAGAGGTGGAGATATTCTTAAAAAACTTCTTTGTAGGGAAGCATTTTGGATACACACATTGAACACATTGGAACCTTTTGGTTTAAATGAAGAATTGAGTTTAACATGCTTTCTTTAAAATTTTAAATATAGCATGCAATATATATGTATATATTTTTTGAGGTGTGAATATTGTATATGTGCATTTGTGTTTGGACATTTGCTCGCTAATGATTTAATTGTAAATGTGACACCTGGGTTTAGATAAGTAGAGTTTTGGAGGGTTCATGCCCCTTTACACACCTGTCAATGATTATTAATAAGGGCATCATTGCCCGTCTTTACACAGGACTCTGATGAAGATGTAATAGGATTTATGCCCAGCTGCACTACTTCCTGAACTTCAGCCAGCTCCTTGTTTCCTGTCTGCCATTATTGGACAAACGAATTAATCCAGGTTTGTCTGATTATTGTTGTTGTGACTACTGAGGTCAGGCACACCTGGATTAATCAGTTTGTCCAATAATGGCAGACAGGAAACAAGGAGCTGGCTGAAGTTCAGGAAGTAGGTCAGCTGGGCATAAAGCCTATTGTGCATCAAAACGTTAGTCACTGTTGTGCACCTTTATTAAAATATTTTTATACAGACATCTGTGCTGCACCGGCGATCTCTTTTTGTCCATATTATTATTATTCGTGAATACTGTGCTATGACTTTTATAAGCAATCGGGGGTACGGTGTTCGCCCCAGGGACGAAAAAGCAGCCGAAAAATCCCATAGACTTAACATTGCGACAAACTTTGACGAGTCATAGCTAAAACCTAGGATTTCACAGAAACTTGTGACTTGCCACATTTGAAGAGGCTGGCAGGCTCTGTAAGAACATACCTCACAATGGGGTGTAAGTTGTACTCCTGGGGTGTAAGAAGCCCCCAAATTTCCCCATAGACTTATAATGGGGCACGAACCATGCCCATATTAGGAAATAAAAACATTTCAAATGGGATATCTTTGCAGCACAGTGTCATAGAGACATGGGGGTGGGCTCATTTTACTCAGGCATCCAATCAGTCTCTCACCATCCTTATTGAGGTATTAAGCCACGCCCCTAGCAACCAAATATGAGCAGCCTAACAACAGACTAAACAAAGCCTTATATCTCTGCATCAGAACATTGTAGAGACATAGGGGTTGGGTCTTTTATCATGCTAACTTCATGCTAACTTCCTACTACATCATACTAGCTTCATGCTAAATCATGCTAGCTTCATGCTAAATCATGTTAGCTTCGTGCTAAATCATTCTAGCTTCATGTTAAATCATGTTAATATCATGCTAGCTTCATGTTAAATCTTGCAAGCTTCATGCTAAATAATGCCAGTATCATGCTAAATCATGCTAGCTTCATGTTAAATTATGCTAGCTTCATGTTAAATCATCTTAGCTTCATGCTAAATCATGCTAACATTATGCCAAATCATGCTAGCTTCATGCTAAATCATGCTAGCTTCATGTTAAATCATGCTAGCTTCATGCTTAATCATGCTAGCTTCATGTTAACCCTCTGGGGTCTAAGAGGTTTTTAGGGCCCTGGGAAAGTTTTGACACGCACTGACATTTGTGCTTTTTTCAGTTGCTTGAAAAAACATATTAATGGCAAAAGTCTCATAACACTGTGTTCAGCACAAACTGGGCTACCATATTATATAAACAACACGTATGTACATGTTTGTATTTTTGAGAAATAAATGTTTATATGGAAGGTATTTTTAGTCTTTTTTAAATTAATTACTTAAATGATCAAATCAAAAATTGTATTGCAAAATATGTCCCAAATTGGAAAATTAAATGCTAAAAAAAAATCAAAACATTAAATTAAATTATTTCATTTTCAACTTGATGAAGCATCATTCTGGCCAAATTGAAAAATAAAATTAAATTGATGATTTGACATTTCATTTTCCATATTATCTTGAGGCAAGACAGCCAATATTTAAATCAAAAGGCAAACTTGAAAATGAATCTGTAAACCCAATTTAAAAGGATTTTTATTCATGCCCAAGCAATAATAGGGACAACATTAAAATATAAAGTTTAGTTTTAATTTTATGTTCTGTTTTTTTTTTTTTTTTGGTTTTCTTTTTCATTTTCGTGTTCATTTTTATTTTCAACTTGTATGCAAATTCAAGGTTAATCAGTGGGTGGGGCTTACTTTGGCTAAATAAATGTCGCTTGATGTAGCAATAAAGTCACTAAGTTGGCAACACAGTCGCTGAGGTGGCAACACTGCTCCAGACAATCCCCTTTTTTAAGCAAGTGAGCCCCACCCACTGATTAACATTGAATATGCATACAAGTTGAAAATAATAAAAAATTTATTTCATCATTTAATTAATTAATTAATTTAAAAAGACCCAAAATACCTTCCATATGTTTATGCATGGTTTTTGAAAAAGCTAAATATTTAAGTCACTGATAAAAGTCCATGATAAAAAATCATGCTAAATCTTGCTAGCTTTATGCTAAATCATGTTAGCATCATGCTAACTTTATGCTAAATCCTGCTAACTTAATGCTAAATCAAGCTAACTTCATGCTAAATTATGTTACCATCATGTTAGCTTCATGATAAATCATGCTAAATCAGTGTTTCTCAATTATTTTCTGTCACACCCCCCCCCCCCCAAGAAGAAGTAAACATTTCGCGCCCCCCCCAACTCTCCGCCACGACTGTAAATAGTATAATTTGTCTATAAAATTACACATCTGCAAAACACTGTATCCTTATTAACATTGAGAAAACACAAAAAGAAAACAAAAAAAGAAATATAGATCAACTAACAACAAAGAATAACTTTATTAACATTGTTTTTTAGTCTGTAACAGAAAAGACTTAAAATGCATCAATTTGCCTGAAATAAATAAAAATCTATCCTTATATAAAGTATAATTTTTTTTTACCATTTGATACTGAAAAATTAAATTAAATATAATCAATGAATAATAATAAAAAAATCAAGCGGCTTATCAGCGTGATTGGGGTGTAATGTCTTAAATCACTTCCTGAAAAAGTATTTTCTCGGGGGCTCGCGCGCCCCCCCTGGTGTCGCTTCGAGCCCCCCCTGGGGGTCCCGCCCCACTATTTGAGAAGCACTGTGCTAAATCATGATAGTTTCATGTTAAATCATGCTAAATCATGTTAGCTTTATGTTAAACCATGCTAAATCATGTTAACTTCATGCAAACATGTTAAATCATGCTACCTTCATGCTAAATCATGGTAGCTTCATATTACATCATGGTAACTTGGTAGACTCATTGGTAATTCCTTGGGAATTGCATTTCTAGTTTACTTTAAAATCTCACTGATGTGTTTCAGTAAAACACAAATACACATAAATGAAACTAAAATGAAAATGTCCATAAACACTAAAATATGACAGGATGAGAAACAAATTCAACTCACTGTAGATTTGATCTGTGTGTGAACAAACTGTGTGTCTCTGTTCTCTACAGGTTGAGTGAGTGTAATATCACAGATGAAGGTTGTGTTGCTCTGACTTCAGCTCTGAGATCAAACCCATCACACCTGACACATCTGGATCTGTCTGATAATAATCTAAGAGATTCAGGAGTGAAGCTGATCTCTGATGTACTGAAGAATCCTGACTGTAAACTGGAGATACTGTGGTAAGATCATCTCTCTGATAGTCACACATGTACTGAGGTTTAGATCTGTATGAAAAAGAAACACACACTAAAATCTAAAGAATATAAAAAGTCAATGAGAGATCTGATCAGTAAGCAGATACATCAGCAGTCTCATGAATAATTATGAGACATCGATACATCATCAAAGTACTGCAGTGTTTCACCACAACACAACCTGTGAAGATAAAAACAGAGATAAAATATTGATATTAAAAAGTATTCTCCTCCCCTCATTTCCCCTATACACCTTACTGACTTAAGTTACATAACCGGTGCGTCTATAGACAACACACACAAGGCATCTATCCTCACTGGGTGTCCACAGAAGACAAACACTCAAGAGTCACACAACATCTTGTCCATTATGAACACAAACAATCAAAACCTTATAGTAAAGTCTTACATTATTCAATACATACAACTTTTACTTCCTCTATTTCAACACATTTTGTTGTCAAAAGCATACAGTACAAATGTTCAAACCTGTAAGGAAAAGACATGTTAGTTATAATTAGTTATGATTCATTTCAATTTCCTTCACAACGTGCAACAAAACTCCTCTGTTAAAATGTCAGAAAATGTAGTTTGGTGTTTCTTTGAGAAATCTTTGCTGATATTATTGTGTATGAAGAGTTTTTCTTCTCGTCGTGTTTTTATAAAGATGATTAAAAACATTGATCCATCATTGACACTGACACACACATTAATAATGTTTTTATAGATTGAGTCAAATTGATCTTTAAACACTTTAACATCTTTAAATGTAAGATCAGAGTTATGTTATCTCCAGCTGATATTCCTCCTGTAATAGAGGAAGATTTTTACATCAAATACCTTACAAGTGTGAGTCATGAACTCAATACAGATTTATGAAGAAATGTTCATGTGGTTTAGGACATCTAACACTAATAGTCAGCTGTGTGATGGATTTATTTGACATTTAAACACACAGTGTCTCAGTTACTGAGGGATTGAAAGAGGAACATTACATGAAGAGATGGAGGTCAGAGATTTGTGAACAAACTTTGTAGTTTTGCATCATTCACATAAAGTCTCTGTTCTCTACAGGTTAAGTTACTGTTATATCACAGATGAAGGTTGTGTTGTTCTGACTTCAGCTCTGAGATCAAACCCATCACACCTGAGAGAACTGGATCTGTCTGACAATAAACTCACAGATTCAGGAGTGAAGCTGATCTCTGATCTAAAAGATGATCCACATTATAAACTAGAGAGAGTATGGTGAGTAGAGCTCATTTAAATAAATGTTTAAAGTAAACTCATGCAGTGTCATTTAAATCCTAGAATATAAATATTAGAAATAAATGTAAATTGATCTGCTGCTGTTATAGGCTGTGTATCCTTTAAACCCAACAAACAGAAAATATGAAGTGTACATGAACAACACTTGATGCTTTGTCAGATCAACACAATAAGAATTCAATTCAATGTCTGAGTCTGTTTACTAACTGTGATGTTGAGTTTGTTCACTCCAGGATTTAATACTGTGATCTTACTCTTCTTACACATTATATATGATGTTTGTTAATGGGGTTTGTTTGATAGGCCGACACCTCTATAGTTATGCACACTTGACTAGATGTTCATCTTAAACTCTTTTTATAACAACTTGGTTTTTATTTGATGTTTTAAGCATTATTTATCAAATCATCAGAATACAGACAGAAATAACAACACAAACACAATATATACAACAGATCAACACAAAGTACAGATGATAAATGATAGAGATGAAGATTAGAAAAAAGAAGAGAAAGTCAACTCTTAAAATCTGATGGACACTTCACACAACTCTCTGTCGAGCTTTGACATTGATGCTGTTTCTCTTTATTTACACGACTGTCAACCTCCAGGACTTTTAAAATAAAGCATCACCTTCATTTTCTTACTGTTTGTGTGTGAACTCATAAAACTGTCAGTGTGTCATTATATTATACTACATACATATCAATACATTCATCTCTTACATTGACATCAAATATTCAGAGGAAATAGATGAAATGTGTTTTTGTATTGTTGTAGCTCATGTGTATGTGATAAACAGATTGTTGACATGTTTATAATGTTGAAGATTTCATTTCTATCACTGACTGACAGCACTAATAGTTTGTTTTTCTATCTCTTCATCTGACACTGATGATGATCTCATATCTAATTGACGTTCTCTTTCTTTTTTAGCCCTTACATACGATGTTGGTAAAGATGTAAAGATGTCTGATCTTCAGTATGATCTGATGTTGAATAAGAAGACACAATAGTGACATCACTTCATCTTAACCGTATGAGTTGATTATTCAGTACAGGATCTGATCTGTGACTTTATCTAAATCTGACTTTGAAGTGTTGGAGGTAAATCTTCATCCTAACTCAGCTTCTGTCTACACATTTCCTATAAGAGCGATTTATCAGTCAGTGTAAGAGGAGCAAGAAATCTCATAGGATCATAAACTGAAGTAAATACTGACAAGATTCCTCTTCTTCTACACTGTTGGGGTTTTTAACTTCATCTTAAACTGAAATGTGTTCAAGTTCAGCACAACATTGAAGACTCGCAGCTCATTTATCTCTAAATCCAAATATTGGACGTCTTTGCTTTTGTGTTCTTCAGGATCTGACTGCAGGACTTTTTGATGATTATGTGATCAATTACAAAAAAGTTCAGACACTGAATGAAATGTAAATAAAAACACAAAGTTTAATAAAATGATAAACTTGACATTTCACGTTTGGTCTATCGCTGTTGATTATCTGTCAGATGCTTTATGAACGACAGAGTCAAACTGCGCCATCTAGTGAACAAACACAAACTTTATAATAAATGTACAATAAAACACAACACATTCTATGACTAATTCAAAATAAATGTAAAAACTAAACAGTAAATTCATACTCAGTGAACAGTACATTAGGTCATTATTATAATTTGTACAATCTTGAGGTAAAATCCTGAACTCCATCAAAGGTGTCTGAACGTCAGGTGTTGTTCTAAAAATGACCGCTTGAGGCGCTTTGGAGGCGTTTATGTGCTTTGGTTGCTACAATACTAGCTATAGTATATTATAAGCTTGATAGCATTGTTTGTCTCGTGAATATACAGCATAAATTGGCGATGAGGATAAAGAATTTCCCCATTGGGGACAATAAAGTATAAAGTAAAGTAAAGTATGTGAGAGGAGGAAGACTAGATGAGTATAAAGCAGAAAATGATTCCTGGTCTGTGTATATTAAACAACAGGAGTTGTTCATGATTTAAATGATGTGGATAATACGAAGCAAATAGTGACTTTGCTGTGGAAGCGTCCACATATGCATTACTACAGAATTTGATTCGGCCTGGAAAGCCAAAGGATAAAACATTAAAAATAAATTTTGATTATACTTAAGGCTCATCTTAAACCAAAGCATTTGATAATAACTGAACGTTTTCAATTTCAGTGCTGTGTTGAATGAAACTGTGTCTCAGTATGTTGTTGAACTCAAACAATGAGTGTAGAAATGTGACTTTGGTTCAAGTTTGGATGAGTCTCTATGTGATTGTATTATTAGCAGAATCAAAGTGAATCATGTCAATGAAGATTGCTTTCAGAGAACTCACTGAACTTTAAACGCACACTTGAAGCTCTCAGCATGAAAACCACAGATCCAGATGAAAACAGTAATGAACAGACAAACACAAAGCACAATATGATGTCAAAGGTTAAAGTCAAGAGAGAGGTGTGAACCATGACGAGACTTTTTCTCCAACTGCCAGTATGACGAGATACTGAAACAGAAAACAGTTCAGGAAAATATGATTGTTCATCAAATGGATGTAAAGACAGACAGCATATTTACACGAGCCAATAGAATGACATTTATATGAAACAACCAGAGGATTACGAGGTAAAATCTCAAAGTAATACAAAACTGATGTGTATAAACTGAAAAAATCACTGTATGGACAGCTGATATAATTGATAGAAGAAGTACTACAAGTTATTGCATTAACATGAACAAAAATGATCCATTAATCTCACGAAGACTAAAAGACAGTCTACTGTTACACTGTCCACATGTGAAGCTGAGTTTATGACATTAACTGTGACTGTACACGAGTGTTAGAAAACATTGATGGACTGAAATATCAATCTAGAGTTTATGAAGACAATCAGGGTGTCATAGCGTCAGCAAAAAATCCTGTAAACATGTGGACATTAAATGTCATTTTGTGAGGTCTGTGATAAAGGAGGACAGAATTAGTCTGAGATACTGTCCAACTGATGATATGATTGAAGATATACTAACAAAACCAGCAACAAACATCATGAAATTTAACTCATTTATGTTTGCTGTATGAATTTTCTTCTGTTGAAATGATCAAATAGAAATGTGTGTTAAGATTTATAAGTATTGTGCTCTCATTTATATTTGATTTGTTTCACTTTTAATGAATGCAGATGTTTCTGTTTAAATAAAGTACGCCAGTCAAAAAGAGAAACTGGTTGATGTGAAACAGTATTCTTTGTTGTCTGTGTCTGTTAACAGTAAACTTGTGTATTTTTAAAGTATACATACTGTCATTCATAATGAGTAAAACAGGTCAATCTGATAAAATAAGTAAAAACAGGTCAATCACATCCAAAATAGATTTAATTTGTCTAGTTCAGAATATAACAAACTCGTTATTTGTAATATGTTGTGTTGCTCTTACTCAAGTATGAAAGAGTGTTTGTGTTTGTGATGGTTGTGAGTTTGTGATGTGATGTTGTACACAGTTATTTTATCTTGTGAAACATTTCTCTGTTCTGTCACAAACCTTCATTAGACAGTAAACACATCTTAAAGATCTCTCTATAATAAATCACTAAATGTGTCTCTATCAGCTCAACTGAAGAAGTGTTTTCATGCAGCTTCCTCACACTATGATAAATACATGAATGTTAATGTAAAACACAAAAAGAATGAAAAATCACTCACATTATAACAAACCCATATGACTTTACTGCTTTAGTGGAAGAAAAGAGGAGAAATTTAGATTTCAGTTTAATCATTGTTGATGTTGATGTGTTTTGTTTCATGAGTGAAAGTAAACACACAAATGTTAAAGTAATACATTAATGATTTCTCCTCGTTTATAAGTTAAATCTGTTAAATTAGTTGTAATAATGTTTGTATAATGTAACGCTGTAATGCTCGTTTACTACCAGTAGAGGGAGACAAACATCAAGCGATTGATCGTGTTGTCGGTGACGTACCATTTGGAATAAGAAAAAGGATCAGAAACAATATTTTTTGAAAACTGGTTTGAAAAGGGAATTTTTTTGGTTAAAACAGCTGATCAAAGAAGATGGTGTTTTATACAATTATTGAATTTGCTCATATGCGTAACTTAGTCGATCCTATCTAATATTGTTTGGTTTTACAGGCAATTAAGGAACTTTTGCGGCTATTAGAAGAAAGTAATTATTCTTTACAATCAGTTGAAGAATTTGCTTCTTTATTATGTTGCAGGGCAAGGATTTCATACGTTTTGGATGTAATAATCTAAAAGTCTTCAATCTAAACTTGCTGTTAATACTCGTTGGAATTCTTTAGCCTGTTTAAAAAATGTCTTGATTGGAGTAAAATTGGGATGACACCACATGCATCACAAATAAAGTGAAAGAAGTTTCATATACAATTTTTCATCAGGTTTACCCAGTTAAGTCACTTATGGTACAGCGTTTTAAAGTGAATATAGAACATATTTGTGTCTTTTGTAAAATTTCCCCATATCATTTATTTTGGGAGTGTCAAACCTTTTTTTTTTTTTTTTTTTTTTTGAAAGAGCGTATTTACTCACAAAGAAAAGTTATGAAGCCTGTTAGCTTTGAAGAAATTGATATTATGCTAAAATGTTTTTCGTTTGATGGTGATAATAATATTCTGTTTATGCTTGATTTGATTATAATTGCCCGTTATTATATTCATAAATTAAAGTCAAATGGAATGAAAAAATGCCAATTTGAAGAATTTAAAATAGAAATTAAAATATATTTAGAGACAATATCAAAAAGCTAAAACTTGAAAGGAAGAAAGACTATACGGTTGTTTAAAAATATTTTTTTGATGTAAATTGCCTTTCCTTTTTATTTGTATTTTTTCTCTTCCTCCCTTGTTTTTTATTTTGTTTTCATATTACCCCTGAAATATAGCCTATGGTTATATGTACTCCTGTTTGTACACTATATTGTGTTCTTGTTAATATTCAATAAAAAGTCTTGTCGGTGACGTCATAGGTTTAAAGTGAAAGTAAAAAAATTCCCGTTTAACTTTTCCATTCTCCATCTTATAGGGATGGGCTGAGTGGATTCCTCACCACACCGATCATATAACGGATTACCAGTTATTGTCGCTTGCGTAGTTGATGTTAAAGTTGGAGGATTTATGAGAATGTGAATTCAGTCAGATTGTAAGTTCAGTTGTCACGAGACGCTTTTCACTTATTCCTTTTCAGTTTCTAGATTTATTATTTATTTGACAGTTTTCATAAATGTATAACACATCTTAATATTAGCGTTGTTTATTGAATGTTTTGCGCTGTTTGTGACTCTTAATTTAATTTGTGTTAATATTTTGTTAATGTAAGGTAATGTAGTTGTATAAGACCAGAGGTGGGCATCAAAATCTATTTCGTTACAAACTACATACTGGCGCATGAACAAAATAAAATACAAAATACTGAGGTGAAAAATGTATTTAAATAAAATACAAGTAATTCGTATTTTGAAAATACAAAAATACTCTCACAATAATCTTAAGACTTTTTTTATTACTGAAAGGTCAAATACAAATATGAGAAATGTGTAGGCTACGTTTAAAATGACGAAGAAGCTAAATAAAAAAGCATGGAAATTACACTAAATCTCTACAGGGCCTGAAATAGCTTCCTTACGTAAATGGCATGTTTAGCTAAGTTCACATCAATTGTGTGATAGGCTGCCACAAAACGTGTCATCGTATCACTGTTACTCTACTCGTGCTTTAAAGGCTTGAATAAACATAGAGAGACATTTCCTCACAAATGGCTTTAAGAGAATCAGCGCCACTTCTTCTTCTGTGTTTACTTCTTGGGGGGAGTTCGGTCAACAGGGTGTCACGTGATTTTCATGCATCTAACATGGACATTGCCATTGCCAACATCAGACCGAAAGTATGGCAAAATCATTTACTATGGTGATAAGCATGATGATTTTTCTTAAATATTTAAGTTTTTGAAATACTCTAAATACACTCCCTCAAAATATTATGTCACAAACTACATTTTATTTTTTCCACACCTGCAAAATACAAATTACAAAATCCACTAAAGTAATTAAATACATATTTAAAATACATTTAATTGAAATACTGCCCATGTCTGTTGATGATGCAGTTGTTTCTTCAACACTCAGAATTGATTTATCTGAATTATAATGTCTGTTTATTCACTTTGATTTTAAGTTTATTTTGTGTCTGAATGTTATTTTCATTCAGTATCAGTTGTGGAGATCAGATTGATCAGATTCACCTCTGCAGCTCCATCATGGATCAAACACAAACAGCAACACATGAAGATTTTTCTCCAGGATGCAGGTACTTTATAGAAACACATTATTACACAACATTTATATTATAGAAAAATACTTAAGTGCTATTTTTAATTATGATCATCTTCAAAACATATTAGTAATGTAAATTAAAGTGTTAAATCTGTTGTGTGTTATAGTTCAGATCATCAGAAGAGATCAGATCCAGAGTTCAGTTGTGTGTCTATGAAGAGTGATGCGTCTATGCCTGAGCCAATAAAGTTTAATAATGAATCAACATCTCCTGCTGTCAGGTATAAAACACTGTGATTATAGCTTTTATATGATGATGTGTTTTGTTAAAGAGATGATAAATTATTCTTGTGATTGTGTTTAGTAAATGTTATCTTCATTATTATACAGCACATGTTCACACAGAGAGACACATCTGTACAAACACTCAGTTACAGTCTTTATATTAAAATAGTGTAAATGAAAAAGTCATATGAAAGTTTTATTAACAAATGAGTTTTATAAATATGCGTATTAGGCCTGTTTATCAGCAAAAATCTGTCGATACGGTATATATCCTGATACAATGGTTATGATAGGATAAGATCCTCTGTGATACTGTAAGTGGGGTGATATACTGGGATATTTCTTATTTTGGGAATAGAATAGGATATAACTTTAGGAAAACTGTCATCAAGAACACATCGCCATATGCAAACCTTAGCAAACAATATTTAAAGGTCATGGTTTTTTTGTGTTTTTAAAAGCTATTATTGTGTTTTTGGTGTGCAATATAACATGTGTTCATGTTTCACGTGTGATAAAATGTGGTATAAAATGCTGTTTTTTACACAATTTACTGATCTCTATAGCGCTGTTTTCACTGTCCTAAAAACAGGCTGATGTCTTTCTTGTTTTATGAAGTCCCTCCTTCAGAAAAACATAATGAGTTCTGATTGTGTAGCTTGTTTAGTGTGTTGAGAATGACGTATTTCTGTGGGTGGAGTTTAGTCAAAAACTGTTCTAGTGACGTCATTAAAGCAGGAAGTAGAGGATTGTAGTCCAAACCGGCTGAAAGAGGAATTCTGTTAAAGAAAATATATCACCTGTCAGTGAACTTTGAGCTTTATCATTTTACAGATATTATTTATACACTAACAGCAACATTACACACTAACTAAAGTTTGAAAAACAGGATCAGGAAGAATGTGACCTTTAACTTGTTGTGTTAATTTGCTCCAGAATGAGTTAACAACAACCAGCTCAAACCCGTATAATACTGAACAGTTTGACCAGGACCCGTGCAGAACCAAAAATGCCATAAATGTTATTCCCAAACCCTAGCTGGATCAAATCGGCACATTTTCCACAGCACATTGCTATCAAAGCAATAAAACAAGTTGTAAAAATAAAACATTGTCTTATCAGAGATACAGCTACTGATATGTTTGTCTTGAACAATCCATTAAAATCATGAAAATGACTTGACATCCATGAATATAAGTGAAGTTTATGGCTTTATATGGACATTGGGATTTAACTTGTATGAGTATTTCCCATCATTTTTGATGTTTGGGGCACTTTTTATAATACATGTCAGGAGTGAGAAAACCAGCAAAATTTAAAATAGAGAATGTTAAGAAAGCCCTTAGAGTGTTTGGTAGAGGATGTGAAGAAATTAAACAATCTACTCGCACAGAAGGATGAGAAAATTGCAGAGTTGGAAAAAGAGTTGATGACTTGGAGCAATATATAAGAAAAGAAGATGTGGTCATCAGTGGCTTAAAAACAACCCACCGTAACTACTCCAATGTCATCCAAGAGGAAAGCAGCGAAGTTGATCTAACAGAGGGAGAAATATACACGTTGGAGGAGCAGGTGATTAAGTTCTTTAACAGCGGGGACATCTCTATTCACAAGGAGAGTATCGCTGCTTGCTATACCCTCCCTAAAAGAAACAGACAAATGGAAAGAGTTACAAAGAGGGGGGGGGGTAGTTTTAAAGAGAACATACCCCCAAAACACCGACTACGCCACCCTGGGACTTGTTCCTAATTTTGATATTCTAGATACACATAAGGACACCCAGGTACGTACGTATACAATAAAGCCAGAGACGAAGTTCCATTTAAATATAGACAACACTTTATTTCAGTTATAAAACACAATTTAAAACACATTCATAATTAGGAAGGGGGCAAATTATAATGGCTGCTGAGGCTTACCGGTGGAGGAAAAAGGAGTCACAAGGGCTTAGGGAAATCCAAAAAAAAAAAAAAAAAAATCACCCACATGAACACACACACGCACACACAGCAAAACACAACAGTGAATATGGAGGAAACTGGGTAATTGCCACGGCACGGAGGGAAGGGACACCACCACCCGGGACACCAATACCACCACCTTCAGCTCTCAGCAACTGAAACAAAAACAAACACACAAGGGGTTGAAGCAACAGGCAAAACTCAATATTAAAGAAAGCTAACTAAAGTTCACTTAAATCACAGAATATATGGTAAACTGCCAGGGCCAACAAAGACAGCGCACATAAAGACAGAATAACACAAATAAACTTAATCACTAAACAAAAATCAAATATAATTGAAATACAATAAATCAAAGAAAATAAACTAATAAAGCAAAAAAAAAATAAATAAATAAATAAATGGAAATACACTTAAATTACTTTGTACTGGCACAAAAGAAAAAAACAAATCCCAACAATAAAGACAAGTTTAAACAATCGGGGAACAAAACACTTCACTAACCAAATTATAACAGGAAGCAAACCCCTTCAGCTGTATACAAACAGTTACAATATTAGCCCACATAAAACAGGGAGCTCGCCTATTCAAACGTATGGCCGCAAATGGACCAATAGCCGTAGAGGCTGGAAAGCAGTAAGGTTGGTGCAGGAACGAGATATAGACCCAGAAAGTAATTTTTTTGACCAAGTAACTACAAATTGTTTTTATTATACTGAATACCAACTTAAGGAAAAATGTAACTTGGAGAATGGTATATCAATTGTACACTTCAACAGCAGGAGTCTATATGCAAACTTTGATAAGATCAGAGAGTATTTGCAACATAATACCATCGCTATTTCTGAGAGTTGGCTCAGTCATGATAAAGGACTAGATCACGTGACCTGTTGACAGGGATGGCCGCTTGAGTCTTGAGCTCCTCTCTTCGGCGTTATTAAATCATCCGGCTACGCTGTAATTTTGACACAAAATGGACGTCTTTGTTTACAGTATCTAACTTTTAACAGGCAATGGCTAAACGTCAACTTTTACCATCATCCCCAGAGAAAAAACGTCTGAAAGACCCGGACGACTAGAAACTGCGCAACATGGTGGCTGACGAGCTAAAACTACAGCTCGGCGTCGTTCGAGAAATTTTTAGGGAGGAGATCCAACCGATGGTGGAAAGAATCGGCTCTCTCGAAAAAGAGATGAACGCGATTAGCAACAATTTCGATAACATCCAATCCGCGGTAGGAAAAGTGAAACAAGATTCGGTCGAAGTCAAACAGGCCGTGGTTACGCTACAAGACAAGATGGCGAGGCTGGAGGATAAGAGCAGACAGAGTAACCTGCGTCTTGTCGGCCTTAAAGAGGGGGAAGAAGGAGACGATCTTGTGGGTTATCTACAAGCTCAGCTGCCAAGATGGATTCCGGCTCTTCAAAACAGCAGGTTGGAAAAAGAAAGAGCACATCGAATCTACACCGATAGCAAAAGAAATTTCTCATAAAGGCAACCTGCTTTACTTCTACCTGGACTATAGTAATCAAACCGCCACTTAAAGACGGGAGATGAACTTATCCAGGAAGAAGCTCACGCAGATAGGCGTCTCCTCCTTCATGATCTACCCATCTGTAGTAAAGGTAACGCACCACGGATCAACAACACTCCTCCAAACACCGTCGGAAGTGGAAACGTATCTCGCTCAACAACAGGCTCTCATCACCCCTCCATCGGCACGCAACAACACCCCAGCCCCGAAGCATTAATGGAAGCAGGCCTTGATATCGAAGGGAAAGACGACATTCTTGTCTACGGCGCGGCTTTGTCAAGAAAGTTATGGACAAATCGCGATGCCGAAGTGAGCCCGAGCTCGGGTGATCGACTGTTACACCGGCCACGTATCCCGAATATGTCCTTTCTCAGGCAGACAGGAGAGTTTGTTCCTACTCTCCGCTTACTGCCTTTCCATTTAGTTCTGACTGTTGTTCATTTAATGTTCCAGATGCCATGATATGTTTTTGTAAGTCCACACATTTTTGTTTTTCACTTAAAATGTATGCATTGCTGTGTATGATCTATGGCTCTTAACGTAATTTCTAAATATAACAGAGGAGATTAATAACAGATCACTCCCTGAATAAATTAAAAAATGACTTGCTAGCTCAAGATTGGAAGCATGTTTATGAAGAAGGGGACGTTGACTTAGCCTATAACTCATTTCTAAATACCTTTTTGACTTTGTATTATAAAAATTGTCCAATCCAGCAATCAGAGATAACATCTAAACGTCCACATAAACCCTGGGTTACAAGGGGTCTGATGAATTCCTGCAAAAAAAAGAATACTTTATATAAAGACTTTGTTAAGTACAGAACTGAAGAGAAAGAATTAAATATAAAACATATAAAAACAAATTAACAGTTATCTTAAGAAAATATAAAAAAAGATTATTATAGTAGATAAAGTGGAAACCAATAAAAATAATATAAAGGGTACGTGGAACATTTTAAATTCTATTATCAGAAGGAAAAAAACAAGTATTGGATTTCCAAATGAAATTATTGATAAGGGTAACACAACTAAAAACATGGATGAGGTCGTGGCTGGCTTCAATGAATTCTTTGTAAACGTAGGCCCTAATCTGGCTAACGAGATAATCCCACCGCAAGAGGGTGATGTCTCACAATTTTTTGAAGAAAAATCCAGCAACTATTTTTTGAGAGACACTGATAAAACTGAAGTACTGTCAATAACTTTAAAAATAAAACATCAAGAGACAGTAATGATATTGATATGTTTTTAAATAAACAATTAATTGTAGCAATAGTAGATCCCATAGTATACATTTCCAATCTCTCTCTGAAATTGGGTTTTTTCCCACAAAGATGAAAATAGCTAAAGTCGTTCCTATTTTTAAAGCTGGTGAACAGAATCTTTATACTAACTATAGGCCAATTTCATTGCTTCCCCAATTTTTTAAAATTCTGGATTCAGATTCCAAGAACACAGGATGAGGTGTTACAATCCTTTGTGCGAGCACTTTCAAGAGTTCATGATCTGTGAGCCTGATAAAAAAAAGGGATTTGGGAAGCGCATCATCAGTAGTGTCCCTTTTGTTCCAAGGGTGTTTCGGCCTTTCACACTTTATATAGGCCAATCTAATTGCTTCCCCAATTTTCTAAAATTCTGGAGAAGATATTTTCCACCAGATTGGACAGTTTTATTGATAAATATGAGATCTTCACTGATAGTCAATATGGTTTTAGATCAAATCGTTCTACATCTCTGGCTCTAATTGACCTGGTGGAAGAAATAACAACTAGTATTGATGACAAGATGTTTGCTATAGGTGTATTCATTGACCTTAAAAAGGCCTTTGATATAATAGATCATCACATATTGTTTAAAAAATTGGAAATGTATGGAATTAGGGGAATAGGACTAAATTGGATAAAAAGCCATTTAGAACATAGACAACAATTTGTGCAGATGGGAGAGGTAAAGTCAAAGTTCCAAAATACATTATATGGTGTACCACAAGGTTCAATCCTAGGACCAAAAATATTTATATTATACATAAATAATATTGACAAAACTTCTGATTTGTTGAAATTTTTGGGAAACGAAGAATTCCTGAAGATTTAACAATTGAAGTACTGTGTGATAATACCAGATTAGAAAGAGTTTTTGAAAATTCCTTTCTGGGAGCAATAATCGACCATAAGCTCAGCTGAAAACCACAAGTTAATCATATTAGTTCTAAATTGGCAAAGATTACTGGTATACTGTGTAAAGTGAGACACATATTGAACCAGGAAACAATGTATACTTTATATTGCGCCCTTTTTCTTCCTTATTTGTACTATTGTACGGAGGTGTGGGGCAATACCTATAAAACCACCCTAAAGACGATATGCACTATGCAGAAAAAGTTAATGAGAATAGTTTCTAAGAGCTTAATCCACTCATTATTCCAGATTATAACATCTACTGTATGTGGTCTCACTGTGATGGGTGACTTTTATCTTGACTCAGTTTATGTTAAATGGACTGTTTGACTGTAATGATTGCTCGTTCAGTGCAATGGGCTTGACATTAGCATTGTTTATTTGCTAACATCTCTGTGCTGTCTAAGCAAACATTTTTAAATACGGTTCATTCATAAAAAATGGGATAAGGAAAGTGTAGAATGTGATTGTGACATTCAAAACAAGAGACTGTTGTCATAGAAACTGAAGGAGCGCATGAGTCTGGACATAATGCTGACTGATTCTGATCACGGCTGGGTGTTCTCAGATTGACACACAGCATTAATCAGACCCAGAGCCTGAAGTAATTAAACTAGGACTGACCCGGACCCAACTGATTATTTTAAACAGGTCCTGTACGGGTCCCGGGTCCTCCGTCAAGATCTTTACTTCCGGTCACTCTTGAAGTTTAGAGATAAGAAGACTGCTATGTATTGGTCGAGATGTAAACTGAAAATGAAACAACTGCCATAAATCTGATATGATAAAAATGAAAGAAAAAAATCTGTACTGCATTTTTGAGAATCTATACAGTATCAGCAAACTAAATATATATAATATACATGTGTATCGATATTTTCTTACACACTTAGTGCATATATATACTACAGATAAAAAAAATTCATTTAGCCTTAGTTGTTTTTTACAGCAGTTCAGAGGATTAACTGTAATCTGTTTATGTGTTATAGTTCAGATCATCAGAAGAGATCAGATCCAGAGATCAGTTGTGTGTCTATGAAGAGTGATGTGTCTATGCCTCATCCATTGAACTTTAAGAATGAATTAACATCTCCTGCTGTCAGGTATAAAACACTCTGAAACATGATTATAGCTTTTATATGATGATGTGTTTTGTTAAAGAGATGATAAATTATTCTTGTGATTGTGTTTAGTTAATGTTATCTTCATTATTATACAGCACATGTTCACATAGAGACACATCTGTACAAACACTCAGTTACAGTCTTTATATTAAAATAGTCATATGAAAGTTTTATTAGTAGGTTACATTCACAGCAGGGATGGGCATTTTACAGTAATATAATATTTGAATATTCAAATGATATTTTTTTAAGTTTTATTTAATTTTTTTCACAATTTCATAGAAGGCTTATAATTCGGAAATATCCACAACAAGATAAGCTTATATTCTGTATATATTTGTTGAAAACATTGTTTTCATTTTTTTTAAATTGCCTGCAGAAAAATGTCATTAAAACCCCACACGGAGCGAAGGCTGAGTGAAATCCTTGGTGTTTCAAGTCAGTCGTTAGTATGAATTCAGTTCTGTTTGATCTTACAGAAATGAAATCAGACCTGCCAACCTTCACGCATTTTGTGTAACAGTTACGCATTTCGACACCAAACTACGCTGTTACGATTTGTCACTTCAAAATACGTGAAAAGCCATTGATGACTTTGAGTTCAACTGTCTGTGCATTTGCGCACTAGTCAACTCGTCTATCAGTGTAACCGCATTGGACAGCAACCTGTTGGGTAAAGAAAACGTAGACCAATCATAGCGCTAGATTTAAACTCTTCAAAGCTTAGCAGAGAGCAGGGAGCCGTCAAAACGAATAACGAAAATAACGAATGTTTTACATCTCGGTCCATCTTTATACTGTCACTTGTTTTACAAGGGAGGATGGTTCTAAACACCGTTTTAAAGCAACACTATGTAGTTTTTTACTTTAAATAAAATTATTTCAGTGATAGAGCAACTCTTAACTGGACAAATTGTACTATTGCTGCAACCTGAGCAGCCTCCTAGCTGCTACAAGCACACTCTGAAAGTGGCGGTGGAGGGTAGAGCACACAGCCCCTCCCCTCCCCCTGCCTGCAGAAGAGTGTCTGATACCAGGGACTGTTGCGCTTTTCAACCACATGGGGCAGCCGTAAGTCATTTTTACATGGAAACTACATAGTGTTGCTTTAAATGTAAATGGGCAGGTTATGGGAATTGTGAATTGCATCCATTTTAATAAGCCTGCCAACCAGGGCGTCTAAAGCCCTTTTACTGTTGCACGTGCCCCAATGTAAATCTGTTGTACCCAGTGTCCTATGTTGTGCTCCAAGTTTAAGTTTTTACTTTATTTGCCAGTATATTCATTTAAATTGCTAATCGCTATGTGAAAATGTATTCACGATTGTAAACGCGTTGTAGTCACACATTAACGGAACAACAAACTGGCGCGAGCACACAGAAATTGATGTCCGATAGTGGAGCGTCTGTGTTTACTTTTTGTAGCACTTAGCCGCTGCTCACTCAGAAGAGCACGCGAGAAAACATGACAAAACAAAAGTAAGTTTCTAAATAATATCAATCTTATTCTTACTCGATTGTTTCTGGCTCCTGTCGATGTGCATCAGATTTTTTTGTGCAGAGCAGAAAGTATAGATGATGAGGGAGGTAAAACGAACTATATGCTCAGCCAGTCAAAACCAAGTATAGAGGTTTGCATTATTGCTGAGAAAATCAACACATGTCTGTGTACTCTTCTGTATTGTCAGATATGAAATTACTGTTTAGTTCACTAGATCTACTTTAGGACACTACATAAACAGTTGGCATCACTTCTGAAAAAAAAACAGTATACCAGCAAGACCAGCATATGTTGTGTTTTGGTGCTGGTTTGCTGGTGACCATCAGCATAGACCAGGGGCCTATACCATGAAGGCGGTTTAAGTGGATAGCCAGGTAAGTTTAAGATTAGTTTGCGCCAACCCTGGGTTTTAGGTACCATGAAAGTAGCGCAGCTTTAATCGGTGTTCGTCGCCATGGTATCTTACGCTGTACGGCTAACCTGCCCCGGGGCAGGTTATGTTCTGGATTCGAGATCTGAGACTGCAGTTTGACCAATCAGCTGCTAGCAAAGAAACATATAGGTGACGTAACTACTAGGGTCTCCGCGCAACTTTTATTTATTTGTATTTTTTTATTGAACATATTAAAATACAAACATTAAGGCATTCAACAATCACTATTTCCGTGTTGATACCACATTTAAAAAAAAAAGAAGAAGAAAAAAGAAAAGGACGGTGAGGGTCTTAATCTTAAACATCCAAAGCAGAAAGAAGTCTCAGGGGTCTCCTCGCAAATTGTTAGAAGAGCACTTCGTAGAGAGAGTTTTTAGTTTTCCCTTGCCCAGTCATTTGTATGAAATATCTAGATTTTCCACGGAAGGAATCTCTTATCTTTGCAAACTTCTTGCCGCACATAAGAAATGTATCACGTTAAATCCGTGCCCTTACTTTACCGTAAATGATGTGTATTGCGTTGCGCTTTTTTGCAAGTGGTACATACTTGTATGCGGTCGGTGGGGAAAACACGGTTTGTCGAACCATGCGCAAGGTGGTCCTCGCACTGTAGGGGTTGCCTACATTAACAGCTTCATAGTGTTCCACAGACATTTCCCGACCATGTCTTTAAAAGTGGGCTTTTATAAAATTCACTGTAAGATTATTAACAAATTTAACAATGTAAATTAACTTAAAAAAGCATGTTTCACTTTGGGTACCTAAAATAAATTATACAATGAATTACATGTTAATGTACATGTTATATTAAAAAGAGCAGAGGCAGTATTATTTCACTCTTGAAATACATTTTTATAATCTTCATAATTTTGTATAATTAGCTCATGCTCCACTAAAAAAATACACTGCTCGTACGTGCTCTCTCTATTTTCTATTCCGATTGGTTGTTCGGTGCTGACGTCACTCTTTTATGTGCACGCACGGGTGGAGTAATCATAGCCTAAAGATCAAAGCCTGAGTTGACAGAGAAAGTTGATAAGCCGCTTCATGGGACCACTAAAGCCTGATTGCATCGGTTTGGTTTTGTCAACTCAAAACCAATTCTGTAACCCCGAGTTGGTTCAGCTACCTTCATGGTATAGGCCCCAGCTTAATTCTCATGCTGGTTTGGTGCTGGTTTAGCTGGTGCTCATCAAGACCAGCATATGTTGTGTTTTGGTGACGACCAGCTAAACCAGCACCAAACCAGCATGAGAATTATGCTTGTCTATGCTGTTTTTTTCAGCAGGATTAGACACTATGCAGATAATATACACAAACAATCATGCACATATGATTTATTGTAGTAGCAGCTAAGTAATGTTATTGTAAATTTGTGTAAAAGACTCATTATCATCAGTTGTCAGGGTTTTGTGTTGCATTTAGTTCTGTTCATTGTTAATCATCTTGTTTAGTTCATTTGTTATCTCATTTCATCATTATTAGTCTCACCTGTTTGATCATTAGTTAAGTTCTTACACCTGTGTTTAATTAGTTTGCTCACCCTTTATATTCTGCCCTCATGTGTCTTTCCCTTGTCAGTCGTTGAATGTTTGTTATGTTAAGAAGTTCATTGTAATCGGTGTGTGTAGAAATAAAGCTCTTAAGTGTTAATATTAAGTATCTGATCTCCTCATCGTCATCATCGTTGGAATTTGTATTAATAGTAGTAGAGAACGTGACATCAGTACTGTAGAATGCAAATCTGCTAACATGCCATTTATGCCTTAAAACATATTAATAGTGTTCATGTTAGGTATGTTATATAAAAAGTAGTGGGAGGCCTGCTGTGCCCCAGTAGAGCTTCATGTCAACGGGCCTGCTGGAAAATAAAGCAAGAATATAGCATGCTATTTGTTGATTCTTATTATTTATAATGTCCCACCATGTATTTAAGACACATGCCATAGGCCAATACAATTTTCAATTATGTTTAAGTTTTGTTTAAGAGGCATATTTTTTGGGATTGCCTTTTCATTAAAAGAGTTCTTCATAGCTTACTTGTATGTTGAAAAACTAGATATGGTGGCGAGTGGGAACTATGTGCTTAGTAATTAGTTGTGATAAGTGATAATGTGAACTCACTACTCATCACTACTGATCAGCAAATGTGCCTGACCTCGCACCGCGCGGTTGCTACTCAAAAAATTTTTCCAAGGTTGGCAGGTCTGTGATATTATATCAAATATTATACTTCAACCCCAAGCAAAGTTCAAAGTTTGAGGACTTGACATAAAGTACACGATCATCATTTAAACAGACTCCAAACTCATTTGATCAGAGGGGTGCTGGGCTCAATGTTGTAGGGCTGCGGTGGTGGATTTTGACAACATCCCAATTATAAACAGCCCAAACAAACAACACTCACTTACAGACTACCATGCAAATGAATGAGGACATAGTTATGTGTGAACACTAAGAGCTTATGATTACGTAAAAGTTTAAAACATCTAAAATAGTTAACTGCTGCACAGTTACTGATAGAATAGACCAATGTCATGGTTTCAGGAAAGATTTGGTTGTGTTATATTTACCTTCTGTGCGGTCGAAAGAGCTGTCCGGTGGTGGCCCGTCGGCCACGTGTCAGCTTTTCGGCTGCTTTTCTCGTACTGCAATGGGGAAAGAGTCAAGTTCAATTCAACAGCCTTGATCACGAAGTGCTGTGAAAATGCTGATCTCCGGGAAGCACAGAGAGAATTCTAGCGATCTGGAACACGCAGACGCAATACGGTGGTCAGTGCAGAAAGTCCTTAACAAATCTGGAACACGCAGATAAAGGCCTCTTGAAGTGTAGGTTTGCTCTCCTGAGCTTCACCTTGTTGCAGACGTAGGTTATTGCCTTTCTGGACATGAAGCTCAAAACATAGTGTGATCTGCTCAGTCTCTGGACGCACGGACCAGAGACTCAGAACTTGTGGTCGATTTGATTCAGTCTCTGTTGTCGAACTCAGAGCTGTAAAATCTCAAAGAGACATTCACAAACTTGGTTGGTTTTTCGATGATCTGTTATTGTCTCTCTCAGCAGGAGACAAGAAGTCGGGTGCTCTGTTACAACTCAGGGCTTGAAGTTTTGGGAATACTCTGTTAATGTCTCTCTTTTCAGCGGTGAGACTCAGCTTTGAGGTGTTTGTTGTGTCCTGTTTCAGTCTCTTGCACACAGCTGGGAGACTCAAGGAATGTCTGGAAAAAAGGAGCTTTTATAACTTTAGATAAGGAGGAGTTTGCATTTTGGCGCTTTCCTGATGCAGAACCGTGATTGGCCGTTGAAGTCCACAGAAGGTGGTCCACCTCTCTTCACTGTGAGGAACTCATGTGCATTCAGGGCTTGACATTAACTTTTTTGCTCACCAGCCAAAGTGGCTAGTTGTTTTTCAAAGTTAATAGCCACTGGCCACAGTTTTGTTGCTGGTAAAATAAATTTTATATGATTAAACTTGACTTTGGCATTCTAAAATGACTTTAATTCGAGCAAATTAACTTGGTTTAGCTAAATTAGATGCAGATTGAATTTCAAATGCAGTCTGACCACCCACTTATTAGCTGGTATATAGCAGGTTGTAACACCACCTTCGTTTTTGATGTGTTACTCTGAGGGGGATCAGATTTTTGATTTGTACTGACATACAAAAATTTACAAAACAAATTAACTTATACAACAATTTTATTTTTCACACAGTGCTTATATATGTGACCCAAAGAAAATGAATAAATTTGAAAGAGTCAATGGGATGAAGTCCACTTAGTGTTTCAATGTTCAGTTTTGGAGTGATGATAAAGATGATAATGAGATGAGGTTTAACTCCACAAAGATATTTGAGTGCGATGCAATGTTGATTATCAGCAGTAAGAGAAACAAACAAGGACCTCCAGCTTGCTTACACTGGGCTTTGAGCTCTCATACCAGCTCTAATTATGAACACCATGAGGAGCCACAAGTGACATAAGAAAAAGAATAGTACTGAAAAGTCCTTTAGTTGAGCAGAAACTCAAGAGTTCTCAACAAGGACTTAGTAAAATGGAGAGATAGCTTGAGTGGAAACCATGAGGCTTCCCTCTACCAAACAAATTCACTTCTTCTATGGTAGCTCAGCTTATATACTGGTTACCTCCAGGCACTAGCGCCCTCAAGTTGCTCCTAGAGGTACTACACTGAAAGAATTCTTCTTCTGGGAGATTTTAACATCCACATGGATATAAGAGACTCTTCAAAGACTAGAGACTTTTTGTCCATATTGGAGTGCTTTGAATTAGATCAACTCGTTGACTGTCCCACGCATGACAAAGGCCACACATTGGACCTTGTGATTTCTAATGGTTCTTTTGTGTCTCAGCTGTCAACCTCTGATTTGGGTCTGTCTGATCATCATGCTGTTCTCTTCAATATGGAATTACCTGTCATGAACAATAGCTCTTCTCGCATCATTAATTATCGCAAGTGGAGATCTATTGAGCCCACTGACTTTTCAGATTTTATTGACTATTTTTTAAGTTGTGACTCTCTCTCTGGTGATCTGGATGATAATGTTTCTATGCTGAATTCTGTTCTCACCCACTGCGCAAAGTGACGTCAGAATGACGTATTTTTCATGGAATTTTTGGACGTCCGAATTCGGTACATAAAAGGGGTTGTTTTGTAACGCCAGGCGACGTCTTTTTTGCGACGTCTTCTGCACGTCTAAATGTTTACATCCGTAGGACCTCCGTGTAAGGAAAAAAGACATGAAAAAAGCGAAAAGAAATGATTGTCTCTGCACTTCACCCATCCATTGCAACACCAAACGTTTCAGTCATTTCCTGCCGGCCGCGGGTTTCGAACCACCGATCTCTGGATCACAAGCCAGTCTCGCTAACCACTCAGCCACAAGGCCATATGTTAATTTTGTATATAAGGCACACTTATTGCATTCATAACACGAACGCAACATTATGAGAACAGGTGAGAATATTTTCATGTTAAATTGTTAGTATGATCATATATTGTAATATAACGAACTACGCATTTAATTACAGATTTTTAATTGTACATTTAGATGAATTTGTATATAAATAAAGAAAGCAGAAAACACAGTATACTGTATAAAATAATATAGACTATTCGTAAGTATTAATCATGTTGGTACAATAATGCTGATATTTGTAAATAAAAAATGTTTTATAGGCCTAATCATGTAATACAGACATAGGCCTGTCATAGACGTCCAAATGACGTCCAAAGAATTACCCAGTTCAAACGTCAAATGTTGCCCGTAAATATGACGTCCAAATGACGTCCAAAAAATTACCCAGTTTAAACGTCAAATGTTGCCCATAAATATGACGTCCAAATGACGTCCAAAAAATTACCCAGTTTAAACGTCAAATGTTGCCCGTAAATATGACGTCCAAGTAGGGTCATGGTTGGACGTCCAAATAGTGGACCTAGTTTGGACGTCGAATAGATGTCCAGAATTGGTCATGGACCGACGGACCCAATATAGACACGATCTGCACGTCTATTCGACGTCCTGTGTTTAGTGGGCATGTCTGGCTTAGACACTCTGGCTCCCTTGAAATCACGATCTGTTTCTTTTGTACGCTCTGCTCCTTGGTACAATGATGAGCTGCGTTCAATGAAGGCTATGTGTCGCAAAATGGAGCGGAGATGGCGTATATCTGGTTTAACTGTTCATCACCAGGCTTGGAAAGACAGCTTACTCGATTATAAGACTGAAATGATGTCAGCTAGATCTGTTTACTTTTCCCAGATAATTGTCAATAATCAGAGTAACCCTAAACAACTGTTTTGTTCAATTAATAAGATGCTTAAAAATCACAGCCATTCAACTGTGCCTGCCTCTACTCACCTATGTAATATGTTTTTGGAGTTTTTTAGCACAAAAATTGATAACATACGTAGTCATATTGTCAACACACACACTTCTGCTACCTCCTCCTTAAATATGTCTGCATTCTCTGGTACCTCTTTATCTAATTTTGCTGTTTATGACTCCCAATCACTATACAATGTGGTTTCAAAACTGAAAGCCTCGACCTCCAGAGCTGACCCAATACCATCTTGTCTTTTTAAATCATGTTTTGACTCCCTCTCTCCTGTTGTTTTGACAATCATCAATGGCTCACTGTGTACTGGTGCTGTGCCAGCAGCACTTAAAATTGCTGCTGTCACCCCAGTACCTAAAACCAACAACATGAACTTTGATAATCCTAATAATTTTCGTCCCATTTCTAATCTGCCATTCCTAGCCAAAATTTTAGAACAAACAGTTGCTTCCCAATTGCTTTCTCATCTTTCCACTAACAATCTTTTTGAGCCACTTCAGTCTGGATTCCGTAAACTCCACAGTACGGAAACAGCGTTAGTTAAGGTTACTAATGACTTGTTGATGGCTTCGGATGCTGGCTGTTTATCTATTCTGATTCTTCTTGATCTTAGTGCCGCTTTTGACACTATAGATCATTCTATTTTAATCACCCGGTTAGAGACTATATTTGGCATTTGTGATTCGGCATTGAAGTGGTTTAAGTCCTACCTCTCTGATCGAAAGCAGTTTGTTGTGATGGGTGACTGCAAGTCTGAGGTCGGTATGGTGCAATCGGGTGTTCCTCAAGGATCAGTCTTGGGCCCATTGCTTTTTAATATTTACATTTTCCCTCTTGGCCAGCTTTTAAAGTCACTTGGTCTTAACTATCACTTTTATGCCGATGATACTCAGATTTATATACATTCAAAACCTGATACCACTATGACTGTGTCTTTTCTTTCTCAATGTCTTATTGATATTAAGAAATGGATGTCTGACAATTTTCTGTGTCTGAATAGTGACAAGACAGAAGTGATGCTTGTTGGTTCACCTCATCAGTTGCGCAAAGCAGAGTCCATAACATTATGTGTGGATGGCTCTGCTTTGCAATTCCAAACTAAATTAAAAAACTTGGGGGTGATTTTTGATGCCAATTTAACATTTGATGCTCATGTTCGTAACACTGTTAAAACATCATTTTTCCATCTTAGAAACATTGCCAAACTGCGTCCTATGCTGACTTTCCCTGTGGCTGAAAAGTTAATCAACACTTTTGTCTTTTCACGTATTGACTACTGTAATGCCTTGCTGGCTGGAGTTCCTAAAGCTACCCTAAACAAACTACAGTTGGTACAAAATTCTGCTGCTAGAATTCTGACTGGGACCAGTGCAAGGGAGCACATTACACCTACCCTGGAAGAACTGCACTGGCTCCCTGTCAGTTTTCGTATTGATTTTAAAATCCTTTTGCTTACCTATAAGGCCCTACACAATTTGGCTCCCCAATATCTGCGTGAGCTTTTAATCCCTTACCCGCCTACACGTGCTCTACGCTCTTCTGAAGCTGGTCTTTTAACTGTCAAAACAACACGTCTAAAAACTATGGGTGATCGGGCTTTTACTTGTGTGGCTCCTAAATTGTGGAATTCTTTGCCCTCAGAGATTAGGAATGCAGAATCCCTGGGTATTTTTAAATCCCACCTTAAAACGTACTTTTTTAGAGTAGCTTTTAGGTGATTACTTTGTTTGTTGTTATTTGGCTTTTACCTTTGTATGTTTAGTTTTAATACCTGTCATGTTATGTGCTCCTTTTAATTTCTTCTCTTTTTATGTGAAGCGCTTTGAGATGCTGCTTTTAAAGGCGCTATATAAAATAAAGTTATTATTATTATTATTATTATTACACTGCTTTGCAGCTATCCCTAAGAAATCCCCAAGCATAAAAGAAGCAAAAATACAAAAAAACAAACAGGTAACATCTTGTCTGTTACATACCCCTCCCCATGGACTAAAAATTTGACCCATGACAAATTTTTAAATTCTGGGTATGATACGTGTCTGCCTGAGTAGAATCAGATAACATGGTTACCTTATAATTTACAGGACCTAGCTTTTTTACAATCTTAGCTGGGCCTTTCCACTTTGGTGAGATCTTAGCCATAATAGCATCATCTGCACGAGAGAGAGGATGTGTACGTACCCAAACTAAATCACCCTCATTGAAGTTTTGAGCTCTTCTCTTGAGGTTGTAGTATTTCCTTTGTTTAGTCTGTGCCTTCTCCACATTTTCTCTTACTGACTCGTATAGAACTTTTTGCCGTTCTAAGGTACTATAGGCTGGTTGGTCAGGATCTGGTGGATTGTGTAAGGCTCTCTGCAAAGGACCTTTCAGCTGTCGTCCTAGTGCAATCTCAGCAGGTGAGTACCCGGTACTTTCGTGCCATGCTGTATTTAATGCAAATCTGAATTCACATATCCACTGATCCCAGGTACGGTGGTTTTGTTCGACGTACATGGCAATCATGGTTTTCAAATTTCGATTGACTCGTTCAGTGAGGTTTGACTGAGGATGGTATGCAGTGGTGAGTTTTTGTGTTACTTGCCATTGCTTGCATACTTGGTCCAAGAGGTTTGAGGTAAATTGTGTACCTCTGTCAGACACGATGAAGGCTGGTGTTCCCCACCTTGTGAAAATCTCCTCTATGAGAATCCTTACAATGGTTGTGGCCTTAGCAGCTCTCATTGTGAAAACCTCTACCCATTTAGTGAAATAGTCCACTATAACCAGAAGATACTCGTTCTGCCGGGTGCTCCGTGGAAATGGTTCCATGATGTCCATGCCGAGCATATATCCCGGCTCGACTATGGGCACACTTTGTAGATCACCTGCAGGTTTTAAGTTAGTGGGTTTATGCTGTTGACAATTCTCACAGTTCTTGCAGTGCTGCCATACATCAGTACGTATTGATGGCCAATAAGCAAATTCTAAAAGCCGCATCAGAGTTTTGAATCTACCCAAGTGACCACTCAAGGGATTGTCATGTGCATAAGTTAACATAACTTCCTTCAGTTTTGCAGGGACTACAATTTGAAGCCTTTGGCCTTCTTTAGAGTCTGGGAGACTCCTAAATAAAACCTAATTTTTAAAAGTGTAGTGTGTTCTCTTTAGATCTGTGTTTTTTTTTTGGGTTTGGACTTTAAACATGATCTCTTGGCACTCTGGGTCATTTTTCTGTCCATCGGCGATTTCTGACAAGTTCAATGGTAAATCACAAGTAACAGAATTAGAACCACACTTGATCAACACCAGCTAAAGTGATCAACAACCCAGCCGGTGATTCAGACTCATCTCTCCTGGATAACACATCTGGCACAACATTACATTGTCCTTTTCGATACCGTACAGTAAAGTGATATCCTTGTAGTCTGATCGTCCATCTTTCTAGTCTGGATGAGGGTTTTGGATGTTGAAAAAGCCAGACTAAGGATGCATGATCGGTGATCACCTCGAAAGCTCTGTCTTCCAGATAATGGTGCCACTTCTCTACAGCCCATACTACTGCTAGACATTCTTTCTCTGAGGTCGAATAGGATTTCTCAGCACCTCTGAGCAAACGGGATGCATAAGCAATAACTCGCTCTTGTCCATCCACTTCTTGGGTCAAAACAGCTCCTAGACCCACATCACTTGCATCGGTCTGTACTTTAAAAGAAGAATCAAAGTTAGGTGTAATCAAAACAGGTGCTCTAGTGAGTTCATCTTTGATGAGGTCAAATGAATGTTGACACTTGTCTGTCCACTTCCACTGCACTCCTTTCTTCTTCAGTGCATGTAAAGGTGCTGCTTTAGTGGAGAAGTCATAATAAAACGATGGTACCAAGCTGCAAGACCAAGAAACCTCTGAACTTCTTTTAAAGACTTGGGAGCTGGGTATGTTCTGATTGCATCCACTTTGTCTAAATTCACCTTGACACCGTCTGCTGTGATGGTATGGCCTAAGTGAAGAACAGATGAACTTACATTTCTTAAGGTTCAGAGTGAGACCGGCTTTGTGCAGACTAAGAAACACTTGTTTGAGATGGTGCAGGTGTGTTTGGATGTCAGGAGAGTAGACAATAATGTCATCAATGTAGACCATGCAACATTTGTTCTTATGCTTTCTAAGAACTTGCTCCATGAGACGTTGAAAAGTTGCTGCAGCGTTTTTCAGGCCGAAGGGAAGACAAAAAAATTCATATAGCCCTGAAGCAGTAATGAAAGCAGTCTTTTCCATACTTGCAGGATTAATTTCAACTTGCCAGTATCCACTCTTTAAGTCCAATGTGCTGAACACCTTGGCTCCTTGGAGAGAATCAAGAATATCTGTAATCTGAGGCATTGGATACGCATCGAGGTGAGTTTTTGCGTTAAGACCACGGTAATCAATGCATATCCGGGATCCTCCATCTTTTTTATCTACAACCACCACAGGTGAAGCCCACGGAGATGTAGAAGGTTTGATGATATTTAGTTGAAGCAACTCCTTAATTTGTTCTTCAATAAAATCATTTTTAGTCTTAGAAACTCTGTATGGTCTCTTTCTTAAAGGAAGTTCATCGATTGTTTTAATCTCATGCTTAACAAGGTTAGTACGTCCTAGTTTGTGGGTACATACCAAAGGCCAGTCATACATGAGAGCTTTCAATTGATTCTTTACCTCATTTGAAGCATGTGAATTATCCACTGCTTGGTTGATCAGCTTTGAATTCTCTTCTTCTTGAATCATCTCATCTTCTCCTTGTGCAGCATAAAATTGGACAGTAGAGTGCTCATGCATTTTATTAAAACACATAGGATGACTGGAGTTAGCATTAGGCAAGTATATACAGGAAGCATTAAAATCGATGGTTAGTTTGGCTTCTTTGAGGAAAACCAGTCCTAAGATGATAGGAACAGCCAAGTTTTCATCGTCCATCACGTAAAATGTGACTTCATGTTTTACTCCGTATACTTCACATTTCCAGAGTACTTTGCCCTGGGTTTTCTGACTCTGGCCATTAACTAATATGAATGTTTGAGCACTTCTGATCAATTGTTCATCCTTCTTCCTCAATCTCTGCCATACTTTTTGCTGCAACAATGAAAAGGTGCTTCCAGTATCAATTACAGCATTGAAGTATGAGTGATTTAAAATTATTGGAGCTTGCAGTACATTGTTACATTGGGAGCTGAAAGTGGAATCCATAAGCATGAGGCGATTTGGTTGAACTTTTTCAGCTGAAGATTTCTTCGTCTCCTCCTCATCTTTTCCTTGACTCCATCTTCTCTTGCTCTCTGCCCAGTCCTTCTCCATTTGCGTGCCAAGACGAACCAAATCATCAATTGTTTTTGCGGTTCCCCTTAACAGTGAGGCCAGTCGTGGATTGCAGTTTCTCAACGTTGCTTGCACTAGCTCATTTTCAGACATCATAGGGTTAATCTTTAGTGACATCGCTCTATAGTTAAAAGCAAAGTCTCTTATACTTTCACTACCTGTCTGTCTATAACTTGCCAACTTCTGAGCAGCAACTTCTTTATGGTCCTCATTCAAAAATGAAAAAAAAAACTTTTCTTTGAATGAGGGCCAATCTATAATATTCTGCTTCTCCGCTCTCCACCAGCTCTTTGCAGTACCCTTAAGACTAACAGATAGTGCTGCTAACAACTCTTCATGATGTAGAGGTCTCAATTCATTGTACTCTTCAAAACGATCAATTAAATCAATGGGGTCTTCTGAATCCAAGTTACTAAAAGTAGGCAGTTCAAGATGACAATGAAGAAAGATATGATATTTGCTTTGTGGTGTCTTGAGGAACTGAAGCAATCTTGGATGGTGTTTGAGGCATCTTATGAGAAGTAGTAGTACTGGAATGCACGGGAGTGGACATGATAGGTTTAATAGCTTTAAATTGGTGCTCTAGCTGCCTATCTCGCCGTTTTAAACAATCCACCATCAATTTTGGCATAACATTGCTGTTTGACACGATCCAGCTCTCTTTGTAAACAGTAGGTAATTCTGTCTTCACAAGCTTTTAACTTTGTGCCCATTATTTCTGTGGTGACAAGGTTACTGACTCTGTGCTCAAGATCAACAAGATGTTCTTCGATACTACTCATGCGTTGGGCATTTCCATCATTGCCATATTGCAGCTCATCTTCATGAAACTCAAGAGGTGGTGGGGGTAATGATAATTCATCAGGTTTAACAACATGTTCACCATTCTTTCTTTCTTCCTCCTCTGAATCTATATACAATTCACTAAAAGTATCTATGAGATTTGTTACAGGATCTCTACGCTCCACGAAAGCTTCATCTGAATAATCAATGATGGGTGCTGCTCTCTCTTCCATTGCAGATGATTGTTTATAATATTTGTTTGTGAAGATACATCAGTACAGTCAAAATTTATTTTTCTTAATACATGGGACTCTGTAAATTTAGATTAGGAAGGTCCCTGTTCGGGCGTCAATCTGTAACACCACCTTCGTTTTTGATGTGTTACTCTGAGGGGGTTCAGATTTTTGACATGTACTGACATACAAAAATTCACAAAACAAATAAGCTTATACAACAATTTTATTTTTCACACAGTGCTTATATATGTGACCCAAAGAAAATGAATAAATTTGAAAGAGTCAATGTGATGAAGTCCACTTAGTGTTTCAATGTTCAGTTTTGGAGTGATGATAAAGATGATAATGAGATGAGGTTTAACTCCACAAAGATATTTGAGTGCGATGCAATCAGTGTTAATTTTAGCATCAAATTCTGATTTAGTCTTAGTCTTAGTCTTTTGAATAACACACCATTTAGTTTTAGTCTTATTTTAGTCATCTGAAATCTTTTAGTCTTAGTCTAGTCTTATGTTTTTTAGTCTGTTATGGAATGGTATTAAGGTTTGAATATGCAATACAGACACAGATTTATTGGTTGTTATAGAATACACTCATTTTATTTTATTCTTAATGTCAAAAAAACTGACCGTGGCTTTTTCACAAAAGATAATATCACATAAAATAAGCATAAGGCCCGCTCTACCTAAAAATATACATGGTCCCTGAAAAAGATATGCATTCTCCCTAAATGACATGCGCACACAGACACACACGCACGCAGACACACAGACAGAGACACACACACGCAACTACGCACGCACTTTGTCCAGTCATGTAAAACCACAACATCTACTATAATAGTAACGTTACACATTTCATTCAATTTGAGGACACTGAATTTATACTCAGTAATAATTCAGACAACCCAATACAATCAATACAGTTCAGATGTGTATTCCTTTCGTTTCTATGTTATACCAAGTTTAGCGAAAACACGGTGGTTTATCTGATAAAATAACCTTAGCTTGTATGCTTACCTTCGCATGTATTTCTGGATGAGTCGTCTTTACAGGCTGTCGTCTTGTCATATTTGAAATGTGACCAGATTAGACGCTAGCTCTGACATTTGTGTTGTTAATGAGACATGTCTTTGGACCGGGTGCACCGCAAAACGTTAGCGTGTTGCTAACGAGCGAAGTCAACTGAATTCATCCAAAGCTGGGTAACTAAGACTGTACAACTAAATATAATGTAAACAACCTGTTGTGAAAACGAACTTTGCCGCGGGTTTTTGAAATGCCTCTACTGCCTGCTGCCTGCGTAGATCAACCTACCCTCAAAGATTTGCTCTGATTGGATTTCTTCCCAAATGTCCTACAAAATGAGAAGCTCTGATTGGATCTCTTCGCCATTCGTCCCTCCCTAACATTTTCGTCTTATTTTTATTTGTTGACTAAAGTGTCAGTTATATTTCGTTACAGTCTTCGTCATCAAATATGATTTTAATTAGTTTTTATTTAGTTTTCGTCCGTGAAAAAGGTTCGTTGACGAATATTTTTTCGTCATCGTCTTCGTTAACGAAATTAACACTGGATGCAATGTTGATTATCAGCAGTAAGAGAAACAAACAAGGACCTCCAGCTTGCTTACACTGGGCTTTGAGCTCTCATACCAGCTCTAATTATGAACACCATGAGGAGCCACAAGTGACATAAGAAAAAGAATAGTACTGAAAAGTCCTTTAGTTGAGCAGAAACTCAAGAGTTCTCAACAAGGACTTAGTAAAATGGAAAGATAGCTTGAGTGGAAACCATGAGGCTTCCCTCTACCAAACAAATTCACTTCTTCTATGGTAGCTCAGCTTATATGCTGGTCACCTCCAGGCACTAGCGCCCTCAAGTTGCTCCTAGAGGTACTACACTGCTTTGCAGCTATCCCTAAGAAATCCCCAAGCATAAAAGAAGCACAAATACAAAAAAAAAAAAAACAGGTTACATCTTGTCTGTTACAAGGTATATCAGGAAAGATCATATCATATATTTAGGTGCATGAAAAACATGCGGGTTTCTTTTGATTTCGTGTGCATTCAGGTAGGCTATGCGCTGAATTTCTCAATGTGCACGCAATTTATATCTCTTCAATAACTTCCATGCAATTGTTTTATCTTTCCGAAGTGTGTATGCGCTCATACTGCGTCTTCTTGTGCATTCGCAAATCCATCAGCTCTCGCGCGCTCTCTGGAAGGTGGCGCTTTGGTCCGCAACGCTCCGCTGATCGCGCGCGTGTCTCAACAAACGGCCTCTGAGCGTTGCGCTCGGTGCAGGGAGTGCTCATGGGAGTTGTAATTTCTCAGTGTCGAATTGCGCATTGGTTATCATTTCGCATAACTTTTAAGAAAACTACAATAAAAAAATTATATTCAACCAGCCAAAGTGGCTAGTGGGATTGGCTGTCTTACCCGCCACAGCCGAAATCTACCCGCATTTGGCGGGTTGGCGGGTGTTAATGTCAAGCCCTGTGTGCATTGCATAAAGTACAGAGTTTAACATTTGCATCTGGTGGAATGTAGACGGCTGTCACAGTTACTACAGTTAACTCTCTTGGTAGGTAGAAAGGTCTGCATAACACTGACAGAGACTCCAGATCACGGGAACAGTGACTGTCAATAACGCGGCTCTGCTCGCACCAATTTTCATTTACGTAAACACACAGCCCTCCGCCTCTTTCACCGGCGGAACCAGCTTAATCTCCTTATTTCTTATCCGTTTACATGTGTGTATATATATATATATATATATATATATATATATATATATATATATATATATATATATATATATATATATCCCAAGGGTTTCTTCCTCCTAGGACTTTTTTTATTTCCCCAGCTAAAAAGCCTGGGTTTTTTTCTCCTAGGGGTTTTTTAACGCTCGCTTATAATGTTGAGTCATAGCCGCAGCAAATTTAACTGCTTATGCTATCATGTATTATGTTGGGCTATCTGTCGTTTTTCTGTGCTTTTCACTGTTTCTATTAATGTAAAGCTGCTTTGAAACAATTAACTATTGTGAAAAGCGCTATATAAATAAAATTGAATTGAATTGAACTTCGGGAGAGGTATAAAACAATTGCATGGAAGTGATTGAAGAGATTTAAAGTGAGTGCACACTATCTGGGCAAGAGTGGAGAAAAATTCATAGCGCATACCTGAATGCAAACGTCCCAGTTTTGTCCGAAATCAAAGGGAACCCACAAGCAGAGAGGTTTGCGCATCATTTTAATGAAGGAGGCTACTTTGTGCAACAATAATGCTCCTTGTGACATTTGTCAGTAAAAGTCTTAAATCACTTTTAACAGAAACCCTGATCAAGCTTATTAAAAACAATCTGCATTAACAAGTTGGATGTAAAATTCATGTACATTTCTTTACAGTATTTACTGCTGTTGTTAATAAATATGTAAAGTGTTTGTCGAGGGTTTTTGTGTTTATCTTTTCAGGTAATCTTCTACACCCCAACACCACTTTTAATATATTTATTAGAAGTTAATCTATTTATGGCTTACTAACATGTTTTTCATGCACCTAAATATATGATATGATCTATACTGATATACCTGATACTCTACCAGCTAATACTGTAAATGTTGTCTTAATTTGGGTGGTCAGACTGCATTTCAATCAGCATCTAATCTAGCTAAATCAGGTAAATTTGCTCGAATTAAAGCCATTTTAAGATACAAAAGTCAAGTTTAATCATATAAAATGTATTTTACCAGCAACAAAATTGTGGCCAGTGGCTATTAACTTTGGAAAACAATTAGACACTTTGGCTGGTGAGCAAAAAAGTTAATGTCAAGCCCTGCAAATACCATATAATGACTTTTTTTAGTGGTCAATTGATATGTTTTTTTATGGCCGGTGCCGATATTTAAAATATATCATTATAGTAACTGAGAAACATACAAACAATTAGTGAAACTAAATAAACATTGATTTTGCGTTTTTATATTCACTTAATTAATAAAAAAATCATAATCAGGTAAAAATTGTAATGAGGATTAATAATTACTGCTTCCAGATTAAGCTAACATGTCAAATTAATGTCAAAAAACAGTATTTAATTCCTTAATATTAAAGGATTACTCAATTTTTTTTAAATATCCAGATAATTTACTCACCACCATGTCATCCAAAATGTTGATGTTATTCTTTGTTCAGTCGAGAAGAAATTATGTTTTTTGAGGAAAACATTCCAGGATTTTTCTCACTTTAATGGACTTTAATGGACCCCAACATTTAACAGTTTTAATGCAGTTTAACATTGCAGTTTCACAGGACTTTAAACGATCTCAAACGAGGCATAAGGGTCTTATCTAGAGAAACGATTGTCATTTTTGGCCAGAAAAAAAATTGACAAGCTGGCTTGTCACACAGCCGAAGGAAGACGAGAAATTGTGGTTTAAAAGTGCTTTTTTTTTCCAAAAATGACAATCGTTTCGCTAGGTAAGACCCTTATGCCTCGTTTGAGATTGTTTAAAGTCATTTGAAACTGCAATGTTAAACTGCATTAAAGGGATAGTTCATCCAAAAATAAATAATACATTTCTTTGTCTGATGACCACAAAGGAAGATATTTTGAGAAATGTTTGTAACCAAACAGTTCATGGACCCCATTTACTTCCATAGTATTCTTTTTTCCTACTATGGAAGTGAATGTTGCTCATGATCGGTTTGGTTTAAACACTCCTCAACATATCTACCTTTGTGGTCATCAGAACAAACAAATGTAGGCAGGTTTGTAACAACATGAGAGTGAGAAAATGAAAAGTTCATGGATGATGTCACTGATTTGGGGGAAAATACACAAAATGAACCGATTTTCAATATAAAAAGTGATTGTAAACTGGATTTTTTAAACGTCTTTAGCAGTCTTGGGCATGTCAAAGATTGGTAAGGGCATTGGCTTTGATGCATTTTGAGTTTTTGTGCAGCATCAGATTGGATTTTCGGTCGACCACTAGATTTGATACGTCCAAGGCTGCCTTAATGCACGGGCTTACCTGGGGTGAAGCCCAGGGGCCTCCCAAGTTCAGGGGCCTCCCATGTTCACGTTCATGATGAGCTGAAAAGGTCATATTGTTTTGTAACTTGTCAGGTTTTCAGTCAATCACTCTAATTGCACATTACATGGCTGCTGATTGGTCCGTGGTAACTTACCATGAAATAAAATGTCAGACGTAACAGATTTTTCTATTCCGCGTAATGTAATTAAGTGCGCGTTGTCAACTTGACATTCCTGCACGTTAGACTGAGTGTGAAAGAGAAACTGGAAATAATCCACCAACAAATGAAAGAGTAATTTCTGAAATTTCATAATAAGGACTGGTGAGGTGCAGGTCTCTCTCTCTTTCGCACGCGTGCTCGCTCTCTCTGTGCTTGTGCAGCTGAGTCTTTGGCATGCAGAAGTCATCCAACCGTGCGCAAGAAACTGTGCCGCCAAATAAAGAAAAGAGTTCCCGCACATAATGCTGTCAGTTGTTATAAAGTTTAAGTTTACTCGCGTTTATATCAGTGACGTGTGCGCAGCTGGAGCGATGTAGTTTGACGCGACATTAGCTCACAGTACACACATCTGTTGGTTTAGATTAGAAAGACGAGAAAGAGACGCAACGGTAAAGGTGTAAGTCTAAGTAACGAGCGACAAGACCATCTGAAATGATCATCCCCTGACAGCACTATTCATATTTATAATCTCCTTATCTAAAGATCTTATAAACAGGTATGTTCCCTGTCTGTCTTGTGCATATTCATACTTGTGTTTTAAATGAGACTATAAATCGAGGGGAAGGGGGGCCTACAAAACCTCTTAGCCCCGGGGCCTCACATTAGGTTAAGGCGGCCCTGGATACATTATTTGCTTTTTTCTAAACAAGACATTTGTCTTGTTTAGCTTTGCATTAACAAAATAAATTAGGCTATATAACAGGAAGCTAACAAATCTCTCATGATGTGGTGATGTGGCAGAGTAGCAAATCTAAATAACACGCGAGCCGGTGGACAAAAACAAACAACCTGGCGTAAAACTCTAAATACTTTAATTAGTCTGCGATCTTTATTGACAAAACAATCAGAAATACATACAAATTAATTTTCATGTGTATTTTAGATTAAAGTCTGTAAAAGACAGTACAGGTGAAGTAAAAAAGCCTTGTGGTGGCACATTAACCCTTTCCCCGCCAGTCTTTTTATAAAGTTGCCAGCCAGCACCAGCATTTTCTATAATTTTCACAAGTTTCATGCCTTTCAGAAAATGTTCTTAAATACCCTCTGCTTTAAAAAAAACAGTTTCATCCTACATTCATCTGTTCTCTTTTTATCATCTCTCAAATATGGGTGGGTTTTCGTCAAAAATACCAAATTGTGAGTAAAAAGCTGAGATAATTGCATTTTTGAATTTCAGAACGATGATCAAAACACGTGCTGTGTCTGAACTGTTTAGGGGGAGGGGTTGCTTCCTGGTTGCAAAAGTTGGGTAGGAGCGCCATATGGTGGATAATGGCGGTATTGCGGATTGCCGGAAAAACTCATAATTGGCAGGGAAGCAATTTCTCTTAATTGACGAGTTACCATGTCAATGGCGGCAAAAGAGTTAAAACAAACATTCAAATAGCATTTCTATTCAAATTATTATTGCAGATTAAATATTTAACCATTCATGCACATGCATAATTCACAGCAGTGTAAAAACTGTAAAGGTAATAAAGTTACATGAAAATTCCACTAATAATATAGTGTAAAGTGATTCTTCATTTTCATTTTTGCCATTCAGACGAATAATAGAATCTGATTGTCAGAGGAGGAAGATTGAACATTCTGATAATCTAACACAAGACTTCAATGAAAACATGAGTCCTCATTTCAGGTGAATTATAGGATTTGGTTTTATTTGCAAATGCTGAATAATGTTGACCTTTTCTATTTTGCCTAAATTTAACATTTTACAAACCATTAAGAGTCCTGTGTCTAATGATACAAACATTTTGTTCTGTACATTTTTACTCTTACAGGTATTTGTGTAATAATCTGATATATTAATTTTTAATTTACAGTCATGACTCTTATCTTACTGAAGTCCTGAACACATTCAGATCAAATCTGAGGAAGAAGTTTGAGTGTTTGTATGAGGTAACATCAAATAAGAGAAACCCAACACTACTGAATGAGATCTACACAGAGCTCTACATCACAGAGAGTGAAAGTGGAGAGATCAGTAATGAACATGAGGTGAGACAGATTGAGACACAATCCAGAAGAACAACAACAGAGGAGACACCAATCAAATGTAATGACATCTTTAAACCTTTACCTGAACAAGACAAACACATCAGAAGTGTGCTGACAAAGGGAGTCGCTGGCATTGGAAAAACAGTCTCTGTACAGAAGTTCATTCTGGACTGGGCTGAAGAGAAAGAGAATCAGGACGTCCACCTCATATTTCCACTTCCTTTCAGAGAGATCAATTTGATGAAGAACAAAACACTCAGTCTTTTAGATCTTCTTCATCTTTTCTTCCCACAAACAAAAGAAATGGAAATCTTCAGTGATGAATATAAAGTGTTGTTCATCTTTGATGGTTTGGATGAGTGTCGTCTGTCTCTGGATTTTCACAGCAGTGTGAGGTTGTGTGATGTAAGTGAATCAACCTCAGTGGACGTGATGCTGACAAACCTCATCAAGGGGAATCTGTTTCCCTCTGCTCTCATCTGGATCACCTCCAGACCAGCAGCAGCTGATCTCATCCCCTCTGAGTGTGTTGATCGAGTCACAGAGGTACGAGGATTCACTGATCCACAGAAGGAGGAATACTTCAGGAAGAGAATCAGTGATGAGAGTCTGTCTGATCAAATCATCTCACACCTGAAGTCATCCAGGAGTCTCTACATCATGTGTCACATCCCAGTCTTCTGCTGGATTTCAGTCACTGTTCTAGAGAGAATGTTGAGTGAAGCAGAGAGAAGAGAGATCCCCAAGACTCTCACTCAAATGTACACACACTTCCTGATCATTCAGACAAACATCAAACATCAGAAGGACTATGAGAAGAAAGATGAAGACATGATCTTCAAACTGGGGAAACTGGCTTTTGAGCAGCTTGTGAAAGGCAATCTGATCTTCTATGATGAAGACCTGAGAGAGTGTGGCATTGATGTAGCAGAAGCATCAGTGTACTCAGGATTGTGTACTCAGATCTTCAGAGAGGAGTTTGGTTTGTATCAGGGGAAAGTTTACCTCTTTGTTCATCTCAGCATCCAGGAACATCTAGCAGCTCTTTATGCTCACATCTCCTTCACAAAGAACAACACAAATGTGTTAAAACCAGGTCGGTTTTCTAACATTTTGGGCAAATTTAAAAATAAATCATCAGAAGAAGTTTTATTATCTGAGTTACATCATACAGCTGTATATGAATCTTTACAGAGTAAGAATGGACATCTGGATCTTTTCCTGCGTTTTCTTCTGGGTCTTTCACTGGAGTCCAATCAGATTATCTTACAGGATCTACTGACACAGATGAGAAGATGCTCCTACATGAAAGAGAAAACTGTTGAGTACATTAAAGAGAAGATGAATGAGAATCTGTCTCCAGAGAAATCCATCAATCTGATTCACTGTCTGAATGAACTGGGTGATGATTCACTGCTGCAGGAGATTCAACGTTATGTGAGATCTGAATCAGTAGGAAAGACCAAACTCTCCTCTTCACAGTGGGCAGCTTTAGTTTTTGCGTTGTTGACGTCTGAGCAGCATTTGGATGAACTTGAAATAAAACCATTTATTGGAGATACAAATACAGCAGCTGAAGTTCTTGTGAAACTGCAGCTTGTGATTAAAGAAACCAAAAAACTTCAGTAAGTAAAACTAATAACAATCACATGACTGTTTACATATTAAAGCAACACTATGTAGTTTTCCATGTAAGATTGGCTTACGGCTCCCCCATGAGGTTTAAAAGCGCAACAGTACCTGGTATCAGACACTCCTCTGCAGGTAGGGGAGGGGCGGGGCTGTGTTCTCCAAACCAATCACGTGACTTACGATTGTGGCTTAGCAGCTAGGAGGCTAATCAGGTTGCGGTAGAATTCATACAGCAGTTGTTCTACCACTGAAATAATTTTAGAGACATTATTTAAAGGTCGAAAAAAATAGTGTTGCCTTAATACAATTAATTTAAATATTTTATGATTTTTCTTTTTTAATTCTTACTTTGGGAGAATCTTTTCTAGCAAAAGTCATTTTTCTAATGTTGTAAATAAATTAGCAGTCAATCTCAAAAAAATTCCCAACGTTCCCCAAAACGTTCTGCCAACATAAAATGTGTCCAGTTTTCTTGACGTTATAAGAAAGTTTTTCTGGGTTGTCCGAACATTAGATGAATGTTAGATTCTACCATTTTCAAACGTTATGACAATGTCATGTTTTAATGTTCACACAATGTTTAAAACAACAAATGTTTTATAGACTCATTTGCTTGTTATGTAAATGATAGAGAAACATTGCATTTTATTATTTTAAAACTTATAAAACATTATTTCTGAATTATATTATTGTGTATGAAGAGTTTTTCTCCTCGTCGTGTAGTTTTTATAAAGATGATTAAAAACATTGATCCATCATTGACACTGACACACACATTAATAATGTTTTTATAGATTGAGTGAAATTGATCTTTAACTCTTTCACCGCCAGCGTTTTTAAAAAAAGTTGCCAGCTAGCGCCAGCGTTTTTCATGATTTTCACCAAAGTTTAATGCCTTCCAGAAAATGTTCTTCTTTAAATATATTAACATACAATAGACCAAATGAAAGAACAGACCCTCTGCTTTCAACCAAAAAAAAAAACGTTTCATCCTACCTTTAGTAGTTCTTTTGTAATCAGCTTTTGAATATGGGTAGGTTTCTGTAAAAACACCACATTTTGAGCAAAAATCTGAGATAATTCCATTTTTGTGACAGACTTTTCATAGAGATCTCATTCAGAGCGATCTTTAAAACAGACACGGACATGCAGCAGCTTGCCCTAGGGCAATACTTCCGGGTTTAAAAAGTTGCGGACGGGGCGCCACCTAATAGCGGTATTGCGAAAAGACGGAAAATCTCGTCATTGGCGGGGAAGCGTTTTCTCTTAATTGACGAGATATCTCGTCAATGGCGGTGAAAGAGTTAAACACTGTAACATCTTTAAATGTAAGATCAGAGTTATGTTATCTCCAGCTGATATTCCTCCTGTAATAGAGGAAGATTTTTACATCAAATACCTGATGAGAATTACAAGTGTGAGTTATGAACTCAATACAGATTTATGAAGAAATGTTCATGTGGTTTAGGACATCTAACACTAATAGTCAGCTGTGTGATGGATTTATTTGACATTTAAACACACAGTGTCTCAGTTACTGAGGGATTGAAAGAGGAACATTACATGAAAAGATGGAGGTTAGAGATTTGTGGACAAACTTTGTAGTTTTGTATAATTCACATAAAGTCTCTGTTCTCTAAAGGTTGAGATGGTGTGATATCACAAATGAAGGTTGTGTTGCTCTGACTTCAGCTTTGAGATCAAACCCATCACACCTGAGAGATCTGGATCTGTCTGATAATAAACTCACAGATTCAGGAGTGAAGCTGATCTCTGATGTACTGAAGAATCCTGACTGTAAACTGAAGACACTGAGGTAAGATTGCGATCTGATGCTCAGACAGAAATCAAATATAGATTATAGTGAGACTATATAGAGATCATAACATCTGTAATGGATTCATAGACACTAGTCAACATTGAAAGTGGATCATAAAAGTTAATCTTAGGGTGTTTTCAGACCTGTAGATCGATTGCTTTGTTTTGAAACCGGGGGTTACATGTCTACAATGTTGGTTCAGTTCGCATACACAAGGCAATATTTCCAAATGAAGCAGACTTTGTTAATACAAGTCATGTGTGTAAACTTTCCTTTAATTGCTCAGAGTGCATCTGTTTATTTTCTGTGATTCTGCTTAAATTGTCCGTCAGGATGGACAGAGAGCAGCTTTACGAGATTATTTTGTGGCTTTTTTCTATGTGTGGTTATATTACTTCATTTGTTTAAGTAGGAATAAAAACTTAGGTGGGACAACATTCTTACCATGAACTTATTCGTTTTTAATAAGAACAGATGAACTTTGGTGTTAAATGGCGTTGATCTGCTCAACAGAATTCATCTACAAAAAGCTATCAGGTATGTTCATGGATAATTAAGCAATTCATGGGTACCAAAGACGTCACTTCTGCCATGCCCGCCGCAATATTTGTGTCCGTCTTGGCAGTGAACACATATCTAATGCACTAAATGGTCACATTTATTAGTTTAATTGAGGGCTTACCAGAGACAAAATACTGATTTTACAATCTGGAGTTAGATGTCAGCGGCCAGCAGTGATGGGAGTAACGCGTTACAAAGCAACGCGTTACTGTAACTCCACTACTTTTAGCAGTAACGAGCATGTAACAAAGTATTTTTTTAAATCAAGTAACGAGGCTCTCCACCCTTGACCTGAGAAGTGGGTACTGGCAAGTGCCGCTGTCTTCTGAGTCCGCTCCCAAAACTGCATTCCGCACAAGCAATGGCCTTTGGCAGTTTAAGGTCCTCCCCTTCTGGCTTTGCAACGCCCCCGCGACCTTTGAACGACTTATGGACAAAGTGTTGGATGGAGTCCCTCGCAGGGAATGTCTCATATATTGGGATGATCTCATTTGATGAGGCGCTTAATTCCCTTCGCAAAGTGCTTGGAAGAGTTGCTGCAGCGGGTCTGAAACTGCATCCAGACAAGTGTCACTTTATGAGGAGAGAGGTAGAGTTCCTGGGTCACAAATTGGGGAGGGAGGGCATATGCACCATAGAAGACAAAGTTCGTGCCATCAGAGAGTGGCCAACCCACACAGACTTGAAAGAATTGAAGAGCTTTCTGGGCCTAGCCTCTTATTATCGGAGGTTTGTGAAGGGGTTCTCATGCATTGGGGCACCACTCTTCCACCTCCAACAGAAAAATCATGACTTTGTCTGGACAGATGAATGCCAGAAGGCGTTTGATCCTCTTCGCCAGGGACTGATTGAAGCTCCAGTTCTTGTTCCACCTGACCCAACGCTTCCTTTTGTACTAGACACAGACGCAAGCAATGTCGGTGCCGGGGCCGTGCTGTCGCAGGATAGGCCAGATGGTGAGCAGGTGGTGGCTTACTTTAGCCAGGTCTTTAACAAGAGTGAAAGACGCTATTGTGTCACTAGATGTGAACTTCTTGCAGTGGTAATGGCAGTAAGACATTTTAATTATTACCTGGGTGGGGCACCATTCAAAATAAGATCAGATCATGCTGCACTTCAATGGCTCATGTCCTTCAAAGAACCTGAGGGTCAGGTGGCGCGCTGGTTGGAAGAACTTCAGTCTTACAACTTCACAGTAGTCCATAGAGCTGGGTCTAGCCACACCGATGCGGACGCAGGGCAGAAGCAGGGGAGATGGAACTGTGTGAGGAAAATGGGTCAAGACAGCATGTGTGCGGGGCGTTAAGAGTTGTTGAAGCTGCATCAAGAGATGGATGAGGATCTGAAGCCTGTGCTGTGCTGGGGGCTCACAGGAAGCCCGATTGAGGGGACATTGCAGGGTGTTCCCTTGTTACTAAAGGATTATGGTCCAAATTCAACACTTTACAGCTGAGTGACGGTGTGCTACAGCGGGCATGGAAGGAGCCTGCTACCGGGGAAGACAGGTGGCAAGTGGTAGTACCCAGGACACTGAGAGAGGCAGTGTTGTCTGCTTGTCATGGGAGCACAGGATCTGGACATTTCGGAGTGTCCAAGACCCTTCGTCAGGGCTTTTACTGGGGCCAGCACAGGCGGGATGTGGAGGATTTCTGTCGCAGATGTGATGCGTGTGCGGCCTACAAGGGTCCTCTTGATCAGTCCCGCGCCAGGCTTCAACAGCAGGCTATAGGGGCCCCAATGGAAAGACTAGCTGTGGACATCATGGGTCCTTTTCCCGTCACAGAGAGGGGTAACCGTTTTGTGGTCGCTGCTATGGATTTTTTTACCAAGTGGCCTGAGGCTTATGCAATTCCGAACCAGGAAGCTGAGACTGTGTCTGATGCATTGGTGGAAGGGATGTTCACCAGGTTCAGTATGGCGGAAGTCATCCATAGTGACCAAGGGAGAAATTTTGAGTCTAAACTGTTTACCACATTTTGTGAACGGCTGGGCATGGAAAAAACACGCACAACACCTTTGCATCCCCAAAGTGATGGTCTTGTTGAGAGATTTAACAGGACCCTGGGCCAGCAGCTAGCTATTCTTACGGCTGACCATCAACGGGACTGGGACACCCACCTCCCTTTTTCATCCTCATGGCCTACAGATCAGCAGTGCAAGACTCCACTCTTTGAAAACCTGCTTTACTTATGTTGGACCGTGAGCTCCGGACCCCTTCGGAGTTGTCATTTGGGATACCCCCGGACATGCCGGTTGCACCTGCTGAACCAGAATATGCCAGACGGCTTCAGGATTGGTTGGAAACAGCCCATGTTTTGCCAGAGATCAGCTACAGAGAGCTGGCATGAGACAGAAGAGGAACTACGATGTTAGGAGCAAGGGTCGGAACTTTCAGGCTGGCGAGTTCGTTTGGGTGTACAGCCCGAAAAAGAGAAAGGGCAGATCTCCGAAGCTTGATTGTCATTGGGTGGGTCCCTGCTTGGTTTTAGAGAGGGTGGGAGAGGTAGTGTACAGCAGGGGTCCCCAACCTTTTTTTCACCACGGACAGGTTTCAGCTTTAAAAAAAATTCGAGGACCGGGGGGGTGAGATGGGGGGGGGGGGTTTGGGGTCGCTGAGTTGCTGTTCAAACGTGCTGAAAATCGTCCTTTTCAAAATTTACGTTTTAAACGGAAGTAAAGATAACAACCATGCATTAGGAAAATTAATAATTGCTTTATTTAGGCTATAGTATATTTTCTATAGACTTGTAAAATCATATTTTGGCGGATTGTTTTTTACTTTCATTGTTTTTACTAGTTTGCCTGCCCATTTAGTCTTAATAATTAATGGAACCTAAACGAACTTGGCTTGCTGTTCTCGAAGGCAGCTCGAATCTTGGTCGGGCTCGAGACCCAATTCCAAGTAACAGAAGAGAAGAAAAATGCAGTGAAGGAGGAGAGATGCCAGAAGAATTTCGGCTGGGCGCAGAGGCACGAAGACTCACGTTTACCATGATTAATGATGATTGACAAGTTTAGGTTCCTTTTCAAACCTACGTTAAAAGTGTAGCCGTTAAAATATTATTAGCCTAATAGTTTATTTTGATCATGGTGCTACGATCGATGGATAATTCTGAAGTTGTTTTAAAGAAGAATAAAATAATTACTTTTCAGTCATTTGCGCTGTCACACATTTGAACGTCTCCGCATATGTACATCATTGCGACGTACATTTGCAAATGATTCATAAAGTCATACCTCCGCAATTCTTTGATCGATTGTGTTTTAGAAGTACTGTATGCTCAAACTATGACAGCAATGTGATCGCTGATGCGCTGGTAGAGAGAGAGAGAGGCGGAGAAAAAGAGAGAGAGCACGGCTCTGTTCAAAAGTGGAAATGATTGATGTTATTTGAAGTCGGCTCTTACAGTACAAAATACCAGATTAAGCTATTACGTGGCTATTATACACATTTTTTCGGGATGTTCTTGCGACCCGGTGGCAACTTGTCCACGACCCAGTACTGGGTCGCGACCCGGTGGTTGGGGACCTCTGGTGTACAGGGTACAGATGCCGCCGAGGGGCAGGAAGGTTGTCCTCCACAGAGACAGGCTAGCTCCCTATAGAGGTAACCTGACCATTTCTTTTCAAGGGAGGAAGCCCAGTTCCCCTGCTGCACAAAACAGCTTGCTGACCACTCGCCCCACTCCTTAGCTGTTCGTGAGTCACCCTCCCTAAATGCCTCGGACCCGACTGCTCCCCATGGATCTTCTCATCTGTCCCACATTCCAACTCCTCACCCAATTGGAGGCCCAGACATTCCTTCTGATATAAGGCCAAAAAGGCTGTGACGCCGGCCTGAACACCTCAAGGACTTTATTTGCTCCCTCGAGGGCGAGGGCTCTTCTTATTAAGAGGGGGGCAGTGTAATGACATTACTAAATGTGGAACACTGGTTGTTGTCTTATTGCTATTGTTCAGCAGTGTTAACAATGATATGAGTTCTAGTTACACTAAATGAAGTTAGTTGTTAGTTCCAGTGACCTTTAAAGAGGAAGAAGGGGCGTGCCTAAAAGAGGAAGTAGGTGGCCGCTTATGTTGTTGTTGTTGCTGCAGTGAGTTGAATGTTGATGTACGGCATGGGTTGCGGCCAAAACAGCAATCCATCAGTTGTTTGAATAAATCCTAAAAGATTGAGAATCGTCTGGTTCCTTAAGCGTAGCGAGACGCTACACTTTGTTTAAAAATGTGTAAATTATCTTCGCCAAGCAATCGCATTATGACATCAACTTGCATTTGTAGTCCACAAAGGTAATAAATCTGAGAAATGTTCATATATTCTTAGATGTTTACATCGACTTCATGGAAGAGAACGATCCGCAATTGTTGTTTCCACTAAAATATTCACACTGCGCTGTACACCCGTGTTAAAACTCCATAGTATGTGTGAGCTCGCTTTTAGTTTTAGTTTCAGTCTCTCCGTATCCGAACAAACAATCCACTCGCTCTGTGTCCGTCTGACAAAACAATCCACTCGCTCTGTGTCCGTCTGACAAAACAATCCACGTAGCCTACTCCGTTTTCTGATTAAATATCTTCCTTTAATCCTGTGTATCATTTAAATCCAACAGAAAACAAACAACATATGACCAAAGAGCGCAGTCCCTGCCGCAAGCTTCACAAGCTGTGTTCCAATTTAAGGGCTGCACCCTACTAAGCATGCGATAAAAGGTGAGCACTCTCTCTTTCAAGGTGCTCAGAAGTTCGCGAAGAGAACTGAAATGAGACGGTCTAACCTTCGGAGGACCCATAATTTGCGTCACCTGCTGCACGCACATCGCGCCTGTCAGCAGGACACAGCGGAGACGTTTCTAACTTATTAAAATAAATATGAAATCTGAAAAATGATAATTTATTTTAGAAAATATGACATGTTGACACAATTGTCTCCAAATTTTTAAAGAGACACTACACAATTTTAACACATTATATATTTTTGTAAACATGCAGAATATTTGTCTAAATGGTATAAATGATATAGATAAATAAACTAAGTTTACATATTAAGATAATTTCTAACAAAAATATTCAAAGGTTGAATCTAAAGCAAAATAGCCTCCTACAGTATGTGATATATTAGAGTCTTATGTGTAAAATAGCCCATCCATATCATTTTACTGTTCAGTACTGTTCATATTTACATTTAAAAAGCAGACATAAAAGTAACTTAAAAGTTACTTTTCTAAGTAACTAATTACTTTTGATATACAGTAACTGGTAGAGTAATTTAGTTACTTTTAAAAGAAGTAACTAGTAACTGTAACTAATTACTAATTTTCAGTAACTTGCCCAACACTGGCGGCCAGTTAGTCTCTACAGTTGTTCGCGATTGCAGAAGAGCGCAAAATCAACAAAATTGATTGATTAACAACTGCATTTTTGGGATTCTGCATTATTTGTCATATTCTGTATTAAATATTTCCAGAAATTAAAAATGTCTCATAAAATAAATCAAATATAATATCTGTCATTATAAATAGAGTAGATGTAGCCAGGGTGCGATTTGCCGGGGGGATGCGTGGGATTTCCCCCTTTCTGGTCAATGTATTCCTGCCTCTACTTAATTATTTTAATCCCCGGTGGTGATAAATTTATCCCCTCCCCAAAGTGATCAGTGCTACTACACTAGTGGCGAGACGGATCACAAAATTTATCACGGATCCGTGGTTTGATTAAAGTCAATTTTGTTTTTAAGCTACTTTGTCTGGCTCTGATACAGCTGCCGCGCAGCCTCTCTGTATTCACCACTCTGCAGACTTGCTCAATGTCCCGCCCACGGCGCTATCTGATTGATTACAGACCTGGTTCTACCTCACGAGTAATAGCCTATCAACACTTGCGAGATGGTTATGGAGCTGTGTGTCGAAACGATGAAATGCAGCATATTCAGCCGCATATTAATAAAGCGGGAATAAACATAACAATCTGATTCTCTGTTTATGATGACAAGCAGAGTTAGTGTCCCAGTCACACCACTGAGAATGGCAGAAGTTACACATGATAAATGCCGATGAGGCGTTTAGCGAGGCGTGGGCGTGTCCAGTTTGCGCAAATGAGCTAAGTGACTAACACATAATGCATCTGACTTTTCTATCATTTCACTGTAGCTCAGCATCGCGGTGTAAAGTTAATGTTATTACTTTAAAAGCAGCATTAAAACTGTTTCTACTGTAATGGTTTAACTTTGCAATCAATGCATTGTTCATATTTATGTTTAAGTTGACACTACTTTGTGCCACATAGTTTTGTCATTCAAGATTTAATTCTTGCGTGTTTTTTCGTTGTGCATGATCACAGTTCATATGTGTGAGGAATGATAAGCTATTAGAGTAAAAATATTGCGTTAGGCTGCTTCATGAGTTAATAAGAAAAAAGATTTTACAATTCCTGCAAATGCAGTGATGAGTTCATGTTCTCATGATTTATTTTTATGAATTAAAAAGTTTTGAAATGTGCTGTGGACAGAGACGCATTATGTCAAAAATTATAAAAAATTGTCAATAAGCTCATAATTTGTGCTCAAATAGTATACATTTTTAGTTTTAAAACCATTTTGAAAAGCTGGTTATATTTTTATGTTTCTGCGCAAGTTCAGCAGACAGTGAGGTTCGGGATTGTTCCTATCAGAGCTCGTGAGCGGAGAGCGCATTTCTGCATATCAGAAATATTTCAATTAGAAATATATAAAAAATAATAATAATATTATAATGGATTTTTGTTAGGTCGGACAACGATTACCAAATTTCTCATATGTTGCTCTTCATAACCACTGAAAAAAAAAAAGTTAAAACTAATGGTGGGTACAAAATGACTCATGACGAAATATGGTGGGTACCCACCGTCGCGGAAATCGATGCCTATGAAAACATACCCCCCTCTGTTTTTTTCACAAATCGCACCCTGGATATAGCGGTATACTTATAGTGAGCCGCTGTTGGGAGGGGAAAGCACAATTGACGCGTAGTCTGAATTCTTCATGTTAATCATTTATTTGAACAGAAAAGAAAAAAGAAAACATACAGCCACTTCCCTGCCGGGAAACACGGTCAGAAAATTGTATCCGCTTCCCCTTACTGAACTCCTCCCCGTTCCTTACCTGCCCTATCTAAATACATAATCGTGAAGAGATAATAAAAGTGTCAAATTCAAAACATTCAAAATTAATCCTCGTACAATCCCAAATAATACACAAATAATAATAATAATCAAACATAGAATTAATTATATTCAAAATATTAAATAAATATTTTTAATCAAAACATGCAATGAAAATAGAAATGGGAAGAAAAGAGGAATGACTCCAACATTCCGCCCCCTAATTGTCAACTTGTGACAATTCTAATAATTCATTTCAAAAGGAGCCATACATTTTTTTAAAGGCCAATGTCAGAGTCTTTGGGCTCTATCTTACACCCGGCGCAATGCAGCGCAATGCGCGACGCAAGTGTCTTTCGCTAGTTTCCACCCTAATTTTCACGTTTAGCGCCGCGTTGTTAAAATAGCAAATGCATTTGCGCCCCCTTTGCGCCCATGGGCGTTCTGGTCTGAAAAACGAGGTGTGTTCAGGCGCATTGTTGGCGCGTTGCTATTTTGAGGCAACTAAAATAGACTACGCCATTGACCAACAAAAACCTGGTCTAAAGTCTAAAGTCAATGGCGCAATATGTTTTATGTTATTTAAAGAGCGCATTAGTAATATGCGCCTATAAACGGGAGGACAACGCGGGTTTGCTTATCACAAAGTACATAAATGCGCAGCAGCACAAAAATGCTTTTAAATATGAAAGATTAAAGGATTGAATTTAAGAGATTATTATTGAGTCTCTTGGACATATTTATAAATGAGGACTGATTATGAGACGTTAGAAGGCGCAAAGAGCTGCTTTACCTGCAGCCTGATAAGTAAATAAATGCTTTGCTTTAAACAAATGCGTCTGTTTTTAAATGTTTTTTTTTTTCAATGCTACCTCACGGATTTATTGTATATGATGTACCTGTGGATATGGCGAGATGAGAAACATTTGTAAGTAATGCTTAAAAAAACTCTTTGCTAAAAAAAACGCTGTCCAAAGTGCTGAAACGTGAGGAGAGCCGTTTGTAATTTCTTTATCTCCTGTTTGTTACAAATAAAGTATTTTTAGAGTACAAACCTTATCTTACATACTTGTAAATTATTTTTTGATGATATTGGATAGCCATATATATAAAGCAATTACAAGCCTGCTTTTTACTTCCATGACTAAAAGAAAACGGGTTTTAAAGGTTTTAATAAAAAAATAACAATTTCAATATAAGGGAAAAACAACACAATTATTTAACATTAATCTTAAACTGGGGATCTTCTACCTCCGTTTAGTTTTTCAGTTTACAAAGTCCGTCATCTAAATAGGGATTAGACATAGCGCCAGCGCAACTTGCTTTTAAAGGGAATGAGAGCTGTGACTCTCATTGGTTTACTGCACGTTACGCCCAAAATACTCCCATTACAATAGGACCTACCCTTTTCGACCATGCGCTCGGCGCAAAAACGATTTTTCCCGTCGTTAAATTAGCAAAAGTGGATTCGGACACGCCCATTTAGACGTTGCGCTGTGCGCTTTAGACAATGCGCTTAGATCGTTAAAATAGGGCCCTTTGAGTCTTATTATCAGTTTATTTGCATTGTCATAACATAAGGAAGCACAATTTGCTAATTGGTCTCTCCAGAATGCTGTTCTTTGTCCTGCCCTTAACTCGCCGTACATCTCCTTTCCTGTCCGGGAATGTCTCCAGGATCCGACCTAAAAGCCAGGAATTTCGAGGTGAAGAATCGTCGATAATGAGAACAATATCACCAGTTTTAAGGTTTTGTTTGACTTTGTTCCACTTCTGCCTCCTCTGCATTAATGGGAGGTACTCTCTAATCCATAGTTTCCAGAAAAGATCGCAGATGTACTGCACCTGTTTCCATCTTCTTTTGGAATAGATTTCATCCTTCTGAAAAAGCCCAGGAGGCAAAGTAGGAATTCCTTTCATTTGGAGTAGATGATTGGGGGTTAAGGCTTCTGGATCATTAACATCCTCAAAAACTGTAGTGATTGGCCGATCATTAAGTATGACTTCCACTTCACATAACGCAGTCTGTAGGCCCACATCATCAAGGATCTGTTGTTTCAGGATGGAATATAGGATCTTTTTGAGAATTCTAATGATTCGTTCCATACACCTCCGTGATGAGAACCCAAAGGAGGATTAAAAGTCCACTTTACATTATCTCTCAGCAATGCCTTCTGCAACTGGTCATGATTGATGTTAACAAAGGCCTCTTTTAATTCTCGCTCTGCTCCAATGAAGTTGGTTCCATTATCTGAAATTATCTCTTTGACTTGACCCCTTCTACAAACAAATCTTCTGAGGGCACAAATACAGGAAAGGAGAGCTGCTGCTGATTCCTTCCGTTTTTGACTCAAGTGAAGGAGTACATTCCTACATTTCAACAACCATGCAGTTGCTCTTCGCAATTTCTCCCATGAGGAAAAATACTCAATCAACTGACTGAGGGGGGTAGAGCATACCGTAGTGGTACTAAAAACTACAGTTGTTCTCCTTATCTCTGTATCATTGTCCGAGATGCAAAACGATTCCTGGGTTTTAGGCCAATTAGCGACAGGACTTTTCAAATATTCTGGGCCTCTTAACCATCTTCCATCATTCTTAAAAGAGCTAGATCTTAAGCCTCGGGAGGCATCATCAGCAGGATTAGCTGCAGAACACACATAGCGCCACTGAAACTTCTGTGACAGATCTCTTATAGTAGAAACTCTATTGGCAACAAATGTCTGAAATCTGCTGGTGTTGTTCAAGATGTATTTGAGATGGACATTAGGCAATCATCCACATAGAAGTTCTTACGAATTGTGGATAGAACTTCTGGATCAGCTTTCTCTTCATTGTAATCGGCTGTCTTCTTCAACGCAAAGTTGGCACAACTTGGGGAAGAAACAGCTCCGACTAGAGTACAGTCATTCTGAACTCTTTCAAAGGCTGACTAATATCACATTTAGGCCACCACAAGAAACTTAAAAAATTCAAGGTCTTCTTTAGGAACCTTTATTTGGTGAAACATACCCTCGATATCCGCCATTACAGCGACCGGCTGTTGGCGAAATCGGAGTATTACACCTAAAAGGGTATTAGTGAGATCTGGGCCCTGCAACAATGCTGAATTCAATGAAACACCTTGAAATGAGGCAGAACAGTCCACTCAAATTTTCTTTTTTCTTTTATGATAGACTCCATGATGGGGAATGTACAATTCTCTACCATCATCCCTGTTGAGCTCTGTTTGTGGAACTTCCTCAGCATGGCCCTTTTTTAGGATGTCGCCAATGAAGTCCCTATAATCAGATAAAAAGGCTTCATCCTTCCTAAATCTCTTATATATGCTCAGGGCTCGTTGTTCTGCAATCTTTTTTGTTGTCCGGCAGGGTAAGGCCAGATTTACGAAATGGAAGGCATATTTGATAATGACCATCAGTTTTAACAACAGAGTTGTTCACAATTTCCATAAATCTCTGGTCCTCAAAAGAAAGTTCGCATTTCCTCATCATAAGCTTGCTCTGGGAAATCATTGTTGTACTGTTCCTTGAGTTATTCATCCAGTTTAGCAACTGAGATCCTGTTAGACATGATTGCTTGTCCCATTGTTTTGAGCAAAATCTCAATTCGTTTGCCTTCCACATTCAACCATCTCATTAATCTCTCTGTGCAAAATGTGGCTGAACTTCCAGGGTCTAAGAAGGCATACGTCTGGAACACTCTATTACCTTTTGTAGCTTTTACTGGAATAATTGCAAGCTTGTGTCACGGAGTGACTTCAGTAGGGCGGAACCAAAACGAGAGTACAGTGGTTCCGCCCAGACCCGTTTGCACGAACGCCTACACTTCCGGGTTTCCTGGGGATCCCCGAAATCACCGCAATGGAGTACAGCTGTACCAACGACGTGGCGAATGGTGATTGGGTGAGACACGCTGGGAGAATAGGTATAAAAAGGGAAGTTAGAAGAGGCACAGTGTTCAGATTTGGAGTGCGTTGGGCAGATGCTGGGACACCTCCACTGGGTTGAGCTGGGAACACAGGGAAGTAGCATCGGGGAAATACTGGAGATCTGCACAGAGAGAGAGTGATAAAAACATTACAAGTGATTGGATTGTTGTTGTGTTACACGGAGGCTTGGGCGAGTTCTTCCCACTGGAGCGATTGGATCTGAGGACGCCTGGAAGAGGAGGAAAACAGAGGGAGAACGCGACATAGTCGTGAGTACTGTGAACATTGTTGTTTGAGAAATCTGCAATATTAAAGGAGTGTGTGCTTTACCTTCTTAGCGGCCCCACCAAGTGGAAGCCGGTGTGTGAGCCGGAAATCAAGCGTGTTGGACAGAAACCACAGAGCCATAAGTAACTGTAAACATTGTTGTTTGAGAAATCTGCAATATTAAAGGAGTGTGTGCTTTACCTTCTTAGCGGCCCCACCAAGTGGAAGCCGGTAAGTGAGCCGGAAATCGAGCGTGTTGGACAGAAACCATAGAGCCGTGAGCAACTGTAAACATTGTTGTTTGAGAAATCTGCAATATTAAAGGAGTGTGTGCTTTACCTTCTTAGCGGCCCCACCAAGTGGAAGCCGGTGGGTGAGCCGGGGATCGAGTGTGTTGGACCGAAATCACAGAGTCGTGAGTATTACAAACATTGTTGTAGGAGGAATCTGCAATATTAAAGGAGTGTGTGGTTTTGTTTCTTTAGCGCCCCCACCCAGTGTGAAGCCGGTGGGTGAGCCGGGGACCAAGTGTACTTACCGGCATTGGACATCAAAGCTTTAGTCGGTTGGGATATCATCACCGCGACAGACGAGGCTGTCTCCCTTGTCCAGAGCTGGTCTTGCCTAGAGAGGAGCACGGACCTTAATTATTCACTGAAGTGTGTGATGTGCAGTGTAAAGAGTGATCGTTTGACGTGAGTACACTTAGTTTGTAGTGTGGTGCCGTGTCTTGCTGTCTGTGCTCTCCCTCAGGGAAACTGGGCTTTCTGTGAGTACCATCGGCAGCCGTTATGCCGACGAACACCCAGCCAACCTAACACACGCCACGACTCCTGTAGGAATCCGCGGACGCTGTAAAGGAGGTATTGAGAGGAAAGTAGTAGGCTACTTGACAACCAACGGCGGAGGAGCCGCCAAGAGGAGGACCGGGGGTCCAGGAGCTGCGTATACGCTGTGTGCAGCGTATTACTAATGTAACGTCTAGAAGAAAAAGCTAAGTTAAGCCCAAGAAGGCGACCTCCCCGGGGTAAAAAACCCCCTAGGAGAAAAAAACAAAAACCCCTGGGTTGTTTAGCCGAGGAAATAAAAAAAAAGTCCTAGGAGGGAAAAACCCTTGGGAGATATATATGTATATACACACATATAAACGGATAAGGAGATTATGCGGAGATTAAGCGGGTCCTGCCGGTGAGCGTTGGTCAGGCATCAGCTGGGCATCACGTTGAAGGACGACCAGTAGATCAGAGGTGTGCCGACTTTCACATCTACCGGAACTGGGTCTGTTTGTCCCATTGTCCTCGGGGTTGAGGACGAGACAGGGAGAGAAAAACAAAATCATATTAGCGTAGGGGCCGTTCACATGTAATGCAAGTGTCACACAGTGATGTGGTTGAATCAGCTTAGTTTCAGACAGACTAACTATTGCCGCATAATTATATTATCCACAGTTGAGGATTTTGCAAATTGGGGGCCACTGCGACGGTATATATGGTAACTAAGGGTCACCTTCTGATCTTAAAGAGAAAATTAAACCTGTCGACCCGTTTGACTAAGGCCTGTAACCCCACTGTCGTCGTTAATGCAGGTTCAGTGGCAAACGGGTCTGTATGGCATACTATTCACAAGACACATGAAAGCGCCAAAATCGCAACCCAACCATACGTGCCAACCCTTTTGACTAAGGCTGGAGGCCCCACTGTCGTCGTTAACACTCTGGGGTCGACGGCGGCGCGGGCGCCGCAAACCCTTTATTTTTCAATCACTCCGTAAAGAGAGTTAGATAACTCTGCTGATTTTGGACATACAGATATGATTTATACATCATTTAAAACGTTAAAGTGTCTAGTTTTTTTTCTGGCCACTCCCAATAAAAACAGAATGTTGTGCTTTTCGCAAAATTAAGAAAATAAACATGATGCGTGTTTTGTTCTCTCTCCCTCAGTGAAGTCCTTTCGGAAACACGTCAGAAAAATTAACTGTAACTTAACGATTACTTGTCATAATAACAAAAGATACATATCTACATAATGCTTGGAATGTCTGCTTTTGGAAGATGTAAGTGAAATCGAAAACAAATATTGTAATTCGTTGTTAAATGTGTTAGAAGAGGGAGATGTACCGTCTTTCTCGTGTTCCTGCATTATCTATAATGAGCCACGCCCCGCTCCATTGAAGAGAAGAGCAGAGATCATCCATATTCATTAGTCAACCCCAGTCAATGGAGACTCCGTCTCTGTAGCCATTCAGTGATGTGTTGAGTTTTAATCCGAGTGTTGGAAACATGACATCTACTTGTTTACTGACTCAGACTGTAACTGAAGTTATCTCCAGACGCGAGTGTGTGTGCTTCATCAAACAGACGCGATCGACGTCCAAACGCACACACAAACACACGATACCTCATATTTGACGCGCTTTGTGGTATCATTATAAAATATGCGATTGTAAAACATCACATCTACTTGTTTACTCGCGCCTAAAGTTATCTCCAAACAGACGTGAGTGTGTGTGTGCTTCGTCAGTGACGCGATGTCCAAACGCACACACAAAGCCTCATATTTGACGTGCTTTGTGTTATTCTTATAAAAGGTGCCATTGCAAACATCACATCTACTTGTTTACTCGCGCATATAGTTATCTCCAAACAGACGCGAGTGTGTGCTTCGTCAGTGTGACGGGATGAATGTCCAAACGCACACAAAAACACACGATGCCTCATATTTGACGCGCTTTGTGGTAAAATTATAAAAGATGCTCTCTTGCCTGTAAATACAAGTTATCTCCAGGCGCTTATGTTTTCTTTGTGTTTCCGTCAGACGCGGTCGACGGCCAAACGCACACACAAACACACAATGCCTCATATTTGACGCACTTTTGTATTAAAACGCATCTAAACACCTCTAAAACCCGTTTGTTCGCGTATATCTCTGCACAGTAAGTTTATTTAACGCAGGATCACGCATGGGAAGGCATTTCTTTTGTGTTGCTTTCACAAACAAACACGTAACAAGGCGTCGTCTTACTGCCTAAAGGCTCATTATGCAAGTGTTTTGTTCTTCAGCTGTCAATCACAGATTATTCAAGAGCTTCCAGCCTCCTTGCATATTGTCTTCCTAACCAAAAAGTGACTTTGAAATTGTAAATCAATATATTGTCTAATGTAAATGTGCAAGCAGAATGATTTTCACATCATTTTAAAGAAAAAACTCTAGACTACTAGATCCTGTTTTGAAAAGTCTTGGGAAAACATGTTTAGTATGGGTTTTTTGGACTTATATCAGTCACTTAAAAATTTAGCTTTTTCAAAAACCACGCATAAACATTTTCCTCTCAAAAATACAAACATGTACATACATGTAGATCATATAATATGGTAGCCCAGTTTGTGCTGAACACAGTGTTATAAGACTTTTGCCATTATTATGTTTTTAAGCAACTGAAAAAAGCACAAATGTCAGTGCATGTCAAAACTTCTCCAGGGTCCTGAGGGCCAGTGTCCCTGCAGAGTTTAGCTCCAACCCTAATCAAACACAGCTGAAAAATCTAATTGAAGTCTTCAGGACTGTTTGGAAATGACATTCAGGTGTGTTCGATTAAGGTTGAAGCTAAACTCTGCAGGACTGTGGCCCTCGATGCCCACCCCTGCGTTTGACTAAGGCCGGAAGCCCCACTGTCATCGATAATGCAGGTTCAGTGGCAAACGGGTCTGTATGGCATACTATTCGCAAGACAAAGAAAGGGCCAAAATCACAACTCAACCATACGTGCCAACCCGTTTGACTAAGGCTGGAGGCCCCACTGTCGTCGTTAATGCAGGTTCAGTGGCAAACGGGTTTGTATGGCATACTATTCACAAGACACACGAAAACGCCAAAATCCCAACCCGACCATACGTGCCAACCCGTTTGACTAAGGCCGGGAGCCCCACTATCGTCGTTAATGCAGGTTCAGTGGCAAACGGGTCTGTATGGCATCCTATTCACAAGAAACACGAAAGTTCCAAAATCGCAACCTGACCATACGATAAGATAAGGTTTTTATTTATTTATTTTGTTGATCTGTGTTATGATCGCGAGTGCTTTCTTCCGTACAAATAACTATTTCGAGTTAAGTACCTTTACTAGACAAATTATGCGAATGCTTTGTTGAAGAGGAAAGTTTTAAGTCTAGATTTAAAATTATCGACTGTGTCTGATTCTCGGACATCGGTTGGTAAATCATTCCAGAGCTTAGGGGCTAAGTAGGAAAAGGATCTTCCACTTTTAGACACTTTTGATAGTCTAGGGATAATCAAGAGACCAGAATTTTGCGACCGTAGTGTGCGTGATGGATTGTATTCTGATAGTAATTCTCTAAGATATGAGGGTGCTAGGCCATTTAAAGCTTTGTAGGTGATTAGTGATATTTTAAATTGTATGCGATATTTAACTGGTAGCCAGTGTAAAGATGCCAGAATTGGGCTTATGTGGTCGTACTTTTTAGATCGAGTAAGTACCCTTGCAGAAGCGTTTGAACTAGCTGAAGCTTGTTTACTTGATTTGCATGGCATCCCCCGAGTAGCGAGTTACAATAGTCTATTCTAGAGGTCATAAAAGCATGGATAAGCTTCTCTGCGTCAGATGTAGACAGTATATGGCGTATTTTCGAGATATTTCTAAGATGGAAGAATGTTGTGCGGCAGACGTTTGGCGATATGACTATCGAAGGATAAGTTGCTGTCGAACATCACACCTAAGTTCCTAACCGAGGAAGATGGCACTACAGTGCAGCCATCTATGTGCAACTTGTAATCTGACATATTATCTTTGTAGCGATTCGGTTCAATAATAAGTATCTCTGTCTTATTGGAGTTGAGCTTAAGAAAGTTATGTGCCATCCAGTCACTAACATCGCTAAGGCAATCTGTTAGCTTAGAAAACGTGTGTGTTTCGCTGGGATGTGACGAGATATAAAGCTGGGTATCATCTGCATAGCAGTGAAAACTTATGTTATGTTTCCTGATAATGTCTCCTAAGGGGTAACATGTATAACGAGAACAGGATAGGACCTAAAACCGATCCCTGCGGTACGCTGTATTTAACCAGGGAGTGATATGACTCTTCCTCGTTTACATAAACAAAGTTATAGCGATTGGTTAGATACGACCTAAACCAGGCTAGCGCCTGACCACTAATACCAACATAGTTTTCTAGTCTATTGAGTAAGATTGTGTGATCTATTGTGTCAAAGGCTGCACTAAGGTCTAATAATATAAGAATTGAGATTTCACCATGATCGGATGTTAATAGGAGGTCATTTGTAACTCTAAGCAACGCTGTCTCTGTGCTATGGTGGGGCCTGAATCCTGATTGGAACTTTTCATATGTACTATTATTTGTCAAGAATGTGCGTAACTGGCTTGCCACTACCTTTTCTAATATTTTCGAAAGAAAAGGGAGATTTGAGATTGGTCTAAAGTTATTAAGCTCTCCTTGATCAAGCTGTGTTTTTTTAATCAGCGGTTTAATAACTGCTAGTTTGAAAGCTGTTGGAACGTATCCTATTTCTAGCGATGAGTTAAAGATATTTAAAACCGGGATTGACACTACAGGGAATACCTCTTTAAGTAGTTTTGTGGGAACGGGGTCTAATATACAGGACGATTATTTGGATGATGTAACTAGTCTAGAGAGCTCATCTATTGTAGTAGGTTTAAATGAATCAAGATGTTCGTATGGTAGTCTAGTGTTAAGTGAACTAATGGGTAGAGTGGTGGCTGCCTGGGTAGCTACAATGTTTTCCCTTATAGCCGTTATTTTGTTAGAAAAGAAGTTCATGAAGTCGTTACTATTGTGTTGAAGTTTACTATTGGTTTCTGTTTGTTCTACCTTTCTAGTCAGTTTTGCAACTGTGCTAAAGAGGAAACGAGGGTTATTATGATTCTCATTTATAAGCTTGCTAAGATAGGTAGATCTGGCAGTTTTAATAGCCTGTCTGTAGTGTTTAACACTCTCTTTCCATGCTGTACGCCATACCTCTAACTTTGTGCTTCTATAATTTCTTTCCATTTTCCTAGTTGCCTTTTTGAGGGCTGCGGTGTGAAGGCTTTATCTACAGTGACTACAAGCTCAGACAGGAAACCTGCTATTTCTTTAAGGAAATCTGCATGGTGGCCCGGAGGTCTATAGATTGTAGCTAAGGCAAAAGAGAGCTTTTTGTGGTTACGATCAGTTATTTCCATATTTAACAACATTAATTCAATTCAATTCAATTGTATTTATATAGCGCTTTTCACAGTGTCTCTTAGTGTCTCTAACATTGAGGCACCAAACACCCTAGTCGACTGTATACCGGGAGCCAGAACGTCTGACATTAGATCCAAACTTAAAGTGCTGGCTAATGCTAAGCGGAAGTTTTCTAAGATTGTTATTCACGCCGGCACAAATGACATCAGACTCCGACAGTCGGAAATCACCAAAGATACTATTAAGGAGATGTGTGAAATTGCAAAAACAATGTCAGACAATGTAATATGCTCTGGTCCCCTCCCCGCCTACCGGGGAGATGAAACACATAGTAGATTAGTGATTAGTGTCTCTCAATGGCTGTAGTTCAAATGATTTAAATTTTAGTTCAGATTTTTGGTTTACTTTAAAAATTTTAAAAATTTGGGGCGTGGTTATGACTCCAAACTAGGCGCACGCTTTTTCGTGAGTTCCTGACTTTATTCTGTTTAAATTCCTGAATTCCATCCTTTTTATTCACCCACACGGATTTAATTTGCTTTATTAACTCTTCGTGGTGATCTAAAAATCAAGATGCCGTCAAAAAACCGCAAAGCTAAGCTTAAATTAGACTATGCCCCAGTCGTGGAACACGAGGAAGAGGGGGATGCTAGTAGCATTAGCTCATCGGATACAGTATGCAGTGTACCTCATGAAGAAATAACATGTGCCAACGCTTGCCAAAAGTCTGATTTGATTCAAAAGCTGGAACTTATGAGAAGTGATTTTGCAACAAAGTTTGACGTAGTTCTAAACGCGATACAGGATGTTAAAAAAGATATACGGGACTTCTCTGGGCGCATGGATATGGCCGAAGAACGCATCGGCAACGTGGAGGATGCGGTTAACTCAGAAAAGGGAAAGTTGGAAGAAGCGACTAAGCACATTGCCTTTCTCACACGGAAGATTGACGATCTTGAAAATCGTTCGCGGAGATCGAACCTCAGAATGGTTAATCTTCCCGAAAAGGTGGAAAATCCGGATGCTGTTGCCTTCTTGGAAAAGTGGCTGCCTGAAACCTTTCCTGCTCCGCCTATTATAGAAAGAGCGCACAGGTTACCGGGTAGGCCACATCCCAATCGATCATCTCCAAGAGTGCTGATCATGAAGTTTCTGAATTTTCAAGATCAAGTCAGAGTGATGCGGGCTGCCAGGGCTAAAGGCAAAATTATGTATGGTGACGTAGAGATCAAGTTTTTCCCTGATCTATCAGCAGAGTTGCTTCGTCTGAGGAGGCGTTTTGACGGTGTTAAACAACAATTGCGTTCCCTGAACATTAACTACGGTCTTGTTTACCCAGCCAAACTTCGTCTGACAGCAAATGGAAAGATACGTGAATTTGAAGACCCGGCTGATGTGGAAAAGTTCATTCAAGAAATACGTAATGCAGGTGAAGCATAAGAATTTAAAAGACAGATTATCTACTGTATTGAGACTTACCCGACGGAAATGATTGCATTTCACTTTTGTTATGCAGAGTCCTTGTTCCCTACCTTAGACTGTATACCCGTTTCATTGCTTACATAGTGATTGTTCTTTTTTTTTTTCTAAAGAGTTAAAGAATTTGCAAATCCTTCTTTGGGTGAATATCTGTATTTTGATGTCAGGAGATTCACATAATTTCGTTTTGGTGCTTTTTTTTTGCTTAACATTTCGCGTAGTTGCCCTTAACTGCTCGCTTTGTATTATTGGATCAGTGATGGGACATAACTATATCCCAAGGTGTTATTGGGGAGGGGGGTTTCTGGTTGTCCTGTTCAGATGGACAGCTAATGTAATTGGTTCATGGCAGGTATTTGAGTTATCATTTTTGTTCTATTTCTTTAAAAACTACAATTGGAATAGACAGATCTTCAGGTTAACTTCCACATCTAAACGACACATGTTTAATATATGTGTATTTAAAAATGTACAATCTTTCTTAATTTAAAAAAAATGTCACAAACTAAACTTAAGTTCACTTCTTGGAATGTTAGAGGGATGATCAAAATGGTTAAGCTTAAACAAGTTATTACAAGGATTAAACAGCTGGACTCATCCATAGTTTTTATACAAGAGACACACCTACTTAAAGAGGAGCTCTTAAAGGTGCAAAGAAGATGGCCAGGTCAGGTCTTGGCCTCTTGCTATTCTTCTCATTCTAGAGGGGTGATGGTGTTGATCCATAAGTCGGTACCCTTCTTAGTAAATAACAGTATTATAGATAAAGCCGGTAGATATTTAATAGTTCAAGGAGTTTATATGGGTAAAACTTTTAATCTCATTAATATTTATGGCCCGAATGAAGATAACCCGTCCTTTTTTGAAAACCTTTTTATACTAATAGCCTCTCTTCCAGGTATAGTGATACTAGCAGGTGATTTCAACTGCACTCTTGACCCGCTGCTTGACCGCTCTTCCGGACAGGATAGCTCTCACTCTCAAAGCAGAAAAAAAATTAAACAATTTATAAAGGATTTAAATTTGTATGACCCCTGGAGAACACTAAATCCATCAAAAAGGGAATACTCATGTTTTTCATCATTATCGAAAACATCTTCAGGAATAGATTATTTTTTAATTTCAACTTCTTTAATTCCTAATATAGATAATTGTATATATGATAGTGCTGTATTGTCAGACCATTCCCCCATCTCATTATTTTACATAGATTCAAAATTTACAAAAGGCTCACATAGCTGGCGCCTACATTCTAAGTGGCTACAGAACGCTGACTTCATTAGATTTATTGGCGAACAAATAGATTTATACTTTAATTTAAATACTGACCAGACCTCTGCCACTACTAGATGGGAAGCTTTTAAAGCATATATCAGGGGCCAAATGATTGGTTATACCAGCTCTAAATTAAATAAATTTAAACAAAAGATGATTAATTTAGATTTTGAAATTAGAGAGTTAGAGAAATTAATAAACATAGACAATTCCAATCAATTGAAACAAAAATTATTAGCCCTAAAAGCAGAGTATGAGGAGCTTTCCTCATCAAAAGCTGAAAATAGTATCTTGAGATTAAGGCATACTTTTTACGATCAGGGCGAAAAACCCTCCAAATTGTTGGCCTGGCAGCTTAAGAAATTAATTTCAGAAAGATCCATTCACGAAATTAGAAATGAAAAAGGGGAAATCACGACAGACCCTGGTGAAATTAATAACACTTTTGTTTCATTTTATAAATCTCTGTATGAATCTGAATACCCTACAAGCCCAGTTGAACAGAATCATTTTTTAGATGGATTGGATATTCCCTCTATCACAGAAGAAACCAAATCTGAGCTTGATAGGGAATTGGAATTGGAAGAGATTTCTAATGCTATTTTGGGTCTAAGAGGTGGTAAGGCGGCGGGTCCGGACGGACTTCCAGTCGATATCTATAAGGAATTTAAAGATAAATTAATCTCCCCTTTGTTGGATATGTATATTGAAGCTTTTCAAAACGGGTGTCTCCCTCCTTCGTTGAGAAGTGCCCTCATTACTCTGATTTTAAAGCCTGGAAAATCCCCGGTGGAATGTGGATCTTTTAGGCCAATTTCTCTTTTAAATGCGGACACCAAAATTATTGCTAAGGCATTGGCATTGAGATTGGAGAGGATTTTACCTCAATTAATACATTTAGATCAGAATGGCTTTATCAAAAATCGTCAGGGATTTCATAATGTTAGGAGAGTACTTAACCTAGTACATGCAGGAGATGGAGCCCCTGATACGGCCATTCTCTCACTCGATGCCGAAAAGGCATTTGACAGACTGGAATGGCCGTTCTTAATGGAGGTGCTAACAAGGTTTGGATTTGGGAATTATTTTCGCAGATGGATTGAAATTTTGCTCATTGATTCCTCTGCAAAGATTCTTACTAACAACTTGATCTCACCTTCATTTAAACTTACTCGTGGTGCTAGACAGGGCTCACCTCTATCACCCCTTCTATTTGTACTAGCTGTGGAACCTATGGCGATAGCAATTAGATCACACCCTTCTATCCATGGTATTTTCACAGAAGCCTTAGAACATCGCATTGCTCTATATGCTGATGATGCCATTATATTTCTTTCAAAACTTGAAATCTCTATTCCTTCCCTCTTAAAGCTTATCGGCATATTTGGCAGTTTTTCCTGGATTTAAAGTAAATAAAGATAAATCTTCAATTATGTTTCTCAACGATCAAGAAAGAGTAAACCCTAAGGTGATTCACCCATTTGTAAATGCTCTGAATGGTTTTGAATATTTAGGAATTAAAATTACCCCTAAAATTAAACTCCTTAGTTCAGCAAATTATGAACCTTTGATAGCTAGATTAACTGAAGAAACAACTAGATGGATGACACTACCACTTTCTCTAATGGGAAGAATAAATGTAATTAAGATGAACATATTACCCAAATTTGTATATGTTTTTCAGTCACTACCTATCTCCCCTCCATCTAACTTTTTTCCAAGAATAAGAAAGCTTCTATCTAACTTTATTTGGAATAGCAGGAAGGCAAGACTCAGACTTTCCTTACTATATCTTCCCTATGAAAGGGGTGGACTCCAACTTTCAAATTTTCTTTGGTATTACTGGGCCGCACAATTGAGAGCTACATTGTTCTGGTTCTCTAAGACAGCTAAAGAGCCATGGTTACATATTGAAACATTGTCTGCAAAAGGACTGGCACTCGACAGCTTTTTATATTCTGCACCCCTAAAAGAACTAAAAAAAATGACGGATAACCCATTTGTTAAAAATTCTATTACAATCTGGTATGATGCCCATAAATATCTTGGAGACCTTCCAGTACTTTCCTGCTTCTCCCCCATTTGGGGAAATAATAATTTCACCCAGCTAAAAAGGATATGGGGTTTAAACTTTGGATGAATAAAGGCGTGGTTAGAGTAAAGGATCTTTATGAAGAGAATACTTTAATGTCATTTGATAAACTTGTAGCAAAATTTAACATTCCTCAGAAACACTTTTTTAAATATTTGCAACTCAGAAGTTTTATTTTTACTTGTTTAAAGAATTCTGTCCAACTCCCCCCAACATCAATAGTAGAAACTTTCTCATCGCAAGACTGCCATATATTACAATATAATTGGATAATGAGAACTTATATAACCCCTGTAAGATTAAATAAATTTAACCCTAATATCCCTGATTTGTGTTTTAAATGTAATAGGTACAGGTACATTTTTCCACTGTGCGTGGGAGTGTGAGAAGATACAGAGGTTTTGGATTGGGGTAACTCAATATATTTCACAGTTTACTTCCTCTCCAGTTCCTTTATGTCCTATGTTGTGTGTATTATGTATGTACAAAGACAATTGTTCGTTGTCCACTAAAGAAAGGAAATTGGTGGATTTGTGTTTATTACAAGCAAGACGCTCTATTGCCCTCTTTTGGAAGAATACAAATTGCCCTTCACTTGGACTATGGCTGAAAAACTTAATAACCTGTTTGGCTCTTGAAAAGCTTACTTATGTAATAAGAAAGAAACCCTCAGAATTTTTTGATATATGGAAGATATTCCTAGATTTTGTTAAAAATGGAGATATTGAAGAAGCTTTGGATGTGTGAATTTATAGAATGTAAGATGTGGTTTATTTAATTTTATTTAATTATTGATCTGTACTTTATTTATTTATTTATTTACTTTTTTTATATGTTTATATATTATCCTGCCTGGGGAAAGGTTTTTTTGTTCTGTTCTTTGTTTTTAAATATTTGGTAAAATCTTAATAAAGACATTGCTTTAAAAAAAAAAAAAAAAAAAATTTAAAAATTTTGTTGTATATTGTAGCTACACCACCCCCTCTCCCCTTTAATCGAGGTTCGTGTTTATAATAATAGTCTTGTGGGGTGGATTCGTTTAAACTAATGTAGTCGTCTGCTTTAAGCCAGGTTTCTGTTAAACAGAGTGCATCTAAGTTTTGGTCTGTAACTATTTCATTGACAATAGGTTCTTTATTGGTAAGCGATCTAATGTTAAGAAGGCCGAATTTTAACATTCGAGGTTCATCTGTTAATGTATTGTTTTCTAATTTTATATTAATCAGATTTGTACCAGATGTGGCAGGCGGTGCTCTGTATTTATTTGTTCGGGGAACAGATACAGTTGAAATGTGTTGATATTCTGGTAAGATTGACTCGAAGTGCTGGGATATAAGTGATCTTGACATATCACGGCAGTTAATAGACGGACGGTTAAGCCGATCCGTCTGTTTCCTGACCTGTACCCTGGATAGTCAGACTTTATTAGAAGTAAGACTATTGGTCAGATTTATAGAGAGAATCGCCCTTCCTTCCGGAGACGGATGGAGGCCATCTCTATTTAGCAGGTCAGGTCTCCCCCGGAAATGCTTCCAATTGTCTATAAACCCTACGTTATGCTGAGGGCACCATTTTGACATCCAGTCGTGAAGAGACACTAATCTACTGTAAGTTTCATCCCCCCGGTAGGCGGGGAGGGGACCAGAGCATATTACATTGTCTGACATTGTTTTAGCAATTTCACATATCTCTTTAATATTATCTTTGGTGATCTCCGACTGGCGGAGTCTGGTGTCATTCGTGCCGGCGTGAATAACAATTTTAGTTTTGATCTAATGTCTGAAGACCTGGCTCCCGGTATACAATCGACTATGGTGGCTGGTGCCTCAATGTTCGCGTTCCTAAGTATCGAATCTCCAATAACCAAGGCACTTTTAACAGACGTCTCAGTCGGTGTATTGCTTAGAATATCGAACCTGTTAGAAATTACCAGCGGGGTCTTGGGTGGGCATCGGATACGACTGTGCCGCCTGACAGTCACCCAGTTAGTCGGCCGCCTTGACTCAGATGCCGGAACCGAGCTATGTGTATTACGTTTAACACTAGGCGCCTCCGAAACAGTGTTTGTAGCATTAGCGGTATTAGCATTTGTAGCATTAGCGGTATTACTGTCATCAACTGGCGTTTGGATGCGCGCTTCTAGTTCTGCAATCTTCTCCGTCAGCCTTACTACTTCAATACACTTAGCACAAGTAAACCCCTCTATGCTGATGGAAGAAGCTAAACTGTACATGTGGCAAGTAATGCAGGTTACAAAAACAAGCGGAGTCTTACCGCTTTCATGTTGGGTGATGGCGTCTTCGGTCACCTGGACGCGGTCCGTGAAGCTACATCGCGAGGGAAGCTCGCTCGCAGCACTCCCCGATCGCCTGGGGACGTCTGTAGACAGGGTAATGTGAGGCACGCTGAATCTGCGAAGGCCAGGCAGCAGCTCCTCCACAGCTTCCCGTTCGCTTTTATTCTGGGCGATGGCATCTCCGTTACCTCGAGCGCGGTCCGTGAAGCTGCACCGCGTAGGGTGTTTGCTTTTTGCACGCCTCGGTCGCTTGTGGACGTCTGGAGCCTGGGTGAACTGGGCGATGTACGTCGCGTAGGATCTGCTATAACCGGGTATCAACTGCTCCACAGCTTTCAGCTCAGGTGAGGACAGGTCTGAATAGCATACATCGGATGAGTCCGCCATTAGATCGGCAAATGGTAACTAAACCAAGGTTTTATAAGGGTTGGAGCTAAAATCTGCAGGACATCGACACTCCAGGACTGACGTTGCCTACCCCTGGCCCTAGTGCATCCCAAATTTTTTAACATTAACATTTTTAATATAACACTATAGTTATTATGGCCTTTAGAAACATTTTTTTAGAGGAGATAGGGTAGTGCACAAAAGGCACCGTGGCGTGGCCTAGGCTTTTTTCCGTAATGACATTTTTTTTCCTTACATTACTTTTACTTTTATACTTGAAGTAGTTTTGAAACGAGTACTTTTTCACTTTTACTTGAGTAAAAAGCTTGAGTTGATACTTCAACTTCTACAAAAGTCTTTTTAAACCCTAGTATCTATACTTCTACTTGAGTAATGAATATGAATACTTTTGACACCACTGCTCTGAAAACACCCTAAGATGTCCTCAGACAAGGATTGTTCAAAATACACACTTTACATTTATAAAAAAGTTTTGGTCCACTTTAAATGTTGAATGGTGTATTTTAACTTAATCTCAGTAATGTATTTGATAACTAAAGCTGATTTTATTCAACATTCATCACAACACTTTAACTCTTACTGAAAATCACAAACATAAAACATTAAAATTAAACAAAGATGAGAAAAAAAGTAAAAAACAAAAATCATTCAGAAATAAAAACATAAGAGAAAATTTAGTGATGTCTGATGAGAGAAATCTGATTTCATTACTGTATAAAAAATAAATCACACAGTTAATATAAACATAAACTGATGAAGTTCATTTACTTGTAAATTTCACTGATGTGTTTCAGTAAAACACAAACACATAAATGAAACTAAAATGAAAATGTCCATAAACACTAAATAATGACATGAAGAGAAACAAATTCAACTCACTGTAGATTTGATCTGTGTGTGAACACACTGTGTGTCTCTGTTCTCTACAGGTTGTTGAGGTGTAATATCACAGATGAAGGTTGTGTTGCTCTGACTTCAGCTCTGAGATCAAACCCATCACACCTGAGAGATCTGGATCTGACTGGTAATTATCTAACAGATTCAAGAGTGAAGCTGATCTCTGATGTACTGAAGAATCCTGACTGTAAACTGGAGATACTGAAGTAAGATCATTTCTCTGATAATCACACATGTACTGAGGAAACATAAACTGTATGAAATAAAAAAACACTAAACTGTAAAGGATCTGATCAGTAAGCAGATACATCAGCCGTATCATGAATAATTATGAGACATCGATACGTCATCAAAGTACTGCAGTGTTTCACCACAACACAACCTGTGAATATAAAAACTGAGATAAAGCCTAAAATTAAAAATTAAAATTAAAATGAATGATGTTGTGTTGTTAGATTTCCCCTACACACCTGACTGACTTAAATTACATAACCGATGCATCTATAGACAACAGGGGTGCCTCACACGGACAGTTTGAGAGCGCGCACTGCACGAACACCCACAGCGGAGCTTACACGGGCAGTAGAGAAAGAAAAAACAAATACATCTAACCCTATTTGACTCATTCTAAACTGCAAGAAAACAAAATACATGTTGGGATGATCTTCCTCTGCCTTTTCTCTGTTCAGTGAGGTTCAGGAAGAAACAGCGCCTTTCATTTACGCACTCATCTGATGTGCTTATAGTGTTTCCAAAAACCTGCCACTAAATGTTTAGATCTAGATAAGAACATGAATATAATTCTGTGAAAATATACACATAATTTGTTATTCAGAAGGAGGCGCTGGGTGCGCTGCATTAGATAAATATAGTAATACTGCCAAAATCACTGTGTATAATGATGATTATTAGATGATATGTCAGGTACAGTTACATATCGATATGCTGGTTAACATATTAATTATATATGTTGATTCTGAATCGATTCATGAGGGTCCAAACGATTCCCACCCCTAATGAACACAAACACTTGAGGAAATAAGATCATGTGTTCAACCTGACAGACTCCAGTCAATGTCTTTGAATATGATTTAATCACGGCCGAATCCTCCTCATCAGAAAGAATACAAGAGTTAATATAGGACATATACATGACAAAGTCACATCATTTATCTCTAATATGATTTATTCTTCATATCTGCAATTCAGAAACTCCTCTCTTTTATCATGCAGACAAAATAAAATTTATAAATTATAAAATTTAATAAAATTAACTTTTTTGATGACCTCAGCTTTAACAAGTAATGGAGTTTAAATTGAAATCATTTAACCACATGTACTTCCTCTATTTTAACACATTTTGTTGTCAAAAGCATACAGTACAAATGTTCAAACCTGTAAGGAAAAGACATGTTAGTTATAATTAGTTATGATTCATTTCAATTTCCTTCACAACATACATACAAAAAAACTCAAATTTAAATTTAATCCAGGACTAGGCCTTAGTTTAATTAGGAAATATAACTACTTTTAACAAACATGCCTTACTATAAACATTACCTGTGTGCATTTTGAGGTAAAACAAAGGGCGCTGATGTATTTTAAGATATGTAAATGCAAGTTGTTTTCAGTTTGGAGAGCTCTTAAAAGTGTTTAAGTCTAGGACTAGTCTAATCCCTGTCTGGGAAACCGCCCCACAGTGTCTCAGTTACTGAGGGATTGAAAGAGGAACATTACATGAAGAGATGGAGGTTAGAGATTTGTGAACAAACTTTGTAGTTTTGCATCATTCACATAAAGTCTCTGTTCTCTACAGGTTGAGTAGTTGTGGTATCACAGATGAAGGTTGTGTTGCTCTGATTTCAGCTCTGAGATCAAACCCATCACACCTGACACATCTGGATCTGACTTGTAATAAACTCACAAATTCAGGAGTGAAGCTGTTCTCTGATCTAAAAGATGATCCACATTATAAACTAGAGACAATACGGTGAGTAGAGCTCATTTAAATAAATGTTTAAAGTAAACTCATGCAGTGTAATTTAAATCCTAGAATATAAATATTAGAAATAAATGTATATTGATCTGCTGCTGTTATAGGCTGTGTATCCTTTAAACCCAACAAACAGAAAATATGAAGTGTACATGAACAACACTTGATGCTTTGTCAGATCAACACAGACATTGGATTGAATTCTTATTGAGTCTGTTTACTAACTGTGATGTTGAGTTTGTTCACTCCAGCATTTAATAATGTGATCTTACTCTTCTTACACATTATATATGATGTTTGTTAATGGGGTTTGTTTGATAGGCTGACACCTCTATAATTATGCACACTTGACTAGATGTTCATCTTAAACTCTTTTTATAACAACTTGGTTTTTATTTCATGTTTTAAGCATTATTTATCAAATCATCAGAATACAGACAGAAACAACAACACAAACACAATATATACACAACAGATAAACACAAAGTACAGATGATAAATGATACAGATGAAGATTAGAAAAAAGAAGAGACAGTCAACTCTTAAAATCTGATGGACACTTCACACAACTCTCTGTCGAGCTTTGACATTGATGCTGTTTCTCTTTATTTACACGACTGTCAACCTCCAGGACTTTTAAAATAAAGCATCACCTTCATTTTCTTACTGTTTGTGTGTGAACTCATAAAACTGTCAGTGTGTCATTATATTATTAAGCAATATCGCTCGAGTAGGAGTGTGATATAGCTCTATATCATCACGGCTGTGATTAGGCCAGAGGCACGAGGCCGAGTGCCGGAGGCAATCACAGCCGTGATGATATAGAGCTATATCACACGACTCCGAGAGCGATATTGCTTTTATACAACAGTTCGACGGCACACGTTTGAAAAACGAAAACTAGAAAAGAACAACGGAGTTATTTAAAAAGCCTCTTTGTTTGAGAACTACTTCTTCCGCCACGGATTTGAGGGCGGCCAGAATGACAGGTAAAACTTTCGGCTGCTTTGAATCTCATAACAACTCAATGGACGGAAAAGCCGTTTTTTTATATTACCGTTTCTTGGTCACAAAGTGTAGTTTTAAGATTAGTTCAGTCGAGAATGTATATGTATTATATTTAAATCTGCAGTTGATTAGTAAAGATAGCGCCTGTTTGAACGTTTGCTTAGTGAGATTCGGTACGAATGAGAACCAAAGTATGAGCGGACGTCAGTGTTCACTCACCCTGCTGACCACCGCCCTCTCTGGGCTACATCTCTGACAGGGATTCCCTGGCTCTCATGTTGGCCTTGTTTGTTTTTGATCATCAAAATGAGATCAAATCAGCAGTATTTGGTGTCATGATGAAACTATTACTTGTTTTTTTATTCATATTTAGTGTCTTTTGTGTTGTTATTGTTTTGGCGCGAGGTAAAAGTTAATAAACTATACTTGTATAATGTTACTATTGCTTTCCCACTTATTCTTAACGCGATACGAGAACTGGATTATTATTAAACTTTGTTCTTGTCAGTACTATATAAAACGTTTTTTTATAAGTGTCAGAGAGATGTTTTTGCATGCTGCTTATGAATATATCAGTGGCGATATCTTATAACATGTTTTAATTGTCACGTCACGATAAAGTAAATGATTAATGTCCACATTTAAAAGCTGCTGTGCTTACCTGCAGTTCCACGGTGTTTTCGCGTTCTGGGAAGAGATATTGCTACAGATAAAAACAGTTTACATTCCTCTTTCCAAGTGTTAATCGTCCACACGATGTGACAAGGCATAACTCCATGAAGTTTAACGTAACATCCAAGAGCGCTGATCTTTGACGGAATAATAACTTCCGATTGGGGATTCACAGACTGATTTGCGAGCTAGTAAACTAATGAGACACACGGAGAATGATTCAAAACAGCGCGTTTGTGTGTGTCCGTGTGTGGGCAGTTTTTCCATTCAGAGATGAGCCTGTTTAGGACCTTCATTCACTAGGTGGCGGAATGATACGAAAGGTGAAGCAGCTACTGTGCCGTTATCAGTAGAATATTGCACGCCTCTTAGCCAATCAGATTCGAGAACCAGAAAGAACTGTTGTATAATACCACATACATATCAATACATTCATCTCTTACATTGACATCAAATATTCAGAGGAAATAGATGAAATGTGTTTTTGTATTGTTGTAGCTCATGTGTATGTGATAAACAGATTGTTGACATGTTTATTATGTTGAAGATTTCATTTCTATCACTGACTGACAGCACTAATAGTTTGTTTTTCTATCTCTTCATCTGACACTGATGATGATCTCATATCTGATTGACTTTCATTTTTATTCAGGACTCATGGACAGATCCCAATATGGATGTCTAAGTGGTCTTCAGTATTATCTGATGGTGAATAAGAAGACACAATAGTGACATCACTTCCTCTTAACCGTATGAGTTGATTATTCAGTACAGGATCTGATCTGTGACTTTATCTAAATCTGACTTTGAAGTGTTGGAGGTAAATCTTCATCCTAACTCAGCTTCTGTCTACACATTTCCTATAAGAGCGATTTATCAGTCAGTGTAAGAGGAGCAAGAAATCCCATAGGATCATAAACTGAAGTAAATACTGACAAGATTCCTCTTCTTCTACACTGTTGGGGTTTTTAACTTCATCTTAAACTGAAATGTGTTCAAATTCAGCACAACATTGAAGACTCGCAGCTCATTTATCTCTAAATCCAAATATTGGACGTCTTTGCTTTTGTGTTCTTCAGGATCTGACTGCAGGACTTTTTCATTATTATGTGATCAATTACAAAAAAGTTGAGACACTGAATGAAATGTAAATAAAATCATAAAGTTTTATAAAATGATAAAGTTGACATTTCAGCTTTGGTCTATCGCTGTTGATTATCTGTCAGACGCTTTCTGAACGACAGAGTCAAACTACACCATCTAGTGGATAAACACAAACTTTATAATAAATGTACAATAAAACACAACACATTCTATGTCTAATTCAAAATAAATGTAAAAACAATACAGTAAATTCATACTCAGTGAACAGTACATTAGGTCATTATTATAATTTGTACAATCTTGAGGTAAAATCCTGAACTCCATGAAAGGCGTCTGAACGTCAGGTGTTGTTCTAAAAATGACCGCTTGAGGTGCTTTGGAGGCGTTTATGTGCTTTGGTTGTTACAATACTAGCTATAGTATTTTACAAGCTTGATAGCATTGTTTGTCTCGTGAATATACAGCATAAATTAGCGATGAGGATAAAGTATGTGAGAAGAGGAAGATTAGATGAGTATAAAGCAGAAAATGAGTCATGTGAATGCAGATGTTTCTGTTAAAATAAAGTACGCCAGTTGTTACAGATTATAACATTTAAATGTAATACAGTCACTCAGGTGCTGATTTCTACCCGTTTGCAACCACCAAAGAATGCTCGGTTAGAACATTTATGATTATTTGTCCCTTTGATGAGATGTGCACACACCACTCACAGACCACTCTTTATAGAAATTGAACAGTTTAATCTTCATGTCTTGCATATCTTATGTTGATCAGAACAGGTGTGTATGGTTCTAGTTTAAAGAAACAAATAATACTGTATAAACATATGCATGTAATACAAATAATAAACACTTAAACTATCAATTAAGTTTAACAATAGAACCAATAAACATTTAGTTTAGTAATATGTCTCTATAGAAGTTATCATTGTGCACATGGTGTGCTGCAGCAATACTATAAGTACAACTTAACTCTATTTCTAAAGTATAAAGATATAAAATGTACAAATATTGACTAAATACAACTTACTCTTTGATGCATGCAAACACAACATGAAATCAACAAGATGATGCAAATAACCATGTAGATGCAATCAGATTGTCACCAGCACAGCATCCTTCCATATCAACATGTCACATGTGGCTCAACTGAAAATGACATCATCAGAGGTCCTTACCTGGGTCCTAATAAAGGCCAGTAATAATGCCTGATTTAATTACCATCTCAAAGGTTACCATCAAAAGGTTATTGAATGTCCACTAGATGGTGCCATAAACATATACAGCTGGCCCTCAATTTACTACAGCCGCCCCCAAATGTGCATTGCAGATTTGAAACATTGGGCCAGCACAGTAAACTTATTCTGGAAATGATGGGAGCTTAATAAGTCGGACAACAGGCCTGATGTAAGTTTTGTCTTTGACTTGGATTTCTGCTGATCTAACCTTATTGTCATCTCCAACTTTAACTGATTTAACAGTTCCAACAGGCCACAGGGCTCTTGGGGATTGTGGATCAACGATCATAACAACTGTTCCAACTGCCAGGTTTTCCCTTTCCTGTTGCCATTTTTGTCGAGACTGCAGTCCAGGCAAGTAGTTACGTAGAAACCAGTTCCAGAACTGATCTGCCAGTACTTGGCTGTGCCTTCATCTTTTGCGACTAAGCAATTCAGTTTCAGGATAAATAACTTGTGGCAAAGTGGAATCCATTCGTCCCATCAGGAGAGAGTTTGGCGTTATTGGATCTGGATCAGCTATGTCAGAAGATACATACCCCAAGGGTTTAGAATTTAGAATTCCTTCAATCTCAATTAAGACAGTCATGAGCACTTCTTCTGTAACTGTTTGAGCCCCAATGATAGTATACAGGGCAGTCTTAACGGATCGGATTTCCCTCTCCCAGGATCCACCAAAATGAGGGGCGTTAGGTGGATTGTAGTGGAAATCTATCTGCTGCTTGGCAAGTTCTTGTTGTAAGTGGGGATTGAGATTTTTGAAAGCTTCTTTAAGTTCACTGTCACCACCTCTAAAATTAGTTCCTCGATCAGAGTACAGCTCGTAGGGTTTTCCTCTTCGAGAGATGAAACGTCGTAGAGACATGAGGAAAGAATCAGAGTCAGCATGAGACAGAATGTCGAGGTATACCGCTTTGGTGGTTAGACACTTGTAAATTATACCCCAACGTTTCTCATTCCTTCGCCCAATTTTAATGGTAAATGGGCCGAAACAGTCCATGCCTGTAGAGTGGAATGCAGGTTTAAAGAGCCTTAAACTGGAAGGTGGTAAGTCTGCCATTTTTGGAACATCTGGTTTACCACGCCATTTGCGGCACTCTGCACAGTGATGTTGAACTGAACGAATGGCTTGTCGCCCTCTCAGAATCCAGAAACGCCTTCTGATTTCAGCAAAAACACGTTCTGTACCAGGGTGATGTAGCTGTTCATCATACTGTTTAATCAATAGCTTGGTTACTGAATGAGTTGGGTCTAGAACAATTGGATGAAGAATGTCAGGGCTCAGCTGTTCACATCTTCTAAGTCGTCCCCCTACTCTAATTAATTGTGTATCACAATCAAACTCAGGATTTAATGCTATTAATCTACTCTTTGGTGAGATGGCAGTCCCCTTTTGCAACTGAATGTACTCATTAGGAAAACTTTCCATCTGTGATGTTCTAAACACTTCTAGTTCAGCTTTCCTGAATGTATCAGCTGTGACAGTGTTAGCGCTGGCCGCCCCGTTAAGGGATTGTGTAACAGCTTCTACTATTTCTTGAAAGCTGTTGAATTGTGTGACATCAATTAGATGCTGTTCAGCATGAGTTGTCAGTAGGGGGCAGGATGTTGGCTTTCGTAGCTCTTCTGAATTATCAGTTTGATCCAATTTGGGTAACTTGGGCCAAGATGTCGGATGTTCCCACAGAAATGCTGGGCCTTTAGACCAACGATTTTGGTCAGCAATCTCAACCAATGACAGGCCACGGGTAATATCATCAGCAGGATTATCTTTAGAGTTTACATAAGACCATGCCTTTGAGTCTGTGAGTTCCTGGATCTCTGCAACTCTGGTCCCCACAAATACTTTGAAGTGGCATGAGTCTGACTGAAGCCAGTTTAGAACCGTTGTAGAGTCAGTCCAGAATTTGAAACTGCTAATTTCAAGGGTAAGCTCACTTTTAAGAACTGCTGAGAGTTGAGCTCCAGTTAGAGCAGCACAGAGTTCAAGCCTTGGTATTGTTTGCTGCTTTTTAGGAGCTACTCTGGATCTAGCTGCCAAAAATGCCACCTCTGAGGCAGGTGATTTATCAGTTGTGGAGTGTTGCTAGCCCATTGACGCAGTTCAAATCCACCATCAGCAAGAAGATGTTTCATGTCATCCACTATTGTTCTGGCACGCTCAATTGCTGTACGTAAATCACTGTTAGGTTGGCTGTGGTCTGCTACATGTTTCTGTAGAGCGAATGTTGCGCAGCATGGGCTACATGTAGTGCCAAAAGGCAGAACTGACCACTGATAGATATCAGGTGGGTTGCTTAGATTCAAGTCTCGCCACAGAAACCTCAAGAATGTTTGGTCTTCTGGCAGGAGATGTACTTGATGAAACATTCCCTTGATATCACTGCTGAAGGCCACAGTATGCTCTCTGAAACGTAGAAGCACTCCAAGCAGTGTTGCACCTAACACAGGTCCAGGGAGAAGGCGTTCATTTAAGCTCAGGCCCTTATAACTAAAGGAGCAGTTAAACACGATCCTGTTCTTCCCGTTATGGTGGACCATATGGTGAGGAATATACCACCCTTGTGTTTCTTCAGCTGTGGATTGGGGAATTTTCATTACATAGCAAGCTTCTGACAGTTTGCTTATTTCAGACTTGTATGCTTGTGCCTTTTCAGAGTCCTGTGACAGTCGTTTCTCAGTCCCCCGAAGTAGAGGCAGTACTGATTCCTTAGGAGCAGCTAAAGGTGGAAGACTGCTTTTCCACAAGAGTGGGGTAGCATATCTTTTGACTCCATTTACTTCAACTCTGATGGTTTTCTTCTCCAGCATACTTATAGCTTGGGTATCTTGCTTCGATCGTGTTACAAGCTTTTCATTTCTGTATGGAATGGTATCCATCTGCCATAACTTCTCTACATGACTGAAAAGATCATTAGGCATAGAACTTATGGATGTGAAAAGACATTGTTGTGTGTTCAGACTGTGTTCAAGAAACTTTGATGGACCTTGCAATGTCCATCCCAAACGAGTCTTCACAGCTGCTGGACCGCCGGGAGGACCCAAGCGAACAGGTTCAACTGGAGTTATTAGCTGTGGGTAATCTGACCCGATAAGGAGTAGTGGTCGTGCATGTTCAATTGGCTGCAAAGGCGAATCCCTGAGATGACAATATTTCTTTTGGAGGGTTTTGACTGGATATGTATGTGGTGCCAGCCCAAGCTCCTTAGCTGTGAATGCCCTTTTAATGTCAAAGTTTCGGTTTGGTTGTGTGACAGGAGATACTGTAAAGCAGACTGAAAAGCCATGGATAATGCGTATGTCCTGACGTACTGTGCGGAGAGACAGTTCTTCAGCATTACCATGAAGGTTGAGATACTGAGCTGCTTCATTGAGAAGTATGGTGCGTTCTGAACCGTCATCCAGAAGAGCGTATGTGTCCAAAGACATGTCACCATTTCGTAAGATAACTCTGCACATTTTTAGCAGCACTTTACTGCTACCTGTAGGTCGATCAACATACAAAGTTTCTGCTGAAGTACTGGTAGAATGCATAATCTCTCCAAATGGTTTTGTAACATCACTACTCTTTCCAGTATTGACATCATGAAGGACTTCTAAGTGTCTCCTTTGACACTTTTTGCATTTAGCCTTTAGAGAGCACTGAGCCATAGGATGATCACGCCCACATTTCCAACATCTCTGATTGGACTTAATCCATGTCTCAATCTGTTCTTTGGTCTACAACTTAAAGTTTGAGCACTGATTCAGGTAATGTTGTGTTGTGTTACAAAATGGGCAGAACTTCTTTGGTCTCTCCAAAGGTTTTCCTTCCTCGGCTGCATTATAGCAAGAGCGGTCAGCTTTGGGGGGTTGTCTTTGCTCACTTCCATGGAAAATAGCTGTGGACTTGTGAGTGACTTTAGGTCCTCTCTGTTGTTCTCTGTGGGGACCCTGTCTATCTCTGTGGGGACCCTGTCTATCTCTGCTTAGGTCAATGTCAAACTGAGTACTATCTTCTTGTACCCTTACCTCATACTCCAGCCACTCTGCTAGGTCTAGTAATGTGGGTATTGGGGTTTTTAGAGGATTCACATACCTCTTAAAGTTTGCTCTGAGGTCGTGAGGCAATTTAGCTAAGAGCCTGGAAACGTGAGACCCACAAGTCAATTCTGTATAGCCATGTCTTCCTAACTGGTCTAACATTCCAACTAATGCACGAACTTTCAGTGCAAAAAGTCTAAATGCTCTGGTATCACCACTTCTTATGCTTGGACCATCCATCAGTCCAGCGATGCGCTGAAGCGCTAATTGATGAGGCTGCCCATATAGTTCTGTGAGAGCTTGCATTGTGTAGCTGTATGGATGGGTGCTATTACTATAAGAATCAGCAATTAATAATGCCTCTTTCAGCTTCAGATGATCCATCAGTATCTGAAACTTGAAACGCTCTGTAGCATCAGTTGGCAAAAGATTGTCAAGGGCAATTTTTAATCTTGCAAACTCACGTGGATCTTCCTTTACGAAATAAGGAATAGTAGGTGTTGGACCACGGTAAAAGTTCTCTTGGTTAGGTGGAGACAGAGGGCGGTAAGGCATAAATGGTCTCTCTGGTTTGAATTCAGGGCTGTGATCACGTCTGTAATGATGCCTTGGATGATGGCGGTATTCATCAGCATGTTTACCCCTAGAATCGATGGATGTACGATCTGGTGATGATGATATGGAAGGGGGAGGTTTGAAATGGACCTTCATTCTCTGAAGCTCATCAATAATCTCATCAATCCTGTCATTCTGATGTTGAACATGTAACTGCTCCTTACTGTGTTTCACTGGTGTATCTTGGTCATAACGTGGATCCCTTTGATCTCTTGTGGCCGTTGATTTGATACTATGTGATACTGATTGTGGTAAGGTAGAGGTTCGATCCTCATTGTTACTTGGTAGCCGTTTTGATGAATGAGCTAGATTTGATGGTGTAAATAGCAATGATGAGTGCTTTTCAGAGAGATTTGGAGTGACATGTCCTTTCTGAGGCAGTGGCATACCTCCTGTGGCACCAATTAATTGTTCTCCCTCGTTGGAGTGGTCTGGTGGTATGTGTGCAGTTCTTTGCTCTGGCACATAATCAACGTCATAGTCTTTAAGGTAATTTGGTAGATGTGTACTGCGACGGGGACGTACTGTTGCATCACCAATCTCCTCTCTATGTGTTGACTGTGTTGATACTTTAGAAGTTGCATTATCTGGCTCGAAGGACCACATGTTACAGATTATAACATTTAAATGTAATACAGTCACTTAGGTGCTGATTACTACCCGTTTGCAACCACCAAAGAATGCTCGGTTAGAACATTTATGATTATTTGTCCCTTTGATGAGATGTGCACACACCACTCACAGACCACTCTTTATAGAAATTGAACAGTTTAATCTTCATGTCTTGCATATCTTATGTTGATCAGAACAGGTGTGTATGGTTCTAGTTTAAAGAAACAAATAATACTGTATAAACATATGCATGTAATACAAATAATAAACACTTAAACTATCAATTAAGTTTAACAATAGAACCAATAAACATTTAGTTTAGTAATATGTCTCTATAGAAGTTATCATTGTGCGCATGGTGTGCTGCAGCAATACTATAAGTACAACTTAACTCTATTTCTAAAGTATAAAGATATAAAATGTACAAATATTGACTAAATACAACAACTTACTCTTTGATGCACGCAAACACAACATGATATCAACAAGATGATGCAAATAACCATGTAGATGCAATCAGATTGTCACCAGCACAACATCCTTCCATATCAACATGTCACATGTGGCTCAACTGAAAATGACATCATCAGAGGTCCTTAGTTGGGTCCTAATAAAGGCCAGTAATAATGCCTGATTTAATTACCATCTCAAAGGTTACCATCAAAAGGTTATTGAATGTCCACTAGATGGTGCCATAAACATATACAGCTGGCCCTCAATTTACTACAGCCGCCCCCAAATGTGCATTGCAGATTTGAAACATTGGGCCAGCACAGTAAACTTATTCTGGAAATGATGGGAGCTTAATAAGTCGGACAACAGGCCTGATGTAAGTTTTGTCTTTGACTTGGATTTCTGCTGATCTAACCTTATTGTCATCTCCAACTTTAACTGATTTAACAGTTCCAACAGGCCACAGGGCTCTTGGGGATTGTGGATCAACGATCATAACAACTGTTCCAACTGCCAGGTTTTCCCTTTCCTGTTGCCATTTTTGTCGAGACTGCAGTCCAGGCAAGTAGTTACGTAGAAACCGGTTCCAGAACTGATCTGCCAGTACTTGGCTGTGCCTCCATCTAACCCTAACCTGTCCACTAGATGGTGCCAAACATATACAGCTGGCCCTCAATTTACTACAATCTAAACTTTACTGATATTAATTGTGCAGACATCAGTTGTATGTCGCTTACTGATAACTGTAAAAATTAAAGAGCGTAATTTACAGTTTTAATAGAGTGACATAAAGTTTAATAAAATGATAAACTTGACATTTCAGGTTTGGTCTATCGCTGTTGATTATCTGTCAGATGCTTTCTGAACGACAGAGTCAAACTGCGCCATCTAGTGGACAAACACAAACTTTACAATAAATTTACAAAAAAACACAACACATTCTATGCCAAATTCAAAATAAATTTAAAAACAAAACAGTAAATTCATACTCAGTGAACAGTGAATAAGCGAAAACCAAACACAAATAGAATATGAACCTGAACAAAAGAGAAATCCTGCCAGAGAGAGGAAAAGGTCAGATTATTTAAGTGATTATGTTTGTAGTTTTCAAGGTAATGTAGCTTAAAGTCAAGAGAGAGATGTGAACCATGATGAGACTTTTTCTCCAACTGCCAGAATGACGAGATACTGACACAGAAAACAGTACAGGAAAATATGATTGTTCATTAAATGGATGTAAAGACAGCATATTTACATGAACCAATAGAATGACATTTATATAAAACAACCAGAGGATTACGAGGTAAAATCTCAAAGTAATACAAAACTGATGTATAAACTGAAAAAAATCACTGTATGGACAGCTGATATAATTGATAGAAGAAGTACTACAAGTTACTGCATTAACATGAACAAAAATGATCCATTAATCTCATGAAGACTAAAAGACAGTCTACTGTTACACTGTCCACATGTGAAGCTGAGTTTATGACATTAAGTGTGACTGTACACGAGTGTTAGAAAACATTGATGGACTGAAATATCAATCTAGAGTTTATGAAGACAATCAGGGTGTCATAGCGTCAGCAAAAAATCCTGTAAACATGTGGACATTAAATGTCATTTTGTGAGGTCTGTGATAAAGGAGGACAGAATTAGTCTGAGATACTGTCCAACTGATGATATGATTGAAGATATACTAACAAAACTAGCAACAAACATCTTTAACTCATTTATGTTTGCTGTATGAATTCTCTTCTGTTGAAATGATAAAATAGAAATGTGTGTGTTAAGATTTATAAGTATTGTGCTCTCATTTATATTTGATTTGTTTCACTTTTATTTTTGTGAGCCAGCCAATCACATTGCAGAGTGTATGTCATGTGACCTAATCAGTGACTGAATGAATTTTCATTTTCATGATGGTAGTTTGTGAAGTTGTTACAGGATAAATTTCCAACCATTTGGAATGAGAATCTACCAAAATCTTTCTCAAGGGTCCTGTATAATCCACATGTGTGACCAGCAGACATCAGATGATCACAGCCAGAACGCTCGTGTCGATGGTGCCGGCCGGTGATCAGACCCACACTCTGTGTCTGAGCTGTGATACGAGACAGAGCTGTGATCAGACCTCATATCTGATCATGTGACAGTCTTTGTGTCTGTAATGTCTCTCCTTACACACTTACGTGCTACAACCTGCAGGTTAAGGACACAGGTGCTCTTTCCTATGATGTTTGACGCAGTGCACTGATACAGGCCGGATGTGCTGCTGATGATGTTTCTCAGTGTCCCTGCATCTGATCTGAGAACAGCACCATCAGTTATCTTATACATTTCATTCATCTGCACATTCAACACACACTTTAGATTTCAGTGGAGAAAATAAAGAAACTGTGAATAATGTTTCTATTGTCTATGACACACTGCAGAATAACTGTAATAACACAAATGTCCTGTAGGTGGCAGTGGAGGCGGAGTTTTCTTTACATCTTTTAAAGCTCACGTAACACACACCGTTTCTGCATTTCTGATATTAATCTGGAGTACCTATAGAGTAGTATGACATCCTTTATATCTCTGAAGAGTCTTTAGTTTAATCAGATTTATAAAAGAAAGATTAGCTTTACCGAATCTTTCCGATAACGTACGAAAAAATGAAGAAGGAGGAGTTATACCGCGGGAGGAGCGAGTACGAGTCATGCAACACTATACAACACTGTTTTAACTGATTCACTACATGTTCGTGTCATTTATATAATATGCACGCGACTATTTTCAACATAAGACAGAAGTCTTACTTACCACGTGTAACTCGTCATGACCCGGTTGGGAAAGTCCACCGCATCAAACACACACGCAAAACTCCGCTGCTAATCCGGATAATAAACTATATCCATTGTTTCCATAAGGCTGGCTTTCTTTTCCTTACATCCAAAAACACACTTCTTGTTGTGCCATTGTTGACTTTTGAAATTAAACAAGGCTGAGTGGCGTGATAAGCTGTTAGCAGCTCTAGCTTCTCCCGCTGACTGACGGCTGGGCGGGGTTTTCCGGGGGAAGTTTTCCGGCGGAAGCCCATATAAAGAAGTGATACGTATCAAAAACCCCTGAAACGTCAGTTAGAACCGTAATCGAAAAAAATTAGCCGAAACTTGTAGGAACCCTGGCGAAGTGCATTCGGCACAGAAATACTCTGTAACACGTCCAGCTGCTGTTTTGACACTTTGCCTGCGTTTAGCATGAGGAAACAACTCTATAACTGTGTTAATAAGTCAGAATGCTTGAAATACCATTAACCCCCCCCCCCCCCCTTTAATGTATAATGTCTGATAATTATCTTGAAAAGTAAAGATTTTAATCATACTGATATTTCACATGTCAATATTTTGTTTAACTTTTTAACGAATTATTTTATTATTTTCCATAGTTAAAAAAGTGCAAATCTTTCTCTGAATCTCTCTCATTCTCCTCATCTAGTTGCTCTGTGACATGAAATAGCTTTACATCTCCTCGCATCCTAGCGAAACACAAAATTTTTCTAAGCTATCAGACTGCATCAGCGATATAAGTGACTGGATGTCACATAACTTTCTTATGCTAAACTCCAATAAGACAGAGATACTTGTTATCTAACCGAATCGCTACAAATATAATATGACAGATTACAAGTTGCCCATAAATGGCTGCACTGTGGTGCCAACCTCCACGGTTAAGAATTTAGGTGTGATGTTCGACAGCAACTTATCATTCGACAGCCATATCTCCAATGTCTGCCGCACAGCATTCTTCCACCTTAGAAATATCTCAAAAATACGCCATATGTTGTCTGCATCAGATGCAGAGAAGCTTATCCACGCTTTTATGACCTCTAGAATAGACTATTGTAACTCGTTACTCGGAGGATGCCATGCAAAACAGGTCAACAAGCTTCAGCTAGTTCAAAACGCTTCTGCAAGAGTTCTTACTCGAACTAAGAAGTATGACCGCATAAGCCCAATTCTGGCATCTTTACACTGGCTACCAGTTAAATATCGTATACAATTTAAAATATTACTAATCACCTACAAAGCCTTAAATGGCCTAGCACCCTCATATCTTAGAGAATTATTATCAGAATACAATCCATCACGTGCATTGCGGTCACAAAATTCTGGCCTCTTAATTATCCCTAAAATATCAAAAGTGTCTAAAGGTGGCAGATCCTTTTCCTACTTAGCCCCTAAGCTATGGAATGATTTACCAACCGACGTCCGAAAATCAGAGACAGTAGATAACTTTAAATCTAGACTTAAAACTTTTCTCTTTAACAAGGCTTTCAAATAGTTGTTTTAACAATGGTACTTATCTCCTAATAGCTAGCTTGTACAACCTAATAAATAAATAAATTAATGAATAAATTAAAACCTTTTTTTTGTCAACACTTCAAAGCATGGTAAATCTCATTAATACTCTTTAGTAATATGCTGAAACTTTGAATTGGTTTTCGATTGAGTCTTAACTGCCAAATATGGCCGGCTTGCAATTTTGGCCTTTTCCCATGACCTTAAAATAGTATGTCATACAGAACCGTTTGCCACTGTACGTTAGTATTAACGACGGCAGTGGGGCCTCTGGCCTTAGTCAAACGAGTTCTGTTTCCGTTTCTAAAATCATCAACTATATGTAATACACTTAACCAGCAATAGTTAGCCTGTCCGGAACCGAGCTGACTAAAACCACATTACTGTGTGACACTTGTTTTCTATGTGAACGGCCCCTACGCTAATAAGATTTTGTTTCTCTCTCCCTGTCTCGTCCTTGATCCCGAGGACGAGACAAACAGATCCAGTTCCGGTACATGTGAAAGTCGGCACACAACTGATCTACTAGCTGTTCTTCAACGTGATGTCCAGCTGATGCCTGACCAAAGACCACCGGCAGAACCCGCTTAATCTCCGCTTAATCTCCGCATAATCCCCGCTAAATCTCCTTCCTTTTCAATGTGTATATATATATATATATATATACCTCCCAAGGGTTTTTTCCTCCTATGACTTTTTTTACTTCCCCGGCTAAAATTCCGGGTTTTTTTTCTCCTAGGGGGTTTTTCAACCCGGGGAGGCAGCCTTTTTGGGCTTAACTTCTATACGTTACATTAGTAATACGTTTGCTTATAATGTTGATTTATAGCCGTAGCAAATTTAACTGCTTGTGCTATCGTTTATTATGTTGTGCTATCTGTCGATTTTCTGTGCTTTTCACTACATCTATTATGTAAAGCTGCTTTGATACAATTACCAAATTGTGAAAAGCGCTATATAAATAAAATTGAATTGAATTGAATTGAATTGAAATAAACATATTCAATAATCTAAACTTTGTAATATAATTTACAGTTTTAATATAGTGACATAAAGTTTTATAAAATGATAAAGTTGACATTTCTGCTTTGGTCTATCGCTGTTGATTATCTGTCAGACGCTTTCTGAACGGCAGAGTCAAACCGCGCCATCTAGTGGACAAACACAAACTTTATAATAAATGACTCTTACATACAGTGGATATAAGTTTAGTTCAACTCAAATGAGTGGTTTCCCGGACAGGGATTATCTTAAACCAGGACTAGGCCTTAGTTTACTTATGAAATATAACTAGTTTTAACAAACATGCCTTACTAAAACATTACTTGTGTGCATTTTGAGGCAAAACAAAGGGCACTGGTGTATTTTTAGATATGTCAGTGCAAGATGTTATCAGTTTGGACATCTCATACATTTATTTTAGTCTAGGACTAGTCTAATCCCTGTCCGGGAAACCGCCCCAAAGTGTTTTTGCTCTTTCATGAAGGAGAAAACCTCACACATTAACACTGAGAGGAAACTAAACTACTATATCGTCCTAACACAGCAGTTAAAGTATACATACTGTCATTCATAATGAGTAAAACAGGTCAGTCTGATAAAATAAGAAAAAACAGGTCAAACACATCCAAAATAGATGAAATTTGTCTAGTTCAGAATATAACAAACTCGTTATTTGTAATATATTGTGTTTCTCTTACTCAAGTATGAAAGAGTGTTTGTGTTTTGTGATGGTTGTGAGTTTGTGATGTGAAGTTGTACACAGTTAATTTATCTTGTGAAACATTTCTCTGTTCTGTCACAAACCTTCATTAGACAGTAAACACATCTTAAAGATCTCTCTATAATAAATCACTAAATGTGTCTCTATCAGCTCAACTGAAGAAGTCTTTTCATGCAGCTTCCTCACACTATGATAAATACATGAATGTTAATGTAAAATACAAAAATAATGAAAAATCACTTACATTACACCAAACCCATATGACTTTACTCCTTTAGTGGAAGAAAAGAGGAGAAATTTAGATTTCAGTTTATTCATTGTAGATGTTGATGTGTTTTGTTTCATGAGTGAAAGTAAACACACAAATGTTAAAGCAATACATTAATGATTTCTCCTCATTTATAAGTTAAATCTGTTAAATTAGTTGTAATAATGTTTGTATAATGTAACGCTGTAATGCTCGTTTACTACCAGCAGAGGGAGAAAAACATCAAGCGATTGGTCGTCTTGTCGGTGACGTACCATTTGGAATAAGAAAAGGGATCAGAAACAATATTTTTTGAAAACTGGTTTAAAAAGGGATTTTTTTTTGTTAAAACAGCTGATCAAAGAAGATGGTGCTTTATACAATAATACTGAATTTGCTCATATGTGTAACTTAGTCGATCCTATCTAATATTGTTTGGTTTTACAGGCAAAAGGATCTTTTGAGGCTATTAGAAGAAAGTAATAATTATTCTTTACAATCAGTTGAAGAATTTGCTTCTTTATTATGTTGCAGGGCAAGGATTTCATGCGTTTTGGATGTAATAATCTAAAAGTCTTCAATCTAAACTTGCTGTTAATACCATACCTGTCAAGTTTTGGATTTGAAAATAAGGGAAATTTTCCGGCGCCCACCGCGAACAGTCCCACCACCAACCCAAACAAGCTCCAGTATTCCTTACATTTTAAGACTGGTGAGGGCCGGATAATATTTTTTAAACCTTAGTGCTGATAATTGTGTTAAAATTAACTAAACAAACTAATTCATTAGCAAGAAAACTAGTGAAACACACAGCTCTGTGAAAACTACATTTCATAAGTCACACTCATACTGTACATACTATACACACAAATTTGCATCTGTAACCCAATGGCCTTAGGTTGAAAAGCCTTAATTTAACTTCTTTTGCATTATACCTTAATGCCGAAATTATTTATAAACCATTCACTTTTCTTTGTAATGAGAACAGTCATTTAGAAAATGAAAATGCTAGATGGGGCAGTGGCCCAAACCAAAAAGGGCACAGGGGGTGGTACTATTAGTATGGTTTTAATAAAGTACTATAAATAAATGATGTGTTACTATATTACTAGCATCAACTTAGACAAGTGATTACAAGTGATTATAATGGGAAAATATAATAACAAGAATTAAAGTGTGACAATAGATATTCAATATGATTTACCTGCTGGCTTGATGGAGCTTTGAATCAATGTTTGCAATGTTGAACTGCCTTTACCAGCCTCCCTTTCCGTTCTCTGTCTTTATTTTGTGAAGGCATTGGTGTTTTTGGTATTTTTTGTCTACAAAGTGTGCCAACAACAGCAAATTTAGTGTTTATGTTAACTTAGATCTGACCGGGAACATTTAATTCATTAGACAAGCATTGTAACGATAATAATGTGGATATTTTGTTGCTGTTTGCTTGCTAACTTGTTAGCACTTTTAGAACACCGACAGCAAATCATTAACCAAAGAAATACATAAACAAACTTCCACATTAGTAATTCTGCGGTTTAACAACTGATATATTATGTAATAAATCTACCTGTTAATGCAACAAACTTCAGACAGAAACTGTCGTCTTCGCTCTCTATGGAATTATATTTGTGTCAAATTAAATGAACGCAACTTTTGCAAAAACAAACAAAAATATACATTGATAAAAGAAAAAAAACACTCTGAAAATAAAAACAATCAACTAACTAGCAAAGAAATTAACATCATCTTTAAATATACTGCATTCTTTGTTTATGGTTTTCTAAGTTTCACTTTCACTAAACATAGTTTTGAATGTGCTGCAAATGTTTTCGTTTTCGCTTTCCAAGTTTTCGTTTGCGCTTCTCAAATTTACGTTCTCCATTTTGACACAATCCTCTCGTGAGGGGCGGGCTTAACAGCGGTTCGCTCTTATTGGCTTGTGAGATTTTGATTGACAGCTCATTGAACCGGAACCCCGGAACAGAAGGTGGCGGTAGTGCACCAATAAGCTGGATGCCAACCGCTGTTAAAAATAACAAGAGGAAGAAGACGAGCGGAGCTACAAGTAGTCTAAACAAACGGTAATAAGAGTATATTAAAGAACATTAATGATAAAACACGGATATTTTACACATCAGCAGAAGAATAACAATAGTTCAAGATGAGTAATCGGGAGGCTCACGGTCCGGAGCATCAACACCATCCTCCTCGGCCGGACAATCGAGGCAGCCTGAGGTAAGTTTGTAATATAACTATCAAAATAAATAAAATAATCCCACTGCACGTTTTACTCATGTGCTGGCGAGGTTTTTGCTGTTAGCCTTGCACAGGGTGGCCAGCTTCAAAATTTCAGGGTTCTAACAACACATCCTCACTCCCAACTCGTAACATATTGACGCTTGGTCAGGAGCCCTTTGCGTCAATACTATACGCACAGGGTACCCCTTTAGCGTTATTTTTTGACGTCCTGGGTTTCCCAATGACTTCTATAGGAACGCCTGCGGCGTTGACATTTGACGTGTTAAGCACCGGTAAAATGAGAACAAAAATAGGAATAAAATAAGCATAAAAATAAAGAATTTGCTACAATAAATTAGTTATGGCAGGGATTGTCATACTGTTTTTAATGTGCTGCGATTATGTTTGGTTATTCAATGATTAATCATTGCAAACGCAATGCAATGCAATTAACATTTTACATTATATTTATTTAATTGTTTGTTTGTTTATTTATTTATTGGTTGGTTGGTTGGTTTATTGATAGATTTTTATTTTATTTTTTTTATTAATAAATCCAACAATTACTACCGCTGACGTCACTGTAAGGCGCGATCCATTGCGATTTTACACTTGGTAAGTAGAACAGACATCAATATAGACGGGAACAATCCTTAAATTTGCGTAGTAATAATCGTTCAATCACGGTAAAATTTTGTGTTTAGAACCTTTAGAAGTGTCTCACGGCATTTCGTGATTTGGTCACGAAATTTAATCTATTTATTCGTGGCAGGAACACGTTTATTTCGTTATTTTCGTAATTCCAGCACGTTTTTTAAACTAATGTATTTCAATTGGATGGATCTTTCGTGCATATAGCACGATTTTTTCTGCCAGTCGGGCTGCAGTAGGGAAGCTAAACATTTATTCACAAGATCTTATCAAGACTGCAATATATAAGAATAAATAGGAATCGGCAACAATTAACGATCTATGCCAGCGCAAGTCAATATTTATCTGGTCATTTTCAACTGGTTTTTAATGTTAAAAGTCCCTCGCAGTCAACAGCTGTTTCCGGTGAGTTCTCAACTGCAGGATCAATAGCATTCAGCAGTGAGTTTAACAACGCTCAAATGTGGGTAAAATAACATTCAGAGAGGAGTTTTATTAAAACAGCGTTCAACTGCATGTAAGACAACCTTTTAGAGGTGAGTTTAACAACGCTCCACGGCGCGTGAGATTAAGTATTTTAAGCGTTTTCTGATCATGTATTGCTTATTAGACGTGATGCATGCTGGGTGTTAAATAATTTTTATCAAATGATCGTTGATGTTAATAAATATAGATCTAAATATACATTTTACTTGTGTTCGATTAATTAATAAGTTGTTTAATTATTAATTTGTTTATTTAAAGTCCTGTAATAACTGTGACGTCATCGAATGAGACGAAGGTCCATGGCTGTTTCAACTCGGAAGTTGAGATGAAGGTAATTCTTACATTTACAGAGCAAAAAAATTTTAATCGTAACAATAAGTTGTGTTTGGAACATTATAATGTATACGGTAGCAATCTTAGGATGGGAAATAATAGAAGTCATTAAAAATAACTTCGTTGCACCACATATGCAGTAGGCTAATAGCAAAATAGCTATAATTCATTCTGTCGCAAATAAGGTAACTAATCATGCAAGATTCAGGGAAATGCAAGATTTCAGTAGTGATATGTTACCTATATTACACTAGCTCGCAACTATTAAGCCAATTTTAGCCAACATGATCAGACGAAGAACAGTGTTGCCAGATTGGTTTGTTTTCCAGCCCAGTAATTATTTAAAATCCACACAAAATTATACAATAAACGGTCAGATATGATCTATAATTAAACAATACAACTTAATTCATAACAGCACCTATTGTGGCTCATCATGTTTTAATATGAAATAATTAAAGCCAATTTTAGCCAACACGATCAGTATACATTATACAAGTTTAACTGTTTAAAATCAATGTCATATAGATTTGAGCTTAATTTTCAATTTTCCCACACAGATGAAAAGAATACTGATGTAAAATGTATGTGCACACACACGCACACACTTACATTTTACGTCTGTGTCTGTCTTGTTAAACTGTACTTGTCAGTCTTTCTGTAGTGCTCTCTGTCTTGAGTGTTTCTATATGTTTGTGTTTCTGCTCATCACCATGTCCATCCATTCAGAACTCCAAGAACATCTCTTGATCTTGGATAAGTTGGTTGATGGTCAAGAACTAAAGGATGAGCTCCAAAGTCTTGATGACTTTCTTGGTGAACTGCAAGAAAGGCAGCAGCACCAATAAAGACACCTGAGCCGAGGGTGCATTGGAGAAAAAGAGACATTGATGGAAATATTGTCTATGCAAGGCCAAGGTCAAGCAGGAATCAACAAAAGAAAGGTAAGCATTGTTTATATTTTAAATATATATTTATATATATATATTCATATATTATATGTTATTTACATGTGAAACATAAACACACTGAATGTTATATTGCACACTGTAAACACAATCAAAGCTTCAAAACACAGTAAAAACAAGACATTTAAACAAAGAGCTTGCACCATTTCAGACTGGTAACTAGACTGTGCCGCTAGCCTTGGGACAAGTTGGAATTTTGTATGTATGTATACTTTATTGTATATTACAGATAAATGTTGCTTTGTGATGTTTTTATCCTCTAAAGCTGATCACATTCGGAACACTGATCCTCCCAATGCTCCTGACACTCATTGTGAGGTGGCCTTTGCTCCAGAGACTGTTGGTGTGTACTTCAATGTGTTTAAATTACAGAATATGACAGTGGGTTATAAGGTAAATACGTTTCTTTTCTTAAATTTGATAGAATGCTGGACCTTTTACACTCAAAGCCATTCCATGAAGTACAATTAAATGCTGTAAATATATGTACATAAAGGGAAATATAAAAGTATTGTTTTTGTATACTCTATACTATTTTAACAGTGTATTCACTGAACGATTTCTCAAGGAACGACGCATCACCTCCTGGAACCCCAAGAGATCCTCTTCAGGCTTCCTCAAACTGGAGCACACACAAATTCTCTTTTCAGAGAGGTGGAGGACAGAGAGACCCTGTCTGCTGAACACGGCTGTGGCACAAGAAAATGTGGCAGCACATCTGCCAGAGTGTGGGAGAAGCCCAAGCTGTTATCCAGTGTTGTGACTGACGACCTCGTCTCTTCTTCTGTGCTGTATGTGACGTCATCATGTCCTCCATAGCAGAGATGCCATGACTGCTGGATTCTTCCAGCCATTGCCTCCAACAACTGTTGTGGTGGATAAGGCTCTTTCCCATTGTGGTAAGTTTTGTGTATGTACATATTGTTGTATATACAACATATATCATTTTCAGAATAGTTAAACTACAGTAAAATGCTACTATTTCAATTGTACCTTTTTGTCTCATTGTTTGGTGTTGAATTTATGTGGATACTCCGTTTCACTCAGCATTTTAAGCATATCTCATGTACTTTTTCAGCAATGTGCTACACCACCATTACAATCTTATATTACTCAGTCAAAAAAAAATGATCTTAATTGTCCTCCACTGATGTTTTTCAATGCGGCTTGTACCTGTGAAAATGTCTGACAAAATCTGTGGTTGTTCACCAGAGTCATTAAGGGTCTGTCCAGGAAAGAGTTGCTGTGGTCACAATTAATGGTAAGAATCTGAAGAACTTTGTTTTGTTCTGTTATAGTAGAATCTTAAAAATCTTTTTATAATTGATTTCAACATTTTAGTAATGTATGAAGAGTAGAAAGTAATGTATAAATGGTAAAAAATACCTAAACAGAAATGGCTACTGGCCGGCAACCCTTCATTTTGCCACAATTTATGCAATAGATATCTTGTTTTCATTTGAAGAAATGAAGATGGCGGCACCAGGACTGTCCTTTCAAGCATTTTTAAGAATGCTGGATCAGCGAACTGTCTGCTTTGGTTGTGTGAGTATTTATCCTACAGTATTGATAATATATTAAAATTGTAGGTTGAAATGCTGCTTGGTGCTAATGTATTTATTGCACATTATTAGCTGTTGATTTCCTTATTTTTAATAGACTGGCAAGATCTCAGCAGACAGTTTTCAGAAACGTTTTTTGGCTTTGCGATTCAAGGTGGACAATATATTCAAGTAAGAGACTTCATTTGCATGCACCGCAGATATGCTTGTTGTTTCAGTAGATGGAAACCACAAGTAATATAGTTTAAAGAATGCTGTTAGGTACTCCAAACTTTTTAACAGTGTTTGTATTAAGAAGTAAATAGTAACACTTTACAATTATGTTGTATTAGTAAACATTAGTAAATGCATTAACTAACATAAACAAACAATTAACAGTATCGTTTTTCATCATGTATTAATTGTTAATAAAAATTATTGTTAATGTTAGTTTATGTCAGTACAGTTATTAATGTTTGTTCATGGTGCATTAATTCATGTTAACAGTTACCTTTAATTTTATAAATGTATTGTAAATGCAGATATTAACATGAACAAAGATTAATAAATGCTGTAGAAGGATTGTTCATTGTTAGTTCATGTTAGCTAATGCATTAACTAATTGTTAACAAATACAATCTTACTGTATATAGTTACCTTACTTAGCTTTTTAATGAGCATCAAGTAAACCTAGACAATAAGTTATCATAAATTGTTTTGCCCCTTTTTTTTTAGATCTGAGGAACCGGACATCTTTGAAGGCATCTTCATAGCTAAGGATGAGGATATTACCAAACTTGTAAAATTGTAGATGATAATTACACTATAGGACTACAATATCCTCTTATTGAATAGTTTGTGTAGGAAAGTCTTATTTTCACCATTTTCCATATTGTAGGTCAGTGGAAGAGGTGTTTGTGGAGGGGAGTGGTCAGCAGCCAGAGAGACCTCCCAAAAACTGCAAGCAAGATAGACGAGGAGGGATTGGAGTTGTGGTATGTTGGCACGGAGTGCTGCTCTGTGCTTTAAATATGTACAGGGTGGAGATTTTTGCCCATCCCCTATACCTGCAAGAAAAGATTGCCAGAAGACATATGACTTTTTTATGGATGTAACCTGCAAATATTGGCCCTACCTTCAAAGAGTTGCAAAAAACTGTTCAGAGCTCCAGCACTTTTTGAAAGGAACACACAGACTTTTTGGGATTTTAGCTTATTCACTGTATCCCCCAGAGTTAGATAAGTCCATACATACCCTTTTCATTTCTGTGCATGCTGTAACTCTGTCTGATGCACCCACCGCTAGCTTAGCTTAGCACAAAGACTGGAAGGAAATGGCTCCAGCTAGCATACTGCTCCCAATAAGTGACAAAATATCGCCAACGTTTTCCTATTTATATGTTGTGATATGTATAGTTACAGCGTGTACAAATAACAAGGTCATATGAGACACAGCGTTCTTTTAACCATATTCATACTGGGAACTATATTCTCAGAAGACGAAGCACTGCTACTTGGGCAGAGTGATTAGCTCAATCTGACTTTACATTCACACAGGGCGTAAGCGTTAACGCTTACCATTCACTTTTAATGGGTGACGATGCTCGCTGTAGAAGTTGAACATTTCTCAACTTTTCAAGCGGCAAAGTGTGCGTCAGCCAATCAGATTGTCTTATGCAAATATCCTAGGCAGAGCCAGCCAATTAAGTTTATGGTAGACCGGAGCATGTGTTGCGGCCACGGTGATTGTCTTGGCCACGTTTCAAACAAGCTTTTCGTCAAGTGTTAACGCTTCTGTCTCGTGTGAATGTATGGTGAGCGAACTCGCTGCTCCTCACCATGGGGCTTCTCAGGTGCTGCGAGCAATCACACCCCCCAAGTTCCTTTAACATGAAGCCATTCCTTTAACATGAAGTATTTCATGCCAAAGCCCATGATTTTAAATGTGAGGTAAGAAAACGTTGCTATGCAATAGAAAACTAATTGAACATCGGCAAACATCTGGATCTTTTTATTTATTTTAACCAGGTGAAATGGAGTATGGCATATCAGGATGGTTGTGGATTAACACTAGGAGAGGAGGTGGAACAGTGCAATGCCCTCCTCTCTAGGATTCCAGTGACCACAAAACACATTTCAAAAGCAGGTAAAACAACTGCACTAGCAGGTGTAATACTCCACTAGTTATATAATAAATAGCGGGAATATGTTGACATCATATTTTCTGTTTGCAGGACGCGCAGACATGCTGACTCTCATGGCCATGCACTGACATCAGCAAACGTTTAACAATTCAGCCATCTCAAATACTCGCCGATATCAGAAGGTAATGACGTCAGTAGAGTTTGTTTTAGATGTTTTAAATTGTGTGTTAGCAGTGTTTGAAGCTGTGCATTAAACATTTGTTTTTTGCTATCTGTGATTGTCTAATTGATGACAAACAATGACTCTTCTGACCAGCAAACATTTTGTTGTCTTATAGGGGCAGCCCTAATAAATATACTGTACACAACAATGATGTCTGTTTATTAAGTTTCTGATTAAAGTTATTGTGTTCCTCTTTTAAGATTCGCCAAGCAAGAGACTGTTACCTACAAGTTTTGTCGGGAGCCGAGAACATCAACTTCTTGTATAGAAGTTGATGAGTACGACAGTGACTTTGACATTTCTGGTGATGGTCTGTAATCCACAAGACTGTGATACCTTCCATTATTCTGGACAAAGATTTCTAACTGTCAATATAAAGCAATTAATAAAATCTACTTTTCATAACCTTATGTAGCCTCTTTATTCACATAATAGACATGTACTGTATACATGTACAATATGCTTCTACAACTAGTCAGTGGTGGAAATTAAGTGCAACAATTAAAGTGAGCGGGGCACAAACAAACATGGGATTGATTGTAACACAGTTACATATTTTTATACAGGGCCAGACAATCTGTGCTTCTGGTCTTTTTCTAACAGAACATGAATTTGTTTAATATATTGAACAAAGAGTGTTTTGGAGGCATGGAAGTAAGTGTTTTATGGTTTTTCAATTTCTGAGTTGGGTGTGTAAGTCACCAAATCCAACCTTATATTATTTGAATCACTAAAACATTTTAGCAACTCCTAGTAACTGATAGCTGGGATTGAAAACATTTTTACACAGCGGGGTTAGTTGTAACAAAGTCAGGTATACAATGATAATTAAATGAAAACAATGTAAATACTATTAATCAAAGTGATAACTGTTAATACAATATCAGGGGAAATAACTCACAATTATAATTTTTGTCTTAATTGTGCGGCCCTTTTAAAAAAAATCTATTTGCATTGATGCATAATACAATTATGGTTAGATGAAGGATCATGGATGGATAGATATCCACACATTCATCTATTATAGGCATATATATAAACAACATCCACCTTTAGTATATAGACAGAATTGTATTTTATTATTTGTTTAAACTATTTTTAGCAGGTGTTACATCAAACCCTCTGTTTGATAAAATAAACACCACCTATGGGGTAACAAGAGATGTGTGTGTTAAATGTGCAAAGAAATGATTAATCTAACTTTTAATATCTTTTAAATGATAAAGCCAAAAGTGCTTGGATGTCCCCAACTCTCAACCACTGTATTACATTAGAGATATTAGGTATTTCTTCTCATCCGACTTTCTATTAATATTCCACTGCCATTAAGATTGGGAAAAACTTCACATGCGAAAGCTTATAAAATATTGATATAAACAAAATGCCTCGGAAGAAACTATTTGATTGGGAGAAATAAAGGAATTGACTAATTTGCTGATAATTTAAGTCATCTGCATGCAAAGTCATGTTCAAACATTTATTTTTTTTATAAATAAATATTTATAAAAAAAATTTCAACTGTTCACAGCTTTTATCAAGGTATATATTTTTGGGTTGTGTGTTTGGGTTGAACTGTAGTGTGCTGTATAAAAATTTCATCCTGAAAATCATTATGATATGGACTCATTATTTTCAAAATTAGAATTAAATTTGCTTTCTGTGTTATTTATTAAATGTATCTTTGTCACATGATGTTACAACAATTCCTATGTTAATGACATTATCAGCAAAAGTTAACACAATCAAGATATGAATTTGGAAAATGTGGGAAATAAAAATATTGTTCAGATAAAAATGTTACTCAGCACAGATTGTTATCCATGATGAAGAGGGTAGATCTGTGTAGGTTTTACTATCCTCCCTCTCCCAGGGGCCCAGTAACAGCCCATGGAAATGTAAAAATAATGCAAATTTCAAATGGCTGTAAAGCAAAGTCTGATTAGTTTATTAAAGAGAAAAGTTGTTAGGACAACTTTTTTTGATATGTTTACTAAATAATGTTGAACAGAGATTCCTGACATGCACGGAAAGCTGTTAAAAAAGCATTTTAAAAAGTAATCACAATAAAATACCAAATTTCATTCTAACTCTTAAATATGCCATAGGGGTTTGTATGATGAACACATTTACATGCCATTTTGTTCATTAAAGATTGTATTTATTTAGTTTCATTACTAAACGTGTTTAAACTACATTGCCCATAAGCCATTGTCATTCTATCGATGGGACGGGGAAACATGGCGCTGTTAATTGTAGTTCATAGAAGGGTGTAGTACACTATAGGGTTAGGGTTGGGATCTCGATAAACGGGTAATCTCTTTTAACATAGCAATACCTAACAACAACTGACAGTATAACTAACGTCATAACCACAGCAAAACAAAGTTTGCAAAACGGATCACTTATTAATTTTGAATTATAGTTAGTCCAATCACAGCGTGTACTGCTAACGCCAATGAAACGTCACACATGTCTATATATGGTAATCACGTGCACGTCCTTCCTGGATGTAATGATCAGCACGGCTGTAAATCACTGTAGGTACGATTATGAATGTGTATATTTATTATACACGCACAAACACACACAACAAAAAGTTTTCTCAGTAATCTAAGCAAATAATTGGTTTCATTGATATAAAATTGAAGGTAAATAATATGATATAATTGTTGCAGATCTATATACTGTATATGAAATAAATAATACAATATTTCAAAATGTTTCACGTTTGTTTAGAAAATAAAATTAAGTTATTGTAGCATGCAGGCTGATATAAAAAAGATGCTTTTTGTATAGCCAAATATAAAATATGTTTGAATATGACTAAATTTTATTATTTTACTCTGAATAAATGTAAGTAAATAACAAATTTTTAATAACAATTATAAATGTTAAAGTTACTCTTATCTAATATTGTAATTGGACATTTCAATCAGGACTACAAATTTAAGGGGGATTTAAATAGCTAAATAGTTTTTGTGGTACTTATTCCTGGCTGGCATATCATAGTTCAAGTAGACTTACCTGTACTAAAACTGCACTCCAAAACTCTTTAAATATAAAGCCTTTGGGAATTTCATTATGACAAACAGCACTAACTCTCTACCTTATGATCTTGCATGGGACACCTCTTGTCTGCTGTGTAGTTCATGACAAATACAGAGTTTTTAAAATACAAAATTCAAAACATAAAAACAAAAAACACTAAAAGAGACTGGGTACTGTGCAAAAACTTTAATAAAGAACAGCAAGCAAAGACAATCAAAAAGAATTGAAAGGTGCTTGATAATAAAAAGGTGTAGGCCGTCATGCTGAAAGCTGGTTGGGATGTGGGACTTGTGTTGGAATTCGCTGGCAGTCTCCCATGTGTCATCCCAGGTTTTGCCACTGTAATATCAAAGTGCAGATAATGTCATAAGAACACATAGTACAAATGTGAGGTACTTGTACTTAACTGGCAGATTTTTCTCCACATTTTCTGGTGTCTGTTGTTAAAGTAGTAGTTACTTTTAATTAAAATATCCATACAGTTCTTTTATATTGAAAGCCATCACTGCTGAAAAAAAAACAGCATAGACAAGCATCATTTCCATGCTGGTCTATGCTGGTGGTCACCAGCAAACCAGCACCAAAACAAAACATATGTGGGTCTTGCTGGGATGCACCTCCAAATGTAGTGATGACTCCAAAAATGTGGTTGATAACTGAATTATTAAGTTGTCATTAGTGAGTTAAGGATATTATCCTATTTGTTAAGGTAACTAAGCTATTTTATATAAGTGGAGTAAGTTAAACAATTACTGCATGTTTTCATGTGTTCCAGATCTGGCAGTTCGGGATAGTGTCTGCATTTTGATCCTATTAATCACTCCTACTATTGTAATGCATTGGGTGGATGTCCTGCTAGGTTAATAAATAACAAAATGTATGATCAGAATAAATTGTAGTCAGCTGAGGCTTGGACCTGAAAAATGTTATTCCTTACGTCACAAGTTAACAAGCGAAGTACATTTTCATGAATGGAAACTGAAATTTAAAGCAACAAACAAAAATCTCTGATATTCCATGACTGACTTTCAATGTCTGTAAAAGACTTATAAAATTCCATAATATTCCAGAAATTCCATGAACCGTGAGAACCCTGAGTGTATCCACTTCAATCACAAATTCCAAGATGTTAAAAGAATATTCTAAATAGATATAAGGTAGATCAATCTCTCATTTATCTACAAAATTCTGGAATAGTCTTTCAAGCATTCCACATTCCACACTAATCTGCATTGCAATGGAATAAACGTAACAAGATAATAAAACATAACTTACCACACAGAGCACGGTCACCAGTGAACTTCCAATTCAGCTTTCCCCTACACACACACACACACACACACACACACACACACACACACACACACACACACACACACACACACACACACACACACACACACACACACACACACACACACACACAGATTATTTTAACTCTTTAAGCAATTACTGGACATTATCTTTGAAAGGTCAGAATCAGTCACTGAGACAAGCAGCACTCAGCTTAATAAATAATATTTTACCTTATTTATCAATTCCCCAGTTATTTTATCGACAACCTGAAATGATGAAGAGAAAAAGTACATTTTAATAAGACATGAATGCCATGCTTTGTAACAATCACATGAGTCCCTATTTATGTCAAGTGATATACAGTTCTTTCCAGTAGTGTCAAATGAATTTGTGCTTGTTTTTGTCAATCAACCAAAATGTATTGGGTTGGTATTCCCAAAGACCTCTTAGCTTAAGTCAGGAATTTATATTGACCACAGCCCTTGGACAATGGCCTCTAAAACACTGTGAACTGGCTAACAATTACCTGGTTAGGTAAATGAATTCAATATACATGAAGATAGATTTGACTAGGAGCAAATTGTGGAGTAAGATGTAATAGGAAAAAAGTTACCCTTTATTCCAGGGTTCCCAAAATCTTACCCTGGAGGGCCGGAGCACTACAGAGTTTAGGTCCAGCCCTAATAAATTTTACCCACCTGTGATTTTCTAGTGATCATGAAGACCTTGATCAGGTGTGTTTGATCAGGGTTGGAGCTTAACTCTGCAGTGCTCCGGCCCTCCAGGGTTAGATTTGGGGAACCCTTTATGGTATAGTTTGAAAAGGCAAAGACGTGATAGTGAGCATGTCAGAGGAGGTGGGAAAGAAAGTGGAGGAAAATAGTTGTAAAAGTAATAGGAGCAAGAGAGGTTGGAGAGAGTCTAGAGGACAGAGGAACAAGATTTAATGCAAATACAGCCTCAGACTCCTTGTTGAGATTCTCCGGCCGTTCCATGACGATGCTCTCTGGCAGCTCCACGGCGAGGCTCTCCGGCAGGTCCTTTTTATCCCGTTTCCCAGTAAATACAATTGACTTGTATCCGACAGCCTCAAGTTTCCGCACCTGAAATGAAAAAGTAAATGAGCTGTAACCATAAAAGATTCTTTTATAAAACATATGACTTTTGAACTGTAACCTTATTTTCGAAGTTGTTTTTGAACAATTATTGTGTTTATTGTTCACTAGCACTATGAAAGGTTTTACTGGATGGATGTGTGGATAAAGATCATGAGTGCACGTGTGCCACATACATACACAACATATTATGTTTTGTAGAGATTTACTGTGTTTGTATCAGCTTTTATGGCAACCCCTAACTGTAAAAATTATACCGGTCTTCCTGAATTTCATAATAAACATTAAAAAGACAGTCAAAACAGCACACTCGTGTCCCTTGCAATACGATACCATAAAGATGGCGGCACAAACATTTACATCAAAAATAAGGTGGATACAATCAATGGTTAATTCCAGACTCATTCTCCCATTGACATTATAACTTTCTTAATACTTGACAGCGAACACAACTTATTGATACTCTTCAACACAATTTAGCTAAATATGGATTCTTCCATGTATGAAATAAGCCTATGTTTGTAAAAGCCAGACCATATTGGTTAGGGATGCACCGATACCAATACTGGTATCGGCCTCAATACCACATTTTCTAAAGTACTCGTTAAAAGTCCCCCCATACCATGGATCGATACCACGGTCTGAGAAATGTCTATGTTTGAGCAGCGTGTAAGGGGTTAATGCCTCTTGTGTTGTCCAAAGAGGCAGAGTTTACAACAAACTGTAAAACTAGTCCCTTGTTTTTTTTGTTAAAGTACATGACTAAAGCTGTTACCTGTAAATTTAAATCATGTTTTTTATTATTATTATTATTAAGTACTCGGTATCGGTATCAGCAAGTACTAAAATGCAAATACTCGTACTCATATTCCTAAAAAGTGGTATCGGTGCATCCCTAGTGCTAGTCTTATATTATGTGAAAAACATGCGCACTTCATTTGAAATATGAACACTTTCACTTACTGCAATACAGGCAGAATTAATTATACGCCCAGCATTTCTGCTTTTAAGGACAGATTTCCCCCACTGGCTATCCAGTGACCTGACTTTTTTTGGTGGACAAGCTTGCAAAGCAGACATGGAAAGTTTTCCTGCTTACCAGATATGGGCCTTGTCATGACTAAATATGCACAAATACAAACAGATAGACAAAGATGACCAGACAAAACAAATACAAAGGTAAACATACTAAAAGGACCTGATGAGAGAGAAAAAAACTTTTTAGATTAATACATATTACATTTTCACCAGTATTCTTCATCAGTCTGGTAAAACGGGAAGTTTTGCACCCATTTGGTTGGTTTTGGGTTGTAGGCTACTATGTGCAATAAAAAGGGTTTGGGCAGGTGGAATTTTTAAATTATTAGGGAGAGGACAGAAATGGAAAATAATTTTACAGTTGCAATGTAAATTGTAGGCTCCTATGTAATCTCTGAAAGAGCAATTAAATTATTCATAATTTCATATTAAAACATGATTCCCAATTGGTGCTGTTATGAATTAAGTTGTATTGTTTTATTATAGATCATATCTGACCGTTTATTGTATAATTTTGTGTGGATTTTAAATAATTACTGGGCTGGAAAACAAACCAATCTGGCAACACTGTTCTTCGTCTGATTATGTTGACTAAAATTGGCTTAATAGTTGCGAGCTAGTGTAATATAGGTAACATATCACTACTGAAATCTTGCATTTCCCTGAATCTTGCATGATTAGTTACCTTATTTGCGACAGAATGAATTATAGCTATTTTGCTATTAGCCTACTGCATGTGCAACGAAGTTATTTTTAATGACTTCTATTATTTACCATCCTAAGATTGCTACCGTATACATTATAATGTTCCAAACACAACTTATTGTTACGATTAAAATTTTTTTGCTCTGTAAATGTAAGAATTACCTTCATCTCAACTTCCGAGTTGAAACAGCCATGGACCTTCGTCTCATTCGATGACGTCACAGTTATTACAGGACTTTAAATAAACAAATTAATAGTTAAACAACTTATTAATTAATCGAACACAAGTAAAATGTATATTTAGATCTATATTTATTAACATAAACGATCATTTGATAAAAATTATTTAACACCCAGCATGCATCACGTCTAATAAGCAATACATGATCAGAAAACGCTTAAAATACTTAATCTCACGCGCTGTGGAGCGTTGTTAAACTCACCTCTAAAAGGTTGTCTTACATGCAGTTGAACGCTGTTTTAATAAAACTCCTCTCTGAATGTTATTTTACCCACATTTGAGCGTTGTTAAACTCACTGCTGAATGCTGTTGATCCTGCAGTTGAGAACTCACCGGAAACAGCTGTTGACTGCGAGGGACTTTTAACATTAAAAAACAGTTGAAAATGACCAGATAAATATTGACTTGCGCTGGCATAGATCGTTAATTGTTGCCGATTCCTATTTATTCTTATATATTGCAGTCTTGATAAGATCTTGTGAATAAATGTTTAGCTTCCCTACTGCAGCCCGACTGGCAGAAAAAATCGTGCTATATGCACGAAAGATCCATCCAATTGAAATACATTAGTTTAAAAAACGTGCTGGAATTACGAAAATAACGAAATAAACGTGTTCCTGACACGAATAAATAGATTAAATTTCGTGACCAAATCACGAAATGCCGTGAGACTGGGTTGTATGACGTTAAAAAGTGGACAAAAGTCTGAAAGCGTGTGAATCCAGCGCGCATGCAAATTACAGCAGCACGAGCACAGTGACAAAGCTTGCACGTAAAATAGAAACCTGCAGAAATCGCAAATCCCACAGTCGAACACAAAAACCAAGACTGTGCGCGTAAATCAACACTTGCGACAGTGGCGGATGCAGAACGTGACATATGGGTGGGCATGGATTAAGTCCGGGTGGGCCTGAATCTATGGGTGTCACTTTTGAATAAGAAACTATAACAAGTCTATAAAATTCGTCAAAACTTCAGAACACTAATTTAAACAGCATACACACACCCGAACTGCACGTCACATTTTTGACATTATTGATACTTTAAATTTAGTTTTAAATTAAGCCTTTTTGGTAAAAAAAATATTGGGCTCTCATAGCCTACAAAAAAGAACCTGCACACATGTGACAGGAAATATAAATGAACCCAAAAAACCATATACTTTTTTAAATAACCTATTAAAGTGTTTAAATAAATACGGCTACTAAATGCTTAAAATGAAGCTTCTAACATCATATTCTCTTCATGCAAATCACTAAAAATATATTTTCGTTCTCACATATTTAAGTTAACTTACTAAATAAAGAAAGAAAAAGGGAATTGCTAGAATAATGTTAGACTCTGATGTTAAACGAAATGACAAATAAATAAACATTTAATATACTTTTTGATGAGAAAAAGAGCAAGCCTACTCGTGAAGAGCGGAGCCGAGGAGCGCGCATATCAGACGTGAACGAAAGGAATAATGGATTTAATGCTTTCACTTTATTTCCTGACAGTTTCACTTGTGAGGATAGTAATGGCTAACAAGATTACGCCGAATTACATACAACATAATTACCTAACTAAATCTGAGAGAATGCAAACACATTACAATATTTTTTCCTCCGCCCGACGGCCAAGGCGCATCATTTTTTTTAGCCCGACAGGAATTCGCCATAATGGACGTCGGGCAAGCGATTTTGCGAGGTTTGTTTTGTAGAAAGACTTTCTTTAAAGTGAATTTCGTTTTGTATAAATTGTATCTTAATATTAATCAATGTTTGATCAAACAATTGCCTCGATTTAATAAATAAGAAGCAAACCAAGAACGTCTGTGGTGTGGATTGAAGTGAACCCACTATATTTCCGCAGCCTACGTCTTTCTGCTTTAATGCATTTCTTAAATTAATGTCTCAATTACACAGTAGGCTTATAGGTTGTTATGATAGGCTATTTGTTGCTTAAAAGCAATAGGCTATATTGTATAAAGTGTAGCAATAAACGTGGCGTGACTTATAGTGCTGCTATATCGCTATATCAAACAACATCACTATGATCAGATGTTTTCTTTCTATTTTTTACCCCGCTGTCATATTTGTTGTGTGTTTATGTTATTGAGAGGAAAGCGCGCAGCACATATTTATAACGTGTTGTTATTCAAAATACGTTTTCTACTTGCTTGCAAAAAAAGTTCTCAAAGTGATCATGGCTGAAAGCTGCTTGGGAATATTTCATTATAACGCAACATTCAACTGCTTTAATAGTTTTTAAATAGTTATCAGGCTTACTTATAATTTTACTGTTTTTAACATAACATGCAATAGATAAATTACACCACATAAAGTAGTATACACGTCTAACTATACAGAGTAGTATTTTTTACATTTCTGATTGGGCGGGCCAGCTGTCAATCTGGGCGGGCCCAGGCCCACCCAGGCCCGCCCATAGCTCCGCGCCTGACTTGCGAGGGGAATAACAAACCCCTCGAGTACAAATAGTTTGCTCCCGCGCAGCCGATCTGCTCGCGTGAGCTGCGATTCTACACGCGCGAGAATATGATTCTACACACGCGCAAGTCAGTTTTAGTTTATCACTCAGGGCGCGGGGCACCACGACTTTGTGACATCAAATCCCATTGGCCCCTGCTACTACTGTTGTGATTGGCTGTTGCTGCCGCCTCAAGTGTTTTAAATCTTTTTTACAGTATATGCTTATGCTTAAAACGTAATGAGATAATATTTCTTTCCAAACAGCTTTATAAGTATAATACATGTTTTATAATCATAATCTAGTCAATTTAATAGTCAGGCTTGAGGATTCACCTTAGTTGTTCAAACGTAAAACGAGAGGATCAGGAAGAACGGCTGAGCACCACTAGACTAACAGTCCATAATAATTGATTGAACAATAATAATTGAACAGGATTACTAATTAATTACTTTGATTAAGGGAGGTTAAAATTGTTAACATAAGACTTCTGGAATTGACCTAATACTGAATATTTTCCTGTTAATAATTATGTTGGTTATTTCAATTATTTGAATATAATGTAATGAATGCAATATAATCTTAAAACAGACAAATTAGGATTTTTTACATCATGTTCAAAAATAATAATTATAAAACGGGCAGTTCTGGTCGTTCATTCTGAATCTGACAGACTGGTTGAAAAATATATCGTCAATTAAAAGAAAATGCTTACCCAACTTAAACACTGATGCATTCAGGATGAAACATATTTTTTGTTTGTTTGAAAGCAGAGGGTCTGTTCTTTCATTTCATATATTTGATGTTTATATATTTAAAGAAGAAAAATTTTCTGGAAGGCATTAAACTAAAGCTGGGTGGCAGGTAAATTTAAGCATGCTTCCAAACATATTTGATCCACACTTCAACAGTTGCACGAAATAAATGTTTATGTATAAATTAGAGGAATGTTAATTTATGAAAATAAACACCACAGTCTTTAATCACATTTTCATTATATTTTCATATTTATAATCATGTTAAATATATTGTTCATATTGGTTAATCGCTACAATTTGGAGGCAAAATTACTTTGTATTTTTGCTTTGTAGTAAAAGCTGTAATGAGATGCAAGTTTTTAAAATTGTTATGAGAAAATACAAATTTCTGCAACTACTTGAATTATTAACTGCACTGATCAAATCAGGAAAGCATTTTCTTTTAATTGACGATATATATATTTTTCAACCACTCTGTCAGATTCAGAATGAACGACCAGGGCCCGGTTCCCCAAAACGTTCTTATCGCTAAGTAGTTCTTAACCTATTCCTTAACCTCTCTCTTAACTCTATGGCACGATTCCCAAAACGTTCGTACACTAAGTATATCTTCTGTAAGTCACACTTTCGTAAGGTTGGTCTGGACCATTCGTAAGCTCTCTCTTAGCGTGGTTTGACCGCAAAACGCTATCGCCGCAGTCTTTAGAAATCAGTGCAGCGCAGTACAAGTCAAACTATGGTATGCTGACAATGATTTTATGTTATGGACATTTCTAAGACTTATAATAAAATATGTTTGCAATGGATACAGGACTATTTATGCAGTTGACTTTATTTGGTATCAGAACTAATGAATCAAAGACGGCGCTGGTGTTTGTTCCTCATTGAAGTCTGTTCCCTATATGTTTATAGCGTTTTCATCACGTTACATTTATAATTTATTTAGAAAGATTAAAGATTTCAATTGGTTATACTAAAAAGCAATAATATCATGTATTCTATTATACAATTTATTAAATATTTCATATTTGACAGTTTTATGTCTTTTAACATATAGCCTGTCTTTTTCTTTTCTTTTTTTCCTCTACTGTTGGTTTTAAAACTGTTATGTTTCCAAACATAATAAATGTATATTATACATATAATATGATTCATACTGTAAAAATAATTGACTTACAATCAAGAACAGTCAAGATACATTACATAAATGCACACATATACATCTCAGTAGCCATTAAAACTTTCAATGTATATAAAGAATAAACGTATAATGTGATAAAAATGCTATAAAAACACTACACTAAAGGGAAACATAGGGGGAACAGACTTCCACACAACACCGGCCGCGTAACTGTTTAGTCCATGCCAATTTTTTTATTCGTCAACCCTTAAACCTTTTGACATTTTGCCTGACGTGGCTAAATAAAATAAATCGCCTTTCAAGACAACTCATTATGGAGCTGCTAGATCTTCTCAGACCATATTCTCTATCTAACTAGGTTGCTTTTTATTGAAAACATTAGTGGTAAGCAATACCGCATTAAACAAAAAATACTGCAGCTGCTTGCCAATCAATTCTGATTGTTAAGTACCTTAACATTCGTATAAAAGTGTATTACATATTTTTTTAAAGTCAAAACCCATGCCAAGAAGCGGCACAAGTGGCACAATGGGATAAGGAGGGTGGATAAATAGCGAGGGATACCCCGTATCACTGACAATTTGATCATTTAATTAATAGTCTATATTTTACGGATAACTTAAACTATGTTAAAATAAATGTCACTGGAATAATTTGAGTAATGTTCCATTTGTATAAAGCGTGTTGTCTTTCTTAACGTCGTAATGCACCTTCGCGTGAAGGGGAAAATCGATACCTGAGTGATCGATCGCAAATAATTCAGCACCTTAACTTGGGACAGCGCCATGAGGCAGCGTGTTAAGAAGCTTCCTAAGAGACACTTCGGGAAACACACTTAGAAACATCAACAACTTTGGTAAGATATATCTTTTTGAGTCTTCTTAGCGCGCTAAGAGTGAACGTTATCGGGGAACCGGGCCCAGAACTGCCCGTTTTATAATTATTATTTTTGAACATGATGTAAAAAATCCTAATTTGTCTGTTTTAAGATTATATTGCATTCATCATTTGCATTCAAATAATTGTAACAAGTAACAAGTCTTATGTTAACAATTTTAACCTCTCTTAATCAAAGTAATTAATTAGTAATCCTGTTCAATTATTATTGTTCAATCAATTATTATGGACTGTTAGTCTAGTGGTTCTCAGCCGTTCTTCCTGATCCTCTCATTTTACGTTTGAACAACTAAGGTGAATCCTCAAGCCTGACTATTAAATTGACTAGATTATGATTATAAAACATGTATTATACTTATAAAGCTGTTTGGAAAGAAATATTATCTCATTACGTTTTAAGCATAAGCATATACTGTAAAAAAGATTTTAAACACTTGAGGCGGCAGCAACAGCCAATCACAACAGTAGTAGCAGGGGCCAATGGGATTTGATCTGCAGCTAAACTTGTCCAAGACCAAGGAACTAGTAGTGGACTTTAGAAGGAAGAAACCAAATTTCCAGCCTGTGTACATTGAGGGAGCTGATGTTGAGGTGGTGAGGACTTATAAATATCTGGGACTCCTACTGGACGACAAGTTAGACTGGGCAGCAAATATGGACTTTCTCTGCAGAAAAGGCCAGAGCCGTCTGTATTTTTTGAGAAGGCTAGGGTCCTTCAAAATCTGCAAAAAACTACTGCAGATGTTTTACCAGTCGGTGGTGGCCAGTGTCCTCTTTTATGGTGTAGTTTGTTGGGGAGGAAGCAGCAAGAAGGGAGATGTGGGCAGACTGGACAGACTGGTAAGGAGAGCTGACTTAGTAGTAGGGTCAGCACTTGATTCACTAGTGACAGTGGCAGAAAGAAGGACCCTGGACAAATTGCTGTCCATATTGGACAACGCACACCATCCCCTGCATAACACCTTTATCGGACAAAGGAGCACATTTAGTGGCAGATTGTTGTCCCAGCCTTGCTCCACAAATAGATTTAAAAACTCTTTTGTCCCACTGGCCATCAGATTACACAATAGCAAGTCAGGGCAATAATGGACTACAGATGATGTTTTTGACAAACTTGACAATTTTTTTATCTATCTATTTATCTATCTATTTTAACTTTAATTATTTATTGTTATTGTTAACTGTGTTTATAGTGTGATTAAGTATTTTTTAAACGCTACTGGGTACATGAATTTCCCTCCCTGGGATAAATAAAGTATCTATCTATCTCTGATGTCACAAAGTCGTGGTGCCCCGCGCCCTGAGTGATAAACTAAAACTGACTTGCGCGTGTGTAGAATCATATTCTCGCGCGTGTAGAATCGCAGCTCACGCGAGCAGATCGGCTGCGCGTGAGCAAACTATTTGTACTCGAGGGGTTTGTTATTCCCCTCGCAAGTGTTGATTTACGCGCACAGTCTTGGTTTTTGTGTTCGACTGTGGGATTTGCGATTTCTGCAGGTTTCTATTTTACGTGCAAGCTTTGTCACTGTGCTCGTGCTGCTGTAATTTGCATGCGCGCTGGATTCACACGCTTGCAGACTTTTGTCCACTTTTTAACGTCATAGGTTGTACATTGCACTTCTAAAGGTTCTAAACACAAAATTTTACCGTGATTGAACGATTATTACTACGCAAATTTAAGGATTGTTCCCGTCTATATTGATGTCTGTTCTACTTACCAAGTGTAAAATCGCAATGGATCGCGCCTTACAGTGACGTCAGCGGTAGTAATTGTTGGATTTATTAATAAAAAAATAAAATCAAATCTATCAATAAACCAACCAACCAACCAACCAATAAATAAATAAACAAACAAACAATTAAATAAATATAATGTAAAATGTTAATTGCATTGCATTGCGTTTGCAATGATTAATCATTGAATAACCAAACATAATCGCAGCACATTAAAAACAGTATGACAATCCCTGCCATAACTAATTTATTGTAGCAAATTCTTTATTTTTATGCTTATTTTATTCCTATTTTTGTTCTCATTTTACCCGTGCTTAACACGTCAAATGTCAACGCCGCAGGCGTTCCTATAGAAGTCATTGGGAAACCCAGGACGTCAAAAAATAACGCTAAAGGGGTACCCTGTGCGTATAGTATTGACGCAAAGGGCTCCTGACCAAGCGTCAATATGTTACGAGTTGGGAGTGAGGATGTGTTGGTATGTGTACACTCACAATAATAACAAAATATTGTACTTTTAAAATAAAAAACATTGTTTTGTGCTGCATCAGTTTGGAGCATGTCACAAAAAATAACAAACTCAAATAAGCTAGGCTACTTTTGAAATTGTTTTGTTAATTTGCTAATTATTTAAGTGAAACACATTTTTTGTAGGGTTATTTATTTCACTAAAGAGACACATAATCATCATGTTCTATAGATTTTAATGCTATTTGTGCATGAAACTAAACCCTTGGGGAAAATTAGGATGGGGAATTATTTATAAATGAGTAAACAACGTGAATCATGGATTAATTTATTTCTCTATTTAAGAGTCTGGCAGGGCGGTAATCGGGATACAGCAAACGCAGAAAAGTTTAGAATAAGGGGTGGTGTAGGATTATAATAAAAACAGTGGTCCTGGCTTTTTTCTATAAATTGTGCACATGCGACATCACTGCTGTACACCAGGTTTACATAAGAACTGGCTCAGCCTCGACTGTATGTGGCTCATTACCTAATGTCATCTTCGGACCAGGGCTGATATGGCGAGAGGTTGACTGGTCCATGTCTGAGCATTGGTTATGATCTTTAGACAGGTCAGTCCTTAACTTAACATTCTTAACAAAAAGTTGTCAATCGTTCTTTTTATCTTCTCTCATCATCCGCGGCTACATCCACTTTGTTTATCTGACGGGCCTGAGCTACTGACCTCTGTCTGACTACAGCACACACGCATTATTCAAATGTACACACACATACAGGAATATCTGGACTACGACCAATCAGAGGGAGGGGTCCGCCTTTCATTATCTCTGATTGGTTTAGACCACAACGTGGGCCTAATGTGTGTCTGTTGTTGAACCACAGAGAGACTTGCAGAGTTGCGGAGACAAGTACAATGCTGGATTCATAGACACATCACCCTTTATAGAAACACACCTGAACTGATCTGATCTCTTCTGATAAACTGAACTATAACAACAGATTTAATACTTTAAATTACATTACTAATATTTTTGAAGATGAACATAATTAAAAACAACACTTAAATATTTTCCTAATTGTTGTGTAATAAAGTGTTTCTATAAAGTACCTGCATCCTGGAGAAAAATCTTCATTTGTTGATGTTTGTGTTTGATCCATGATGGAGCTGCAGAGGTGAATCTGATCAATCTGATCTCCACAACTGATACTGAATGAAAATAACATTCAGACACAAAATAAACTTAAAATCAAAGTGAATAAACAGACATTATAATTCAGATAAATGAATCCAGAGTGTTGAAGAAACAACTGCGTCATCAACAGGTTTCACGGCACGTCATCAATCCGGAACCCTGCTGAAAAAAACAGCATACCAGCAAGACCAGCATATGTTGTGTTTTGGTGCTGGTATGCTGTGACCACCAGCTAAACCAGCATAGACCAGCATAATTCCCATGCTGGTCCATGCTGGTTTGATGCTGTTTTTTTTCAGCAGGTAAGTCGGCCTTATTTGTGATACTGAGCGTAAACAATGACATTGAACCAAACGGACCTCGTACAATTTTGCTGCTGAAAATGGTCAATTACTGTCATGTTCTGGGCTGTACTACCCAGCAAACACAGAACATTACCCTAACGTTAGTTTTTGGTTATATTTTGGTTATTTTTTTGGGAACCAAAAAATAACGTTCCCATAACGTTGTAGGGTGGTTATTTTTAAATAACCTAAAAATAACTTATACAGAACGTTATTTTTTGGGTTTTTTTGGAACCATAAAATAACCTAAAAATAACTAACTTATACATAACGTTCACTAATGGTTATTTCTTTGTTATGGTTTTTTTTAGGAAATGAAGTGAATGCATAATTAAACCCATTATTCCTCTAGTGTGCACGTCTAATATGCGCGTGCTTGTCTGCACGAGCTTACCGCCTTCTTCACGAGTACCCGCTTTATCTTGTGCTCAGGAAAAGTCGTTAATTTAAAAAATAACGGTCCTTTCGTTTTTACCTCAGAGACTAACATTATTTTAGCGGTTCTTTTGTCTCTTTCTTGATTTAGTAACATGTGAGAAGAAATATATATATACGAGTGATTTCCAATCGATTTAAGGAGAATTTGAGGAGGATATAATGTTAGAAACTTTTTATTGTTGTAAAAACGGATAGCCGACTAACTGTGGTAAGATCTTTTAACCTAAAGTGACTGATTTATTTGTCATTGCGTTTTTACTTCAGAGTATAACATTCTAGCGATTTCTTTTTTGTTTCTTCATTAGTAGCTTAAATATGTGAAAACGAAAATATATTTTAATTATTTCCATGAAGAGAATATTAAGTTAGAAGCTTTTGATTATTGTAAAAACTGAGAGAGAGAGATGCTGATTGTTGTTACTTAAATGGAGAGGCGGCTGCTGTAAGGTCTGTTAAACTAAAGTGAATTAAATGTTTATATATTTTCAATAAATATCCGTTTTAAGTCTTCTTTATTGTGTTGAAGTCACTGGTTATTTATATATTTGATAAAATAGAATGTTACCTAAATACATAATATGTGATGTGTTGAGGTATTTTTATATAAAATAACCTGTGTTATATAATGGTATAATATTTTAATAGACATTTTTTCCAGTAATAGCATAATTTAATTATTATAGATTTTGTATTAAATAAATTATTTTATTCCTCCTTATATGAAAATGTGTTTTACTTATTTTAGATATGATAGATAAAAACACAGCATGGGATGTACTAATAGACGTGCCGTACTTTTGTAAGCCTTCACTTCTTCACTGAGGCTGGAGTCTTGAGCTCTGCGCGCTCTGTCAGTGCGTACACGGAGCCGCGGCAACGCGCCCTCGCGGTAGATCATTTTTCACTCCATGTCAACTGTGCATTTTCCAAGGTTTGTTTTTGGTTAGCCAGGAAAGTTTTCTTTACAGAAATAGAACGTTATTTTTAGGTTATTTTAACGTTTTCCTAACGTTAGTTTTTGGTTCCCATAACGTTATTTTCCAAGGTTTGTTTTTGGTTAGCCAGGAAAGTTTTCTTTACAGAAATAGAACGTTATTATTAGGTTATTTTAACGTTTTCCTAACGTTATTGTAACGTTTTCCTAACGTTATTGTAACGTTTTCCTAACGTTAGGAAAACGTTCAAATAACCTAAAAATAACGTTCTATTTCTGTAAAGAAAACTTTCCTGGCTAACCAAAAACAAACCTTGGAAAATAACGTTATGGGAACCAAAAACTAACGTTAGGGGAACGTTTTGAAAACCAAAAACTAACGTTAGGGGAACGTTTTAGGAACCAAAAATTGTTAGCTGGGTAATCGGTCGGACTGGGAAAACATTTGGAGTACTACAAATTGCCAAAAATTATTAATCAAGTAGAAGAGTGCAAAAAACTCAAGAGGAAAGAAGGTGCTTGTTTTTCCCAACCCACAAATGTTATTTCTTATCCGGACATTGTGAATATAGGGCCACTTTAGAAATAAGTAATAGAAGTAACATTTTACAAAAAATGTGTAAAAGTATTTTACAAACAGCAACGTAGTATCAATAAGAGTGCATACTATGCAACCCATTTACACTACAAAGTTACTTAAGACATTAAGAAATGAAAAGAACAAACACAAAAGTTGTCAACATTCTCAGTCCACAACCAAAAAGCCAGCTCGCACGGATATTTACCACCTAATAAATTTAGTTTATATTGCGCCCTTTCTTGCTTACCAAGTCATTCTCTGTATGATTTAGCAACTTCCACAAGCTTTTCTGTGGTTTCGACATTATAAATTAGTAGTACAACTTCTTAAATACTACTTTAACAATGCAATCCATGATGTTTACATCCGAGTATCTTCAACATGTCCGCGCATCCGGATAACGGACCAAACCGTGAACACCCAAATTACCTCACATGAACACAATAACAAAATTATCGTTAAGAGTCACAGACAGCGCAAAACATTCAATAAATAACGCTATTAATGTTTTTTAAGAAACTATCAAATAAATGTCAAACAATAAATCGATGCTTTAGAGAAACATGAAGTGAAAAGCGTCTCGTGATAAATGAACTTACAATCTGTCTGGATTCACATCCTCAAAATCCTCCAGCTTTAACATCAACTATACACGAGACAATACCTGAATCTGATTTCATAAACCTTATATTAATCAGTTTGATGATCGGTATCTTAGGAATTCACCCCACATGTCGGAAATGGCGGGAGTTACTTTTACTTTCACTTTAAACCTGTGACGTCACCGACAAGCCGACCAATCGCTTGATGTTTTTCTCCCTCTGCTGGTAGTAAACGAGCATTACAGCGTTACATTATACAAACATTATTATAACTAATTTAACAGATTTAACTTATAAACGAGGAGAAATCATTAATGTAGTGCTTTAACATTTGTGTGTTTACTTTCACTTATGAAACAAAACACATCAACATCAACAATGATTAATCTGAAATCTAAATTTCTCCTCTTTTCTTCCACTAAAGGAGTAAAGTCATATGGGTTTGGTGTAGTGTAAGTGATTTTTCATTATTTTTGTGTTTTACATTAACATTCATGTATTTTTCATAGTGTGAGGAAGTTCTCATTAAACTGCATGAAAACACTTCTTCAGTTGAGCTAATAGAGACACATTTAGTGATTTTTTCAATTCAATTCAGTTTCAATTCAGTTTATTTGCCAGACTCATGTCCAAAAACCACGCAAGACAGGACAGATAGTCCACAGATGGGCAGTATAGAGTGATGTACAGTAAGATTTAAACAGAGCCACTTTAACTTGAGTGGAACAGTAACCAAACTTACGTGCTATGATGTTTGCCTGTGCATATAACTTATAACACTGTCTGTACATGTCATCATCATCATTCATATCATCTGCAATACAATGACCATGGTATTTAATCTTTTTGCAGACCTCAAGACAATTATTGGCTAACATGAACACAGGAAAATTAAGCCATTTATCCTGTTTCGTTCTGCATATTAAGACAGCACTTTTGCTGGAATTATATTTTATATCAAACTCCACCCCATAATCAGAGCATATATTAAGAAGCTCCTGCAGCCCAGCACTACTCGAACTAAAAATAACAAGGTCATCTGCATACATGAGATGATTTACCAGCATGCCACCGATCATACAACCAGTAATACAACCATTAAGTCTCCTTGACAATTCATCAATATATAAATTAAATAAGACTGGGGACAAGATTCCTCCCTGCCTTACACCATTGGACACTCTAAAGGGGGCAGATATACTACCCCCCCATTTGATATGCATCTGCTGGTGGGCATACCAATAGGCAAGAACCCTCACAATATACCCAGGGACTCCCTTTTGCTTTAGCTTAATAAAAAGCTCACTCGACAAATGCTTTGGAGGCATCTATAAAACACATGAGAATAGTGGAATTTTTTGACTTATACAAATTCACTATTTCCTTAAGAGCATAAATACACATGTCTGTGCCATGTTTAGGGATATATCTAGGGAAGAGATATACCCTATCACCCTTTCAAGGAGGATTCTTTCCATTACCTTGGACAAAATACTGGCCAATGCTATAGGTCTATAAGCATTGGCCATTTATTATAGAGAGATCTTTAAGATGTGTTTACTGTCTAATGAAGGTTTGTGACAGAACAGAGAAATGTTTCACAAGATAAAATAACTGTGTACAACTTCACACCACAAACTCACAACCATCACAAAACACAAACACTCTTTCATACTTGAGTAAGAGAAACACACCATATTACAAATAACGAGTTTGTTATATTCTGGACACATTTCACCTATGTTTTTTTACCTGTTTTTACTTGCCTGTTTTACCCATTATGAATGACAGTATGTATACTTTAACTGCTGTGTTAGGACGATATAGTAGTTTAGTTTCCTCTCAGTGTTAATGTGTGACGTTTTCTCCTTCATGAAAGAGCACAAAACACTTTGAGTTGAACTAAACTTTGACTCTACCGTTCAGAAAGCATCTGGCAGATAATCTATTTGTATTTTCAATAAGTCCTGCTGTTATTGTGCAAACCACAGCGATAGATGAAAGCTGAAATGTCAAGTTTATCATTTTATAAAACTTTGTGTCACTCTATTAAAACTGTAAATTACATTACAAAGTTTAGATTATTGAATATGTTTATTTCATGTCACAGAGCAACTAGATGTGTAGAGTTAGAGAGATTTAGAGAAAGATTTGCACTTTATTAACTAAAGAAAAGAATAAAATATTTAAAAAGTTGAACAGAGACTTTCCATGGGTATTTAAACAAAATATTGACATCTGAAATATTAGCAAGATTGAACACTTTACTTTTCAGGATAATTATCAGACATTAAACATTAAAAGATGTAAAGAAAACTCCGCCTCCACTGCCACCTACAGGACATTTGTGTTATTACAGTTATTCTGCAGTGTGTCATAGACAATAGAAACATTATTCACAGTTTCTTTATTTTCTCCACTGAAATCTAAAGTGTGTGTTGAATGTGCAGATGAATGAAATGTATAAGATAACTGATGGTGCTGTTCTCAGATCAGATGCAGGGACACTGAGAAACATCAGCACCAGCACATCTGGCCTGTATCAGTGGACTGCATCAAACATCATAGGAAAGAGCACCTGTGTCCTTAACCTGCAGGTTGTAGCACGTAAGTGTGTAAGGAGAGACATTACAGACACAAAGACAAATGTCACATGATCAGATATGAGGTCTGATCACAGCTCTGTCTCGTATCACAGCTCAGACACAGAGTGTGGGTCTGATCACCGGCCGGCACCATCGACACGAGCGTTCTGGCTGTGATCATCTGATGTCTGCTGGTCACACATGTGGATTATACAGGACCCTTGAGAAAGATTTTGGTAGATTCTCATTTCAAATGGTTGGAAATGTATCCTGTAACAACTTCACAAACTACCATCATGAAAATGAGACAGTGTTTTAGCACACATGGATTGCCTAAAATGATAGTGACCCCCGTTTCAAATCTCGACCTTTCCTTGATGACACCACCCATGACACAATCTTCAGGAGTCTAACTGAGAGAATTCTGGATGATTGTTCACAGACTGTTCGGGTATTTGATTGTTTTAATATTAATATAATGAAATAAAGTGCTGTGTAAATCAGTTTAATTAAAGTCAGTATTTACTATAGTATCCTCTAGCATTAACTATAGTTAACTCATCAACTGGAGTAAATAGTACAGTAAACGTTTGTATGTACTCTAGTAAAGAAATAGTAAAATGTAGTATGCTGTAGAAAATTTTAGTGTGAGAGTGCAGAAATAGACAAGTTTACTGTTAACAGAGTAACTTACACAGACAACACAGAATACTGTTTAACATCAACCAGTTTCTCTTTTTGACTGGCGTACTTTATTTAAACAGAAACATTTGCATTCATTCAGTCACTGATTAGGTCACATGACATACACTCTGCAATGTGATTGGCTGGCTCAAAAAAATAAAAGTTAAACAAATTAAATATAAATGAGAGCACAATACTTATAAATCTTAACACTCACATTTCTATTTGATCATTTCAACAGAAGAAAATTCATACAGCAAACATAAATGAGTTAAATGTCATGATGTTTGTTGCTGGTTTTGTTAGTATATCTTCAATCATATCATCAGTTGGACAGTATCTCAGACTAATTCTGTCCTCCTTTATCACAGACCTCACAAAATGACATTTAATGTCCACATGTTTACAGGATTTTTTGCTGACGTTATGACACCCTGATTGTCTTCATAAACTCTAGATTGATATTTCAGTCCATCAATGTTTTCTAACACTCGTGTACAGTCACAGTTAATGTCATAAACTCAGCTTCACATGTGGACAGTGTAACAGTAGACTGTCTTTTAGTCTTCATGAGATTAATGGATCATTTTTGTTCATGTTAATGCAGTAACCTGTAGTACTTCTTCTATCAATTATATCAAATGTCCATACAGTGATTTTTTCAGTTTATACACATCAGTTTTGTATTACTGATGTCTGCACAATTAATATCAGTAAAGTTTAGATTATTGAATATGTTTATTTCATGTCACAGAGAGAGAGAGATTGAGAGAAAGATGAAAGAGAGACAGTGAATGACTCGATCTGTTTCACACATAAATTCTGACAGCTTGTGTTTACTCTTAGTTTTACATCAACACTAACAGAAATGTTTTACATCAGCAGGGGTAAAATCATCAGTTTATAAATGTATTAAATATTACTTTTCAGTTCAGGTTTGGTCCAGAATGACTCATTTGATGCAATACAATCAAAGTCCACGAGATGTCGCTGGTGTTCAGACTGTACTGACATGAATGAGTGAAGAATGAAAGCACCATGAGATGTAATGAACATGAGATGAATTGTCCTTAAGAAAATCAAGCATGACTTAACTATAGTAAGCATAGTTTTATGTTTGTTTTATTGGTAGTAGGTCTTTGTTATCAGTGCTCACATCAAAAGTCTTCATCTCTGTTGGTATGGAGGAGGATTAGCGTCTAAATGAGCAGCTTTCACATCTGGAAACACCTCATCAATACTGAAAGAGCAACATCTGCTTTCATCTGTCGTTGTCTATTTCATTAAGACATTGATAAACTTCAATAAAAAATAGTCAAAATTCAAAATTTAAATAGTCAGATTTGGATAAAGTCACAGATCAGATCCTGTACTGAATAATCAACTCATACGGTTAAGAGGAAGTGATGTCACTATTGTGTCTTCTTATTCACCATCAGATCATACTGAAGATCAGACAGACATCTTTACATCTTTACAGTCTCTGATTATGAGTCCTAAATAAAAATGAAAGAGAAAGTCAATCAGATTTGAGATCATCATCAGTGTCAGATGAAGAGATAGAAAAACAAATTATTAGTGCTGTCAGTCAGTGATAGAAATGAAATCTTCAACATAATAAACATGTCAACAATCTGTTTATCACATACACATGAGCTACAACAATACAAAAACACATTTCATCTATTTCCTCTGAATATTTGATGTCAATGTAAGAGATGAATGTATTGATATGTATGTAGTATAATATAATGACACACTGACAGTTTTATAAGTTCACACACAAACAGTAAGAAAATGAAGGTGATGCTTTATTTTAAAAGTCCTGGAGGTTGACAGTCGTGTAAATAAAGAGAAACAGCATCAATGTCAAAGCTCGACAGAGAGTTGTGTGAAGTGTCCATCAGATTTTAAAAGTTGACTTTCTCTTCTTTTTTCTAATCTTCATCTCTATCATTTATCATCTGTACTTTGTGTTCATCTGTTGTGTATATATTGTGTTTGTGTTGTTATTTCTGTCTGTATTCTGATGATTTGATAAATAATGCTTAAAACATGAAATAAAAACCAAGTTGTTATAAAAAGATGAAGATCTAGTCAAGTGTGCATAACTATAGAGGTGTCGGCCTATCAAACAAACCCCATTAACAAACATCATATATAATGTGTAAAAAGAGTAAGATCACAGTATTAAATCCTGGATTGAACAAACTCAACATCACAGTTAGTAAACAGACTCAGACATTGAATTGAATTCTTATTGTGTTGATCTGACAAAGCATCAAGTGTTGTTCATACACTTCATATTTTCTGTTTGTTGGGCTTAAAGGATACACAGCCTATAACAGCAGCAGATCAATTTACATTCATTTCTAATATTTATATTCTAGGATTTAAATGACACTGCATGAGTTTACTTTAAACATTTATTTAAATGAGCTCTACTCACCATACTCTCTGTAGTTTATAATGTGGATCAACTTTTAGATCAGAGATCAGCTTCACTGCTGAATCTGTGAGTTTATTCCAGCTAAGATGCAGTTCTCTCAGGTGTGATGGGTTTGATCTCAGAGCTGAAGTCAGAGCAACACAACCTTCATCTGTCATATCACAATCACTCAACCTGTAGAGAACAGAGACTTTATGTGAATAATGCAAAACGACAAAGTTTGTCCACAAATCTGTAACCTTCATCTCTTCATGTAATGTTCCTCTTTCAATCCCTCAGTAACTGAGACACTGTGTGTTTAAATGTCAAATAAATCCATCACACAGCTGACTATTAGTGTTAGATGTCCTAAACCACATGAACATTTCTTCATAAATCTGTATTGAGTTCATGACTCACACTTGTAATTCTCATCAGGTATTTGATGTAAAAATCTTCCTCTATTACAGGAGGAATATCAGCTGGAGATAACATAACTCTGATCTTACATTTAAAGATGTTACAGTGTTTAAAGATCAACTTCACTCAATCTATAAAAACATTATTAATGTGTGTGTCAGTGTCAATGATGGATCAATGTTTTTAATCATGTTTATATGATGACGAGGAGAAAAACTCTTCATACACAATAATATCAGCAAAGATTTCATCAAAGAAACACCAAACTACATTTTCTGACATTTTAACAGAGGAGTTTTGTTGCACGTTGTGAAGGAAATTGAAATGAATCATAACTAATTATAACTAACATGTCTTTTCCTTACAGGTTTGAACATTTGTAAAGTGAAGTGAGTATTTGCCAATGTATGGTAACCCATACTTGGAATGTGACCTCTGCATTTAACCCATCCAGTGAATAGTGAACACACGCACTGCAAGTCGTGAACACACAAACACCCGGAGCAGTGGGCAGCTATCCCTGCAGCGCCCGGGGAGCAATTAGGGTTAAGGTGCCTTGCTCAAGGGCACCACCGTCGCAACCCGCCGGTCGTGAGCCTCGAACCGGCAACGCTCGGGTTACAAGCCCGACACTCTAACCACTGGGCTACAACTGTACTGTATGCTTTTGACATCAAAATGTGTTGAAATAGATGAAGTACGTGTGGTTAAATGATTTCAATTTAAACCCCATGACTTGTTAAAGCTGAGGTCATCAAAAAAGTTAAATTTGGTTTTGTTATGGGAATGAAGGACTAAAATGCAGGGATAGCAAAAATGTCACAGTTTAATAAAGCTGGCCACAGGCAGAAATAACGGCACCAACAAAAACACAGATGAACAGAAAAATATCCAGATGGCTGGTAAATGACAATACAATAGTCCTCTGTGGCAGAGCAGAACAAAAGGGCAGCGGGATTCACAAGGCACCCGGAGAGAGCGAGAGGAGGCCGATGCCAGCCAGCAGCACCACACAGGTATAGTACAAGTCTCTCTCGAGCCACAGTTCTGTGTATGACAAATAAACGCAGGGGGTAATTCCAACAGCAACAATGTAATCCTCACACATGAGACGGGACAGGACACGACAGGGGATAGCGGATCTAAATCCAGTACAGAGAAGAACACGTCTGCATTGCATAACAATCTGACAAAAGACAAAGACAGGGCACGATAGATAAAGCCTAGGTTAATGAGAGAAGATGAGGAACAGGTGTAGAGAGAGGGAGAGTGGAAACAGCTGCGGCTGAGAGTAATGAGAGCGGGCAAAGTGTGTGTGTATGGATGTGTGTGTGTGTGTGTGTATGAATGTAGAGAAAGAAAGAGAAAGAAACTGGGACATGACAGTGCCCCCCCACTAAGGAGCGCCCCCTGGCGCTCCCAAGGGGGAAGCCTGACGAGACCGGAGGAAATCATCAATGAGCGAAGGATCCAAGACGTCCCGGGGGGAAACCCAACTCCTCTCCTCAGGACCATATCCCTCCCAATCGACCAAGTACTGATGCCCACGCCCCCGACGACGCATGTCCAAAATCTTGCGGACTCTGTAAACGGGTGACCCCTCGATACGAATAGCGGAAAGCGCGGAGTGAGGGGACGAGCGGGTGGCAGGCTTAATGCAAGAGACATGAAAAACGGGATGTACCCGGCGAAGATTAGACGGGAGACGGAGCTTGACAGCGACAGGATTAATAATCTTAGTGATAGGGAAAGGTCCGATAAATCGAGGAGCCAATTTACGAGATTCAGACTGGAGAGGTAAATTTGCTGTGGATAACCACACTCTTTGACCCGGCAAATAGCGGGGGCTTTTGATCCGACGCTTATTAGCAGTAATGCACATACGTTTACGAGAGCGACAAAGAGCAGATCTCACCCTTCTCCAGGTTCGTTTACACCGAGAAATAAATGTCTGAACGCTCGGGCATCTAGAATCAACCTCTTGAGATGAGAATAAAGGAGGCTGGTATCCGAGGCAGCACTGAAACGGAGACAGTCCCATGGCAGAGGATGGGAGCGAATTATGGGCATACTCTGCCCACGGGAGCTGCTCAGACCAAGATGATGGGTTACGAAATGCGAGACTACGTAAGAGCCGGCCTATGATCTGGTTGGCTCGTTCAGCTTGACCACAAGTTTGGGGGTGAAAGCCCGACGAGAGATTGGCAGTGGCACCAATGAGGCGACAAAACTCTCTCCAGAATAGAGAGGAAAATTGTGGTCCTCTGTCAGAAACTACTTCAGAGGGTAAACCATGTAATTTAAATACATGGTCTACAACAATCTGGGCGGTCTCCTTGGCAGAGGGGAGTTTAGTGAGCGGGATAAAGTGGGCAGACTTAGAAAACCGATCAACCACCGTCAAAATGACCGTGTTACCATTAGACGGGGGAAGACCGGTGATAAAGTCGAGCGTGATGTGAGACCATGGACGAGTAGGAACAGGTAGCGGACGAAGCAGACCGGCTGGCGGGGCATTACCAGCTTTAGTTTGAGCGCAAACCGCACATGAAGCAATAAAGCGGCGAGCGTCTCGTTCTAATGTGGGCCAACAAAAACGCTGGCGGATGGCCGCAAGAGTGCCCCGAACGCCGGGATGGGCAGTTAACTTAGATGAGTGTCCCCATTGTAGGACAGCCAAGCGTGTGGGCACCGGAACAAAGAGTAAGCCCAATTTCGTGGCACGGCAACGCGAGATAAAGCGCGCTTAACCTGTCTTTCGATTCCCCACCCTGCGGCTCCCACCACAAGACCAGGAGAAATTATCTCCTTCGGTGACGAGGAGGAGGTCGAGGGATCAAAGAGTCGAGACAAGGCATCCGGTTTTACGTTCTTTGAACCGGGGCGGTAAGAGATAGAAAAATCAAAGCGCGTGAAAAATAATGCCCAACGAGCCTGACGCGCATTTAATCTCTTAGCGGAGCGGATATATTCTAAATTACGATGGTCGGTCCAGACAATAAAGGGAATAGAAGAACCCTCCAACCAATGTCGCCACTCGCCGAGCGCTAAGCGTATGGCGAGTAGCTCCCGGTTGCCGACATCGTAATTACGTTCCGCAGGCGAAAGACGATGGGAATAATAGGCGCATGGGTGGATCTTTCCATCAGCTGCAGATCGCTTTGATAGAACAGCACCCACCCCTACCTCAGACGCATCAACCTCGACGATGAACTGTCTAGTGACATCAGGCGTAATAAGAATGGGTGCGGTAGTAAAGAGAGACTTTAAATGATCAAAAGCCTTTTGAGCGGACTCTGACCATTCAAAGCGTGACTTGACAGATGTTAGAGCGGTGAGAGGGGCGGCCACCTGACTAAAGTTTCGGATAAAGCGGCGATAAAAATTTGCAAAGCCAATGAAGCGTTGTAACGAGACACGAGAATTGGGAGCCGGCCAATCTGCCACCGCTTGAACCTTTGAAGGGTCCATACTAATCCCCTCTGCCGAGATTACTGAACCCAGAAACGTGACCGAAGATACGTGAAACGAACACTTCTCTGCTTTGACAAATAGCCGGTTCTCACGTAAGCGTTGAAGCACACGGCGTACATGCTGGACATGAACCTGGAGAGACGGGGAGAAGATTAGTATGTCGTCAATATAGACGAACACAAAAATGTTAAGCATGTCGCGGAGAACATCATTGACAAGAGCCTGAAACACGGTGGGGGCGTTGACTAGACCGAAAGGGAGGACCCGATATTCAAAATGAACGAAGGGCGTGTTAAAGGCGGTCTTCCACTCGTCTCCTTCTTTAATACGCACTAAATGGTATGCGTTGCGGAGATCGAGCTTGGTAAAAATCTTAGCTCCCTGCAGGATCTCGAAGGCTGAAGACATCAATGGCAAAGGATAGCGATTCTTAACAGTGATGTCATTCAGCCCTCGATAATCTATGCAGAGATGGAGCGAACCGTCTTTCTTCTTTACGAAGAAAAACCCCGCACCAGCGGGAGATGACGACGGAACAATGGTTCCCGCATTAAGTGAATCAGAAAGATAATTCTCCAGTTCCTCCCGTTCAGGAGCCGACAGAGAATAAAGTCTACCCCTAGGAGGCGTGGTACCGGGTAAGAGATCGATAGCACAGTCATATGGACGATGAGGAGGGAGAGAGGTGGCCCGTGAACGACTGAAGACCTCCCGCAGATCGTGATACTCCTCCGGAACTCCAGACAAATCACCAGCCTCTTCCTGAAAAACAGAAACAGAAGAGACAGGAGGGACAGCAGATACTAAACACTCAACATGACAAGACAACCCCCACGAAACAATAGAACCCTTAGACCAATCAATATGTGGACTATGGCGTTTAAGCCAAGGATGACCCAGGACAATAGGAGTAAATGGAGAACGAAAAATCAAAAAGGAAATTGTCTCTCTATGGTTACCAGAAACGGTAAGAGTCAATGGAACAGTCTCTTTCTGTACCTTAGGTAATGAACTGCCATCTAAGGCAAATAAAGGAGTACTGTCACTTAAATGCATGAGAGGAATACCTTGCTGTAGAGCCCAATCCTCATCAATAAAATTTCCCTCTGCCCCTGAGTCGATTAAGGCAGAACTCGCTATTGATGAAGCAGACCAATGAAGCATGACCGGAAGTGACGTACAAGCCCTGGAAGGGGTTTTCTGTGTGATGGCGCTCACCAGTAACCCTACATCTACCGACGAGCGTTGGCTTTTACCGGACATGCAGACACAAAATGGTCAGCGGCTGCACAGTACATGCATAGACGATTGGAAATCCTTCTCTCCCGTTCCTTGGGAGAGATACGAAGACCACCTAACTGCATAGGCTCCGGCACAGCTTCGGCGAAAACAGGTGCAACCCTGACAGAAGAGGAAGAGGAAGCCGCTGTCTCCGTGCGGCGAAGCTCAAACCGCTTCTCTACCCGAATGGCGAGAGCGATGAGGTCGTCGAGGGAGAGCGGAACCTCCCGAATGAAGATCTCCTCCCTGATCTCCAAATTGAGTCCCTCCAAAAACCGGGCGATGAGAGCAGGCTCATTCCAGCCACTGGTGGTAGCGAGGGTGCGGAACTCAATAGAAAAATCAGACACCGAACCTCTACCCTGTCGAAGGACGGACAGCTGTCGAGAAGCCTCAGTGCCATGAGCAGAACGGTCGAAGACCTGGATCATTTCATTCTTGAATTGAGCGAAGCTGAGGACACAATCCGACTCCGCCTGCCAGTTAGCCGTGGCCCACTCCCGGGCGCGACCAGTGAGAAGGGAGATGACATAAGCGACCCTCGAGCGCTCCCTGGCATACGTCACTGGCTGAAGGGAGAAAACCACCTCACACTGGGTCAGAAAGGCACGACACTGAGTAGGCTCACCCGAATAGACAGGAGGGTTGTTAATACGGGGCTCCGGAGGAACATGAGCGACCGGTGAAGAGTAGGGCTGGGCCGGTTTGGAGTTTTTTTTACCGCGGTCGGTAATCAACAAATTCCCGCGGTTTTGCGGTTTATTGGCAAGACAATGAGTTAAATAACATGCATGACTTATTTATGTTCAATAAACAACATGTGCAAATTACTTAAGGAACATGTAAAGTGAATATTATTTCCTTTCACATTTCTTCAATTTCAACATTCAACAACTTGAACAATTAATATTATCAGTTAAAAAAAAATGTTAACGCATTGTGCGGGTCCACACTTACGTGCCTACAGACATTTCGCCACTTTTCTATCCTTAATTTATGAATGGCCTGTAAATGACGCAAATTATTGCTGCCCTGACGGTCTGGTAAAAGAACCATTTGTATGAGAAATCACTTGTACTGCATGTGTCCGTGCTTGAGTATAGCTTAGAAGATGCACGGAGACGCGTGTGTGTGTGGGCAAAATGACACGGTCTGTCTCGCGCGCCCCCGGGCAGTCCGCGTCTGCCTCGCGCGCGCTAGGTCATTCCGCGTCTGCCTCTCGCGCGCACTCGGGCAGTCCGCGTCTGCCGCGCGCGCCCGGGCAGTCCGCGTCTGCCTCGCGCGCCCCCGTGCAGTCCGCGTCTGCCTCGCGCGCCCCCGTGCAGTCCGCGTCTGCCTCGCGCGCCCCCGGGCAGTCCGCGTCTGCCTCGCGCGCCCCCGGGCAGTCCGCGTCTGCCTCGCGCGCCCCCGGGCAGTCCGCGTCTGCCTCGCGCGCCCCCGGGCAGTCCGCGTCTGCCTCGCGCGCCCCCGGGCAGTCCGCGTCTGCCTCGCGCGCCCCCGGGCAGTCCGCGTCTGCCTCGCGCGCCCCCGGGCAGTCCGCGTCTGCCTCGCGCGCCCCCGGGCAGTCCGCGTCTGCCTCTCGCGCGCACTCGGGCAGTCCGCGTCTGTCTCGCGTGCTCGGGACCTCTTCTATCCTAGACACTTACCATAAACATCTGTCTTTTTCCAGAAACGGAGAAAGAAGACGCAAAAGCTAAACTTTTTGAAATGTGTCCTGCTGCAGAATTGGCCACTGTGGTAGGCTAGATGAAAAAAAGACAATCTAACCTCTTTGGATATTAATCCTCGGACTGATCGCGTGCTCTTTATGTTGCGTGACAATTTAATAATGTGAAACCTGATTCTGATGTTGATCTGTTGCAGCTGTTTGCACGTTCAAATTAAATAAAATGTTTGTATTGCTTTTACCGAGTCACAGACAACGTCACTTGTATTTCTACTCAATGACAATTTAATATTAAAATCATATTAGTTAACAGTTAATGTTCTGTTAACAAGCTGCTGTTGTTTAAAAGCTGCGTGTATAACATCCCCATATATACACACAATTGCAGGCCAATGTTTCAATTTTTTTTTTTTTGCGGTTATGACGGTGAGGGGCTCAGACCCGCGGCATGGGTCACGTGACTGCGGTATGGCGGTAATCCGGTTACCGCCCCAGGCCTAGTGAAGAGGCCCGCGGCTGGCGGATATGATGTACCTGCTGCGAGAGGTCAGACATCTGGGCAGCAAGCGTCTCGACCGCATGTCGGGCAGCGGTGATGTCCTCCTCGTGCCGTCCTAGAAGGGCACCCTGCTGTTCGACGGCAGCCTGAAAGGGACCGGCTGCCTGAAAGGGGCTGCTACCCGCTGAGTCCATGTTTGGTCAGATTGTTCTGTTATGGGAATGAAGGACTCAAATGCAGGGATAGCAAAAATGTCACAGTTTAATAAAGCTGGCCACAGGCAGAAATAACGGCACCAACAAAAACACAGATGAACAGAAAAATATCCAGATGGCTGGTAAATGACAATACAATAGTCCTCTGTGGCAGAGCAGAACAAAAGTATGCAGTATGCCATACAGACCCGCTTGCCACTGAACCTGCATTAACGACGACAGTGGGGCTTCCAGCCTTAGTCAAACGGGTTGGCACGTTTGGTCGGCTTGCGATTTTGGCGTTTTCGTGTGTCTTGTGAACAGTATGCCATACTGACCCGTTTGCCACTGAACCTGCATTAACGACGACAGTGGGGCTTCCAGCCTTAGTCAAACGGGTTGGCACGTATGGTCGGCTTGCGATTTTGGCGTTTTCGTGTGTCTTGTGAATAGTATGCCATACAATCCCGTTTGCCACTGAACCTGCATTAACGACGACAGTGGGGCCTCCAGCCTTAGTCAAACGGGTTGGCACGTATGGTCAGCTTGCGATTTTGGCGTTTTCGTGTGTCTTGTGAACAGTATGCCATACTGACCCGTTTGCCACTGAACCTGCATTAACGACGACAGTGGGGCCTCCAGCCTTAGTCAAACGGGTTGGCACGTTTGGTTGCGATTTTGGCGCTTACTTGTGTCTTGCGAACAGTATGCCATACAGACCCGTTTGCCACTGAACCTGCATTAACGACGACAGTGGGGCCTCCAGCCTTAGTCAAACGGGTTGACACGTATGGCCAGGTTGCAATTTTGCCGTTTTCTCGTGGTCTTGTAAATAGTATGCAGTATAGACCCGTTTGCCACTGAACCTGCATTAACGACGACAGTGGGGCCTCAGGCATTAGTCAAACGGGTTGAGAGGTTTCACTTTCTCTTAAAGATCGGAAGGTGACCCTTAGTTACCATATAAACTATCGCATTGTGCCCACAATTTGCTAATTCCTCAACTGTGGATAATATAATTATGCCACAATAGTTAGTCTGTCTGGAACTAAGCTGATTAAAACCACATCACTGTGTGACACTTCATTACATGTGAACGGCCCCTACGCTAATATATGATTTTGTTTTCTATCCCTGTCTCGTCCTCTACCCCGAGGACAATGAGACAAACAGACCCAGTTCCGGTAGATGTGAAAGTCGGCACACCTCTGATCTACTGGCCGTCCTTCAACGTGATGCCCAGCTGATGCCTGACCAACGCTCACCGGCAGAACCCGCTTAATCTCCGCTTAATCTCCTTATCCGTTTCAATTTATATATATATATATATATATATATATATATATATATATATATATATATATATATATATATATACACCTCCCAAGGGTTTTTCCCTCCTAGGACTTTTTTTTACTTCCCGGCAAAAAGGCCGAGTTTTTTTTTCTCCTGGGGGGTTTTTCAACCCGGGGAGGCAGCCTTCTTGGGCTTAACTTCGATACGTTACATTAGTTAAACGTTCGCTTATAATGTTGATTTATAGCCGCAGCAAATTTAACTGCTTGTGCTATCGTGTATTATGTTGTGCTATCTGTTGATTTTCTGTGCTTTTCATTGCTTCTATTAATGTAAAGCTGCTTTGATACAATTACCAAATTGTGAAAAGCGCTATATAAATAAAATTGAATTGAATTGAATTGAATTGAAAAAGGGCAGCGGGATTCACAAGGCACCCGGAGAGAGCGAGAGGAGGCCGATGCCAGCCAGCAGCACCACACAGGTATAGTACAAGTCTCTCTCGAGCCACAGTTCTGTGTATGACAAATAAACGCAGGGGGTAATTCCAACAGCAACAATGTAATCCTCACACACGAGACGGGACAGGACACGACAGGGGATCAAGGTTATTATAGTTTTGCATTTTTCATTAGTTTTTATTTTTATTTTGTTTTGACTTTTTGTTTTCAAATTCAGTTTAGTTTTAATTAGTTTTTGAAGTGGGTTTGCTAGTTTAGTTTAGTTTTTATTTTTTGAAAATGCTTAGTTTTAGTTTAGTTTTTATTAGTTTTAGTGTTAGTTTTAGTCTTTTTCATAATTTGGGTTATTTGTCAGGGGCAAGATTCAAAAAGGTCAGAAAAAGAATTGTGTAATATTAACTCAACAAAAACATCATACAATTTTAGAAAATATTCATTCAAAAATAAAACCAGTACATAAAATGTACATATGGGCACAAATATGTAAACAGTCTCAAGTTCAACACTCCACAGTAAGTGCAAAATGTGATGTGTGCCAGTAAAAAAGTTAAAGAGCCAACAGACTAAAGAAGACATACATGAACCGCATGTATTCAACCCATTTTTGAGCCACAACAAGACATTTCTGTCAGATTGTCAGATTGAGCGCAGTCTGAGACAAGACCATGACAAATAACCAGAGGTGAAAAGAAGTTATCTAAAGAAATAAATACTCAAGTAGCGAGTTAGTAGTTACTCTTGAGAAAAAAAATACACACATACATGCACACACAGTATACAGTGCACACCATAAGTATCAGGACAGTTAAAACAAAAGTTTGCTGTGGAGACCAGAAATTGGTAAGATGAATATCAGTGTGTCAGAAGTACAGAAGTCACATTTGATCAACCTTTGATTATGTTTCAACACATACATGCTTTAACAACAAAGAAAAACAGCCTTTAATGCTGACTTGTATGTTGTGCCCAAACGCAAAACTCAAAAGAAATGGATCAAACTGATACTACACGTGTGAACAATTAATGCATTAGGACACAGTTCACTTGAACATGGTCTCAACGTGGCCACATTAGATAGTATTAAAATACAAACGTGTTGTGTTATTGAGTTGGAATAGTGTGCATGTTAAAACAGGTGACATTTCTGTACTTTTGTCTGTTTATCTTTTAATGTTTAGACACTTCTTGACTCCACAGCAAACTGAGGATTTTTGCCTGTTTGTCTGAAAACTTAATGTTGATGTATACAGCTTATAGCTGAAATATCAGACAAGTAAACCGACAGTGTTTTGCATTCAGTTATGCATATTAAAGTTCACTCAGAGAATATCCTAAGATGGTCATCGACAGTTTACACTTACATGAAATACAAACTGATTTTAGAAAATAACTCATGTTTTCTTATGTTGTGAATCTCATGTCACGTGTGTGTGTTGTGAGAAGCACTTACAGTACAGTAGACAGCGAATCAGACGTCAATCGTCGATGGACTTTCTTCATTCAGTCACGTGTTCACAGTGCTTCTGGAGGTTGCGCGCGTTTTAATGTTTCTGACGACGAACAGGTCGCGCGTATAATGGCGGGTACACGTGTGAAGTTTAGCTTTTAGTTAAAAGATTAGTAAATTCATATTCACGTAATACAACACTCTTTATGTTCTGCGTGTTTCTAGACACAAGCAAAACCGCATCAAACGATTCAGTTGTTGCAGCGATCTAAACAATTCATTTAAAATGATTCGCGAACCAATTCAAAACGTTTGGCCCGTTTGCTTTGTAAAGAATCGACTCAAAAGACTCATTTATTTGCAACACCTTGTAAGGAATCAACTTAAACGAGTCATTAATTCGCGAATGTGTGTATGTGACACTGCGTGAATGAGAGACGCATGGAAAGGAATTTGAAGCGTTATTTGCTCTATAAAAGACAAAGACGAAAACTAAGGACATTTAATCTATATTTTTATTTTATTTTAGTTAGTTTTGCCAGACACACATTACAGTTATAGTTAGTTATCGTTTTTTTGTGATGACTCGTTTTTATTTTTATTTCAGTTAACGACAATGTTTTTTCCCATCTAGTTTTCGTTTTTTCGTTAGTTTTCGTTAACGATTATAACCTTGCAGGGGATAGCGGATCTAAATCCAGTACAGAGAAGAACACGTCTGCATTGCATAACAATCTGACAAAAGACAAAGACAGGGCACGATAGATAAAGCCTAGGTTAATGAGAGAAGATGAGGAACAGGTGTAGAGAGAGGGAGAGTGGAAACAGCTGCGGCTGAGAGTAATGAGAGCGGGCAAAGTGTGTGTGTATGGATGTGTGTGTGTGTGTGTGTGTGTGTATGAATGTAGAGAAAGAAAGAGAAAGAAACTGGGACATGACAGTGCCCCCCCACTAAGGAGCGCCCCCTGGCGCTCCCAAGGGGAAGCCTGACGAGACCGGAGGAAATCATCAATGAGCGAAGGATCCAAGACGTCCCGGGGGGAAACCCAACTCCTCTCCTCAGGACCATATCCCTCCCAATCGACCAAGTACTGATGCCCACGCCCCCGACGACGCATGTCCAAAATCTTGCGGACTCTGTAAACGGGTGACCCCTCGATACGAATAGCGGAAAGCGCGGAGCGAGGGGACGAGCGGGTGGCAGGCTTAATGCAAGAGACATGAAAAACGGGATGTACCCGGCGAAGATTAGACGGGAGACGGAGCTTGACAGCGACAGGATTAATAATCTTAGTGATAGGGAAAGGTCCGATAAATCGAGGAGCCAATTTACGAGATTCAGACTGGAGAGGTAAATTTGCTGTGGATAACCACACTCTTTGACCCGGCAAATAGCGGGGGCTTTTGATCCGACGCTTATTAGCAGTAATGCACATACGTTTACGAGAGCGACAAAGAGCAGATCTCACCCTTCTCCAGGTTCGTTTACACCGAGAAATAAATGTCTGAACGCTCGGGCATCTAGAATCAACCTCTTGAGATGAGAATAAAGGAGGCTGGTATCCGAGGCAGCACTGAAACGGAGACAGTCCCATGGCAGAGGATGGGAGCGAATTATGGGCATACTCTGCCCACGGGAGCTGCTCAGACCAAGATGATGGGTTACGAAATGCGAGACTACGTAAGAGCCGGCCTATGATCTGGTTGGCTCGTTCAGCTTGACCACAAGTTTGGGGGTGAAAGCCCGACGAGAGATTGGCAGTGGCACCAATGAGGCGACAAAACTCTCTCCAGAATAGAGAGGAAAATTGTGGTCCTCTGTCAGAAACTACTTCAGAGGGTAAACCATGTAATTTAAATACATGGTCTACAACAATCTGGGCGGTCTCCTTGGCAGAGGGGAGTTTAGTGAGCGGGATAAAGTGGGCAGACTTAGAAAACCGATCAACCACCGTCAAAATGACCGTGTTACCATTAGACGGGGGAAGACCGGTGATAAAGTCGAGCGTGATGTGAGACCATGGACGAGTAGGAACAGGTAGCGGACGAAGCAGACCGGCTGGCGGGGCATTACCAGCTTTAGTTTGAGCGCAAACCGCACATGAAGCAATAAAGCGGCGAGCGTCTCGTTCTAATGTGGGCCAACAAAAACGCTGGCGGATGGCCGCAAGAGTGCCCCGAACGCCGGGATGGGCAGTTAACTTAGATGAGTGTCCCCATTGTAGGACAGCCAAGCGTGTGGGCACCGGAACAAAGAGTAAGCCCAATTTCGTGGCACGGCAACGCGAGATAAAGCGCGCTTAACCTGTCTTTCGATTCCCCACCCTGCGGCTCCCACCACAAGACCAGGAGAAATTATCTCCTTCGGTGACGAGGAGGAGGTCGAGGGATCAAAGAGTCGAGACAAGGCATCCGGTTTTACGTTCTTTGAACCGGGGCGGTAAGAGATAGAAAAATCAAAGCGCGTGAAAAATAATGCCCAACGAGCCTGACGCGCATTTAATCTCTTAGCGGAGCGGATATATTCTAAATTACGATGGTCGGTCCAGACAATAAAGGGAATAGAAGAACCCTCCAACCAATGTCGCCACTCGCCGAGCGCTAAGCGTATGGCGAGTAGCTCCCGGTTGCCGACATCGTAATTACGTTCCGCAGGCGAAAGACGATGGGAATAATAGGCGCACGGGTGGATCTTTCCATCAGCTGCAGATCGCTTTGATAGAACAGCACCCTCCCCTACCTCAGACGCATCAACCTCGACGATGAACTGTCTAGTGACATCAGGCGTAATAAGAATGGGTGCGGTAGTAAAGAGAGACTTTAAATGATCAAAAGCCTTTTGAGCGGACTCTGACCATTCAAAGCGTGACTTGACAGATGTTAGAGCGGTGAGAGGGGCGGCCACCTGACTAAAGTTTCGGATAAAGCGGCGATAAAAATTTGCAAAGCCAATGAAGCGTTGTAACGAGACACGAGAATTGGGAGCCGGCCAATCTGCCACCGCTTGAACCTTTGAAGGGTCCATACTAATCCCCTCTGCCGAGATTACTGAACCCAGAAACGTGACCGAAGATACGTGAAACGAACACTTCTCTGCTTTGACAAATAGCCGGTTCTCACGTAAGCGTTGAAGCACACGGCGTACATGCTGGACATGAACCTGGAGAGACGGGGAGAAGATTAGTATGTCGTCAATATAGACGAACACAAAAATGTTAAGCATGTCGCGGAGAACATCATTGACAAGAGCCTGAAACACGGTGGGGGCGTTGACTAGACCGAAAGGGAGGACCCGATATTCAAAATGAACGAGGGGCGTGTTAAAGGCGGTCTTCCACTCGTCTCCTTCTTTAATACGCACTAAATGGTATGCGTTGCGGAGATCGAGCTTGGTAAAAATCTTAGCTCCCTGCAGGATCTCGAAGGCTGAAGACATCAATGGCAAAGGATAGCGATTCTTAACAGTGATGTCATTCAGCCCTCGATAATCTATGCAGGGATGGAGCGAACCGTCTTTCTTCTTTACGAAGAAAAACCCCGCACCAGCGGGAGATGATGACGGAACAATGGTTCCCGCATTAAGTGAATCAGAAAGATAATTCTCCAGCGCCTCCCGTTCAGGAGCCGACAGAGAATAAAGTCTACCCCTAGGAGGCGTGGTACCGGGTAAGAGATCGATAGCACAGTCATATGGACGATGAGGAGGGAGAGAGGTGGCCCGTGAACGACTGAAGACCTCCCGCAGATCGTGATACTCCTCCGGAACTCCAGACAAATCACCAGCCTCTTCCTGAAAAACAGAAACAGAAGAGACAGGAGGGACAGCAGATACTAAACACTCAACATGACAAGACAACCCCCACGAAACAATAGAACCCTTAGACCAATCAATATGTGGACTATGGCGTTTAAGCCAAGGATGACCCAGGACAATAGGAGTAAATGGAGAACGAAAAATCAAAAAGGAAATTGTCTCTCTATGGTTACCAGAAACGGTAAGAGTCAATGGAACAGTCTCTTTCTGTACCTTAGGTAATGAACTGCCATCTAAGGCAAATAAAGGAGTACTGTCACTTAAATGCATGAGAGGAATACCTTGCTGTAGAGCCCAATCCTCATCAATAAAATTTCCCTCTGCCCCTGAGTCGATTAAGGCAGAACTCGCTATTGATGAAGCAGACCAATGAAGCATGACCGGAAGTGACGTACAAGCCCTGGAAGGGGTTTTCTGTGTGATGGCGCTCACCAGTAACCCTACATCTACCGACGAGCGTTGGCTTTTACCGGACATGCAGACACAAAATGGTCAGCGGCTGCACAGTACATGCATAGACGATTGGAAATCCTTCTCTCCCGTTCCTTGGGAGAGATACGAAGACCACCTAACTGCATAGGCTCCGGCACAGCTTCGGCGAAAACAGGTGCAACCCTGACAGAAGAGGAAGAGGAAGCCGCTGTCTCCGTGCGGCGAAGCTCAAACCGCTTCTCTACCCGAATGGCGAGAGCGATGAGGTCGTCGAGGGAGAGCGGAACCTCCCGAATGAAGATCTCCTCCCTGATCTCCAAATTGAGTCCCTCCAAAAACCGGGCGATGAGAGCAGGCTCATTCCAGCCACTGGTGGTAGCGAGGGTGCGGAACTCAATAGAAAAATCAGACACCGAACCTCTACCCTGTCGAAGGACGGACAGCTGTCGAGAAGCCTCAGTGCCATGAGCAGAACGGTCGAAGACCTGGATCATTTCATTCTTGAATTGAGCGAAGCTGAGGACACAATCCGACTCCGCCTGCCAGTTAGCCGTGGCCCACTCCCGGGCGCGACCAGTGAGAAGGGAGATGACATAAGCGACCCTCGAGCGCTCCCTGGCATACGTCACTGGCTGAAGGGAGAAAACCACCTCACACTGGGTCAGAAAGGCACGACACTGAGTAGGCTCACCCGAATAGACAGGAGGGTTGTTAATACGGGGCTCCGGAGGAACATGAGCGACCGGTGAAGAGTAGGGCTGGGCCGGTTTGGAGTTTTTTTTACCGCGGTCGGTAATCAACAAATTCCCGCGGTTTTGCGGTTTATTGGCAAGACAATGAGTTAAATAACATGCATGACTTATTTATGTTCAATAAACAACATGTGCAAATTACTTAAGGAACATGTAAAGTGAATATTATTTCCTTTCACATTTCTTCAATTTCAACATTCAACAACTTGAACAATTAATATTATCAGTTAAAAAAAAATGTTAACGCATTGTGCGGGTCCACACTTACGTGCCTACAGACATTTCGCCACTTTTCTATCCTTAATTTATGAATGGCCTGTAAATGACGCAAATTATTGCTGCCCTGACGGTCTGGTAAAAGAACCATTTGTATGAGAAATCACTTGTACTGCATGTGTCCGTGCTTGAGTATAGCTTAGAAGATGCACGGAGACGCGTGTGTGTGTGGGCAAAATGACACGGTCTGTCTCGCGCGCCCCCGGGCAGTCCGCGTCTGCCTCGCGCGCGCTAGGTCATTCCGCGTCTGCCTCTCGCGCGCACTCGGGCAGTCCGCGTCTGTCTCGCGCGCCCCCGGGCAGTCCGCGTCTGCCTCGCGCGCTCCCGGGCAGTCCGCGTCTGCCTCGCGCGCCCCCGGGCAGTCCGCGTCTGCCTCGCGCGCCCCCGGGCAGTCCGCGTCTGCCTCGCGCGCCCCCGGGCAGTCCGCGTCTGCCTCGCGCGCCCCCGGGCAGTCCGCGTCTGCCTCGCGCGCCCCCGGGCAGTCCGCGTCTGCCTCTCGCGCGCCCCCGGGCAGTCCGCGTCTGCCTCTCGCGCGCCCCCGGGCAGTCCGCGTCTGCCTCTCGCGCGCACTCGGGCAGTCCGCGTCTGTCTCGCGTGCTCGGGACCTCTTCTATCCTAGACACTTACCATAAACATCTGTCTTTTTCCAGAAACGGAGAAAGGAGACGCAAAAGCAAAACTTTTTGAAATGTGTCCTGCTGCAGAATTGGCCACTGTGGTAGGCTAGATGAAAAAGAGACAATCTAACCTCTTTGGATATTAATCCTCGGACTGATCGCGTGCTCTTTATGTTGCGTGACAATTTAATAATGTGAAACCTGATTCTGATGTTGATCTGTTGCAGCTGTTTGCACGTTCAAATTAAATAAAATGTTTGTATTGCTTTTACCGAGTCACAGACAACGTCACTTGTATTTCTACTCAATGACAATTTAATATTAAAATCATATTAGTTAACAGTTAATGTTCTGTTAACAAGCTGCTGTTGTTTAAAAGCTGCGTGTATAACATCCCCATATATACACACAATTGCAGGCCAATGTTTCAATTTTTTTTTTTTGCGGTTATGACGGTGAGGGGCTCAGACCCGCGGCATGGGTCACGTGACTGCGGTATGGCGGTAATCCGGTTACCGCCCCAGGCCTAGTGAAGAGGCCCGCGGCTGGCGGATATGATGTACCTGCTGCGAGAGGTCAGACATCTGGGCAGCAAGCGTCTCGACCGCATGTCGGGCAGCGGTGATGTCCTCCTCGTACCGTCCTAGAAGGGCACCCTGCTGTTCGACGGCAGCCTGAAAGGGACCGGCTGCCTGAAAGGGGCTGCTACCCGCTGAGTCCATGTTTGGTCAGATTGTTCTGTTATGGGAATGAAGGACTCAAATGCAGGGATAGCAAAAATGTCACAGTTTAATAAAGCTGGCCACAGGCAGAAATAACGGCACCAACAAAAACACAGATGAACAGAAAAATATCCAGATGGCTGGTAAATGACAATACAATAGTCCTCTGTGGCAGAGCAGAACAAAAGTATGCAGTATGCCATACAGACCCGCTTGCCACTGAACCTGCATTAACGACGACAGTGGGGCTTCCAGCCTTAGTCAAACGGGTTGGCACGTTTGGTCGGCTTGCGATTTTGGCGTTTTCGTGTGTCTTGTGAACAGTATGCCATACTGACCCGTTTGCCACTGAACCTGCATTAACGACGACAGTGGGGCTTCCAGCCTTAGTCAAACGGGTTGGCACGTATGGTCGGCTTGCGATTTTGGCGTTTTCGTGTGTCTTGTGAATAGTATGCCATACAATCCCGTTTGCCACTGAACCTGCATTAACGACGACAGTGGGGCCTCCAGCCTTAGTCAAACGGGTTGGCACGTATGGTCAGCTTGCGATTTTGGCGTTTTCGTGTGTCTTGTGAACAGTATGCCATACTGACCCGTTTGCCACTGAACCTGCATTAACGACGACAGTGGGGCCTCCAGCCTTAGTCAAACGGGTTGGCACGTTTGGTTGCGATTTTGGCGCTTACTTGTGTCTTGCGAACAGTATGCCATACAGACCCGTTTGCCACTGAACCTGCATTAACGACGACAGTGGGGCCTCCAGCCTTAGTCAAACGGGTTGACACGTATGGCCAGGTTGCAATTTTGCCGTTTTCTCGTGGTCTTGTAAATAGTATGCAGTATAGACCCGTTTGCCACTGAACCTGCATTAACGACGACAGTGGGGCCTCAGGCATTAGTCAAACGGGTTGAGAGGTTTCACTTTCTCTTAAAGATCGGAAGGTGACCCTTAGTTACCATATAAACTATCGCATTGTGCCCACAATTTGCTAATTCCTCAACTGTGGATAATATAATTATGCCACAATAGTTAGTCTGTCTGGAACTAAGCTGATTAAAACCACATCACTGTGTGACACTTCATTACATGTGAACGGCCCCTACGCTAATATATGATTTTGTTTTCTATCCCTGTCTCGTCCTCTACCCCGAGGACAATGAGACAAACAGACCCAGTTCCGGTAGATGTGAAAGTCGGCACACCTCTGATCTACTGGCCGTCCTTCAACGTGATGCCCAGCTGATGCCTGACCAACGCTCACCGGCAGAACCCGCTTAATCTCCGCTTAATCTCCTTATCCGTTTCAATTTTTATATATATATATATATATATATATATATATATATATATATATATATATATATATATATATATACACCTCCCAAGGGTTTTTCCCTCCTAGGACTTTTTTTTACTTCCCGGCAAAAAGGCCGAGGTTTTTTTTCTCCTGGGGGGTTTTTCAACCCGGGGAGGCAGCCTTCTTGGGCTTAACTTCGATACGTTACATTAGTTAAACGTTCGCTTATAATGTTGATTTATAGCCGCAGCAAATTTAACTGCTTGTGCTATCGTGTATTATGTTGTGCTATCTGTTGATTTTCTGTGCTTTTCATTGCTTCTATTAATGTAAAGCTGCTTTGATACAATTACCAAATTGTGAAAAGCGCTATATAAATAAAATTGAATTGAATTGAATTGAAAAAGGGCAGCGGGATTCACAAGGCACCCGGAGAGAGCGAGAGGAGGCCGATGCCAGCCAGCAGCACCACACAGGTATAGTACAAGTCTCTCTCGAGCCACAGTTCTGTGTATGACAAATAAACGCAGGGGGTAATTCCAACAGCAACAATGTAATCCTCACACACGAGACGGGACAGGACACGACAGGGGATCAAGGTTATTATAGTTTTGCATTTTTCATTAGTTTTTATTTTTATTTCGTTTTGACTTTTTGTTTTCAAATTCAGTTTAGTTTTAATTAGTTTTTGAAGTGGGTTTGCTAGTTTAGTTTAGTTTTTATTTTTTGAAAATGCTTAGTTTTAGTTTAGTTTTTATTAGTTTTAGTGTTAGTTTTAGTCTTTTTCATAATTTGGGTTATTTGTCAGGGGCAAGATTCAAAAAGGTCAGAAAAAGAATTGTGTAATATTAACTCAACAAAAACATCATACAATTTTAGAAAATATTCATTCAAAAATAAAACCAGTACATAAAATGTACATATGGGCACAAATATGTAAACAGTCTCAAGTTCAACACTCCACAGTAAGTGCAAAATGTGATGTGTGCCAGTAAAAAAGTTAAAGAGCCAACAGACTAAAGAAGACATACATGAACCGCATGTATTCAACCCATTTTTGAGCCACAACAAGACATTTCTGTCAGATTGTCAGATTGAGCGCAGTCTGAGACAAGACCATGACAAATAACCAGAGGTGAAAAGAAGTTATCTAAAGAAATAAATACTCAAGTAGCGAGTTAGTAGTTACTCTTGAGAAAAAAAATACACACATACATGCACACACAGTATACAGTGCACACCATAAGTATCAGGACAGTTAAAACAAAAGTTTGCTGTGGAGACCAGAAATTGGTAAGATGAATATCAGTGTGTCAGAAGTACAGAAGTCACATTTGATCAACCTTTGATTATGTTTCAACACATACATGCTTTAACAACAAAGAAAAACAGCCTTTAATGCTGACTTGTATGTTGTGCCCAAACGCAAAACTCAAAAGAAATGGATCAAACTGATACTACACGTGTGAACAATTAATGCATTAGGACACAGTTCACTTGAACATGGTCTCAACGTGGCCACATTAGATAGTATTAAAATACAAACGTGTTGTGTTATTGAGTTGGAATAGTGTGCATGTTAAAACAGGTGACATTTCTGTACTTTTGTCTGTTTATCTTTTAATGTTTAGACACTTCTTGACTCCACAGCAAACTGAGGATTTTTGCCTGTTTGTCTGAAAACTTAATGTTGATGTATACAGCTTATAGCTGAAATATCAGACAAGTAAACCGACAGTGTTTTGCATTCAGTTATGCATATTAAAGTTCACTCAGAGAATATCCTAAGATGGTCATCGACAGTTTACACTTACATGAAATACAAACTGATTTTAGAAAATAACTCATGTTTTCTTATGTTGTGAATCTCATGTCACGTGTGTGTGTTGTGAGAAGCACTTACAGTACAGTAGACAGCGAATCAGACGTCAATCGTCGATGGACTTTCTTCATTCAGTCACGTGTTCACAGTGCTTCTGGAGGTTGCGCGCGTTTTAATGTTTCTGACGACGAACAGGTCGCGCGTATAATGGCGGGTACACGTGTGAAGTTTAGCTTTTAGTTAAAAGATTAGTAAATTCATATTCACGTAATACAACACTCTTTATGTTCTGCGTGTTTCTAGACACAAGCAAAACCGCATCAAACGATTCAGTTGTTGCAGCGATCTAAACAATTCATTTAAAATGATTCGCGAACCAATTCAAAACGTTTGGCCCGTTTGCTTTGTAAAGAATCGACTCAAAAGACTCATTTATTTGCAACACCTTGTAAGGAATCAACTTAAACGAGTCATTAATTCGCGAATGTGTGTATGTGACACTGCGTGAATGAGAGACGCATGGAAAGGAATTTGAAGCGTTATTTGCTCTATAAAAGACAAAGACGAAAACTAAGGACATTTAATCTATATTTTTATTTTATTTTAGTTAGTTTTGCCAGACACACATTACAGTTATAGTTAGTTATCGTTTTTTTGTGATGACTCGTTTTTATTTTTATTTCAGTTAACGACAATGTTTTTTCCCATCTAGTTTTCGTTTTTTCGTTAGTTTTCGTTAACGATTATAACCTTGCAGGGGATAGCGGATCTAAATCCAGTACAGAGAAGAACACGTCTGCATTGCATAACAATCTGACAAAAGACAAAGACAGGGCACGATAGATAAAGCCTAGGTTAATGAGAGAAGATGAGGAACAGGTGTAGAGAGAGGGAGAGTGGAAACAGCTGCGGCTGAGAGTAATGAGAGCGGGCAAAGTGTGTGTGTATGGATGTGTGTGTGTGTGTGTGTGTGTGTATGAATGTAGAGAAAGAAAGAGAAAGAAACTGGGACATGACAGTGCCCCCCCACTAAGGAGCGCCCCCTGGCGCTCCCAAGGGGAAGCCTGACGAGACCGGAGGAAATCATCAATGAGCGAAGGATCCAAGACGTCCCGGGGGGAAACCCAACTCCTCTCCTCAGGACCATATCCCTCCCAATCGACCAAGTACTGATGCCCACGCCCCCGACGACGCATGTCCAAAATCTTGCGGACTCTGTAAACGGGTGACCCCTCGATACGAATAGCGGAAAGCGCGGAGCGAGGGGACGAGCGGGTGGCAGGCTTAATGCAAGAGACATGAAAAACGGGATGTACCCGGCGAAGATTAGACGGGAGACGGAGCTTGACAGCGACAGGATTAATAATCTTAGTGATAGGGAAAGGTCCGATAAATCGAGGAGCCAATTTACGAGATTCAGACTGGAGAGGTAAATTTGCTGTGGATAACCACACTCTTTGACCCGGCAAATAGCGGGGGCTTTTGATCCGACGCTTATTAGCAGTAATGCACATACGTTTACGAGAGCGACAAAGAGCAGATCTCACCCTTCTCCAGGTTCGTTTACACCGAGAAATAAATGTCTGAACGCTCGGGCATCTAGAATCAACCTCTTGAGATGAGAATAAAGGAGGCTGGTATCCGAGGCAGCACTGAAACGGAGACAGTCCCATGGCAGAGGATGGGAGCGAATTATGGGCATACTCTGCCCACGGGAGCTGCTCAGACCAAGATGATGGGTTACGAAATGCGAGACTACGTAAGAGCCGGCCTATGATCTGGTTGGCTCGTTCAGCTTGACCACAAGTTTGGGGGTGAAAGCCCGACGAGAGATTGGCAGTGGCACCAATGAGGCGACAAAACTCTCTCCAGAATAGAGAGGAAAATTGTGGTCCTCTGTCAGAAACTACTTCAGAGGGTAAACCATGTAATTTAAATACATGGTCTACAACAATCTGGGCGGTCTCCTTGGCAGAGGGGAGTTTAGTGAGCGGGATAAAGTGGGCAGACTTAGAAAACCGATCAACCACCGTCAAAATGACCGTGTTACCATTAGACGGGGGAAGACCGGTGATAAAGTCGAGCGTGATGTGAGACCATGGACGAGTAGGAACAGGTAGCGGACGAAGCAGACCGGCTGGCGGGGCATTACCAGCTTTAGTTTGAGCGCAAACCGCACATGAAGCAATAAAGCGGCGAGCGTCTCGTTCTAATGTGGGCCAACAAAAACGCTGGCGGATGGCCGCAAGAGTGCCCCGAACGCCGGGATGGGCAGTTAACTTAGATGAGTGTCCCCATTGTAGGACAGCCAAGCGTGTGGGCACCGGAACAAAGAGTAAGCCCAATTTCGTGGCACGGCAACGCGAGATAAAGCGCGCTTAACCTGTCTTTCGATTCCCCACCCTGCGGCTCCCACCACAAGACCAGGAGAAATTATCTCCTTCGGTGACGAGGAGGAGGTCGAGGGATCAAAGAGTCGAGACAAGGCATCCGGTTTTACGTTCTTTGAACCGGGGCGGTAAGAGATAGAAAAATCAAAGCGCGTGAAAAATAATGCCCAACGAGCCTGACGCGCATTTAATCTCTTAGCGGAGCGGATATATTCTAAATTACGATGGTCGGTCCAGACAATAAAGGGAATAGAAGAACCCTCCAACCAATGTCGCCACTCGCCGAGCGCTAAGCGTATGGCGAGTAGCTCCCGGTTGCCGACATCGTAATTACGTTCCGCAGGCGAAAGACGATGGGAATAATAGGCGCACGGGTGGATCTTTCCATCAGCTGCAGATCGCTTTGATAGAACAGCACCCTCCCCTACCTCAGACGCATCAACCTCGACGATGAACTGTCTAGTGACATCAGGCGTAATAAGAATGGGTGCGGTAGTAAAGAGAGACTTTAAATGATCAAAAGCCTTTTGAGCGGACTCTGACCATTCAAAGCGTGACTTGACAGATGTTAGAGCGGTGAGAGGGGCGGCCACCTGACTAAAGTTTCGGATAAAGCGGCGATAAAAATTTGCAAAGCCAATGAAGCGTTGTAACGAGACACGAGAATTGGGAGCCGGCCAATCTGCCACCGCTTGAACCTTTGAAGGGTCCATACTAATCCCCTCTGCCGAGATTACTGAACCCAGAAACGTGACCGAAGATACGTGAAACGAACACTTCTCTGCTTTGACAAATAGCCGGTTCTCACGTAAGCGTTGAAGCACACGGCGTACATGCTGGACATGAACCTGGAGAGACGGGGAGAAGATTAGTATGTCGTCAATATAGACGAACACAAAAATGTTAAGCATGTCGCGGAGAACATCATTGACAAGAGCCTGAAACACGGTGGGGGCGTTGACTAGACCGAAAGGGAGGACCCGATATTCAAAATGAACGAGGGGCGTGTTAAAGGCGGTCTTCCACTCGTCTCCTTCTTTAATACGCACTAAATGGTATGCGTTGCGGAGATCGAGCTTGGTAAAAATCTTAGCTCCCTGCAGGATCTCGAAGGCTGAAGACATCAATGGCAAAGGATAGCGATTCTTAACAGTGATGTCATTCAGCCCTCGATAATCTATGCAGGGATGGAGCGAACCGTCTTTCTTCTTTACGAAGAAAAACCCCGCACCAGCGGGAGATGATGACGGAACAATGGTTCCCGCATTAAGTGAATCAGAAAGATAATTCTCCAGCGCCTCCCGTTCAGGAGCCGACAGAGAATAAAGTCTACCCCTAGGAGGCGTGGTACCGGGTAAGAGATCGATAGCACAGTCATATGGACGATGAGGAGGGAGAGAGGTGGCCCGTGAACGACTGAAGACCTCCCGCAGATCGTGATACTCCTCCGGAACTCCAGACAAATCACCAGCCTCTTCCTGAAAAACAGAAACAGAAGAGACAGGAGGGACAGCAGATACTAAACACTCAACATGACAAGACAACCCCCACGAAACAATAGAACCCTTAGACCAATCAATATGTGGACTATGGCGTTTAAGCCAAGGATGACCCAGGACAATAGGAGTAAATGGAGAACGAAAAATCAAAAAGGAAATTGTCTCTCTATGGTTACCAGAAACGGTAAGAGTCAATGGAACAGTCTCTTTCTGTACCTTAGGTAATGAACTGCCATCTAAGGCAAATAAAGGAGTACTGTCACTTAAATGCATGAGAGGAATACCTTGCTGTAGAGCCCAATCCTCATCAATAAAATTTCCCTCTGCCCCTGAGTCGATTAAGGCAGAACTCGCTATTGATGAAGCAGACCAATGAAGCATGACCGGAAGTGACGTACAAGCCCTGGAAGGGGTTTTCTGTGTGATGGCGCTCACCAGTAACCCTACATCTACCGACGAGCGTTGGCTTTTACCGGACATGCAGACACAAAATGGTCAGCGGCTGCACAGTACATGCATAGACGATTGGAAATCCTTCTCTCCCGTTCCTTGGGAGAGATACGAAGACCACCTAACTGCATAGGCTCCGGCACAGCTTCGGCGAAAACAGGTGCAACCCTGACAGAAGAGGAAGAGGAAGCCGCTGTCTCCGTGCGGCGAAGCTCAAACCGCTTCTCTACCCGAATGGCGAGAGCGATGAGGTCGTCGAGGGAGAGCGGAACCTCCCGAATGAAGATCTCCTCCCTGATCTCCAAATTGAGTCCCTCCAAAAACCGGGCGATGAGAGCAGGCTCATTCCAGCCACTGGTGGTAGCGAGGGTGCGGAACTCAATAGAAAAATCAGACACCGAACCTCTACCCTGTCGAAGGACGGACAGCTGTCGAGAAGCCTCAGTGCCATGAGCAGAACGGTCGAAGACCTGGATCATTTCATTCTTGAATTGAGCGAAGCTGAGGACACAATCCGACTCCGCCTGCCAGTTAGCCGTGGCCCACTCCCGGGCGCGACCAGTGAGAAGGGAGATGACATAAGCGACCCTCGAGCGCTCCCTGGCATACGTCACTGGCTGAAGGGAGAAAACCACCTGACACTGGGTCAGAAAGGCACGACACTGAGTAGGCTCACCCGAATAGACAGGAGGGTTGTTAATACGGGGCTCCGGAGGAACATGAGCGACCGGTGAAGAGTAGGGCTGGGCCGGTTTGGAGTTTTTTTTACCGCGGTCGGTAATCAACAAATTCCCGCGGTTTTGCGGTTTATTGGCAAGACAATGAGTTAAATAACATGCATGACTTATTTATGTTCAATAAACAACATGTGCAAATTACTTAAGGAACATGTAAAGTGAATATTATTTCCTTTCACATTTCTTCAATTTCAACATTCAACAACTTGAACAATTAATATTATCAGTTAAAAAAAAATGTTAACGCATTGTGCGGGTCCACACTTACGTGCCTACAGACATTTCGCCACTTTTCTATCCTTAATTTATGAATGGCCTGTAAATGACGCAAATTATTGCTGCCCTGACGGTCTGGTAAAAGAACCATTTGTATGAGAAATCACTTGTACTGCATGTGTCCGTGCTTGAGTATAGCTTAGAAGATGCACGGAGACGCGTGTGTGTGTGGGCAAAATGACACGGTCTGTCTCGCGCGCCCCCGGGCAGTCCGCGTCTGCCTCGCGCGCGCTAGGTCATTCCGCGTCTGCCTCTCGCGCGCACTCGGGCAGTCCGCGTCTGTCTCGCGCGCCCCCGGGCAGTCCGCGTCTGCCTCGCGCGCCCCCGGGCAGTCCGCGTCTGCCTCGCGCGCCCCCGGGCAGTCCGCGTCTGCCTCGCGCGCCCCCGGGCAGTCCGCGTCTGCCTCGCGCGCCCCCGGGCAGTCCGCGTCTGCCTCGCGCGCCCCCGGGCAGTCCGCGTCTGCCTCGCGCGCCCCCGGGCAGTCCGCGTCTGCCTCGCGCGCCCCCGGGCAGTCCGCGTCTGCCTCTCGCGCGCCCCCGGGCAGTCCGCGTCTGCCTCTCGCGCGCCCCCGGGCAGTCCGCGTCTGCCTCTCGCGCGCACTCGGGCAGTCCGCGTCTGTCTCGCGTGCTCGGGACCTCTTCTATCCTAGACACTTACCATAAACATCTGTCTTTTTCCAGAAACGGAGAAAGGAGACGCAAAAGCAAAACTTTTTGAAATGTGTCCTGCTGCAGAATTGGCCACTGTGGTAGGCTAGATGAAAAAGAGACAATCTAACCTCTTTGGATATTAATCCTCGGACTGATCGCGTGCTCTTTATGTTGCGTGACAATTTAATAATGTGAAACCTGATTCTGATGTTGATCTGTTGCAGCTGTTTGCACGTTCAAATTAAATAAAATGTTTGTATTGCTTTTACCGAGTCACAGACAACGTCACTTGTATTTCTACTCAATGACAATTTAATATTAAAATCATATTAGTTAACAGTTAATGTTCTGTTAACAAGCTGCTGTTGTTTAAAAGCTGCGTGTATAACATCCCCATATATACACACAATTGCAGGCCAATGTTTCAATTTTTTTTTTTTGCGGTTATGACGGTGAGGGGCTCAGACCCGCGGCATGGGTCACGTGACTGCGGTATGGCGGTAATCCGGTTACCGCCCCAGGCCTAGTGAAGAGGCCCGCGGCTGGCGGATATGATGTACCTGCTGCGAGAGGTCAGACATCTGGGCAGCAAGCGTCTCGACCGCATGTCGGGCAGCGGTGATGTCCTCCTCGTGCCGTCCTAGAAGGGCACCCTGCTGTTCGACGGCAGCCTGAAAGGGATCGGCTGCCTGAAAGGGGCTGCTACCCGCTGAGTCCATGTTTGGTCAGATTGTTCTGTTATGGGAATGAAGGACTCAAATGCAGGGATAGCAAAAATGTCACAGTTTAATAAAGCTGGCCACAGGCAGAAATAACGGCACCAACAAAAACACAGATGAACAGAAAAATATCCAGATGGCTGGTAAATGACAATACAATAGTCCTCTGTGGCAGAGCAGAACAAAAGTATGCAGTATGCCATACAGACCCGCTTGCCACTGAACCTGCATTAACGACGACAGTGGGGCTTCCAGCCTTAGTCAAACGGGTTGGCACGTTTGGTCGGCTTGCGATTTTGGCGTTTTCGTGTGTCTTGTGAACAGTATGCCATACTGACCCGTTTGCCACTGAACCTGCATTAACGACGACAGTGGGGCTTCCAGCCTTAGTCAAACGGGTTGGCACGTATGGTCGGCTTGCGATTTTGGCGTTTTCGTGTGTCTTGTGAATAGTATGCCATACAATCCCGTTTGCCACTGAACCTGCATTAACGACGACAGTGGGGCCTCCAGCCTTAGTCAAACGGGTTGGCACGTATGGTCAGCTTGCGATTTTGGCGTTTTCGTGTGTCTTGTGAACAGTATGCCATACTGACCCGTTTGCCACTGAACCTGCATTAACGACGACAGTGGGGCCTCCAGCCTTAGTCAAACGGGTTGGCACGTTTGGTTGCGATTTTGGCGCTTACTTGTGTCTTGCGAACAGTATGCCATACAGACCCGTTTGCCACTGAACCTGCATTAACGACGACAGTGGGGCCTCCAGCCTTAGTCAAACGGGTTGACACGTATGGCCAGGTTGCAATTTTGCCGTTTTCTCGTGGTCTTGTAAATAGTATGCAGTATAGACCCGTTTGCCACTGAACCTGCATTAACGACGACAGTGGGGCCTCAGGCATTAGTCAAACGGGTTGAGAGGTTTCACTTTCTCTTAAAGATCGGAAGGTGACCCTTAGTTACCATATAAACTATCGCATTGTGCCCACAATTTGCTAATTCCTCAACTGTGGATAATATAATTATGCCACAATAGTTAGTCTGTCTGGAACTAAGCTGATTAAAACCACATCACTGTGTGACACTTCATTACATGTGAACGGCCCCTACGCTAATATATGATTTTGTTTTCTATCCCTGTCTCGTCCTCTACCCCGAGGACAATGAGACAAACAGACCCAGTTCCGGTAGATGTGAAAGTCGGCACACCTCTGATCTACTGGCCGTCCTTCAACGTGATGCCCAGCTGATGCCTGACCAACGCTCACCGGCAGAACCCGCTTAATCTCCGCTTAATCTCCTTATCCGTTTCAATTTTTATATATATATATATATATATATATACACCTCCCAAGGGTTTTTCCCTCCTAGGACTTTTTTTTACTTCCCGGCAAAAAGGCCGAGGTTTTTTTTCTCCTGGGGGGTTTTTCAACCCGGGGAGGCAGCCTTCTTGGGCTTAACTTCGATACGTTACATTAGTTAAACGTTCGCTTATAATGTTGATTTATAGCCGCAGCAAATTTAACTGCTTGTGCTATCGTGTATTATGTTGTGCTATCTGTTGATTTTCTGTGCTTTTCATTGCTTCTATTAATGTAAAGCTGCTTTGATACAATTACCAAATTGTGAAAAGCGCTATATAAATAAAATTGAATTGAATTGAATTGAAAAAGGGCAGCGGGATTCACAAGGCACCCGGAGAGAGCGAGAGGAGGCCGATGCCAGCCAGCAGCACCACACAGGTATAGTACAAGTCTCTCTCGAGCCACAGTTCTGTGTATGACAAATAAACGCAGGGGGTAATTCCAACAGCAACAATGTAATCCTCACACACGAGACGGGACAGGACACGACAGGGGATAGCGGATCTAAATCCAGTACAGAGAAGAACACGTCTGCATTGCATAACAATCTGACAAAAGACAAAGACAGGGCACGATAGATAAAGCCTAGGTTAATGAGAGAAGATGAGGAACAGGTGTAGAGAGAGGGAGAGTGGAAACAGCTGCGGCTGAGAGTAATGAGAGCGGGCAAAGTGTGTGTGTATGGATGTGTGTGTGTGTGTATGAATGTAGAGAAAGAAAGAGAAAGAAACTGGGACATGACAGGTTTTGTCTGCATGGTAACAGAGAGGAGTTTCTGATTTGCAGATATGAAGAATAAATCATATTAGAGATAAATGATGTGACTTTGTCATGTATCTATCTTACATAAACTCGTATATTCTTTCTGATGAGGTCGTGATTAAATCATATTCAAAGACATTGACTGGAGTCTGTCAGGTTGAACACTGTGAGGAACTGGAGACATAGAACAAGAGAACCCATGCGCAGGCGATATCGGGGAGTGAACACTGAACATTTATTATAAATAAACATGAAAACAAAAAGCCCGCGAGGGGGCAACACAACATTAAACACGAATTAACAACACTGACTTAACAAGAAACACTCTGAGGTAACATTAACTAAATTAACACGATAGACAGCAAAACATGACATGATACAACACAATGATCCAGCCCCAGACAAGAGGAGATTAAATAGGGAAACTTAACGAGGGTAACAGATGCACGGGATGAACTAATAATGAATTAACAGGGAGAAAAAGGGGGTGGGGACTAAAGACAAGATACCAGAGGCACATGCCACAATTATCAAGGCATGGCCTCCACATTAAACAAGAGACTGTCAGAACTCTGCCATCACAATAAAACATAAATATAAAATCAAACTCTCGTGGCAGAGTCCTGACAAACACATGATCTTATTTCCTCAAGTGTTTGTGTTCATTAGGGGTGAGAATCGTTTGGACCCTCATGAATCGATTCAGAATCTACATATATAATTAATATGTTAACCGTCATATCGATATGTAACTGTAACTGACATATCGTCTAATCATCATCATTATACACAGTGATTTTGGCAGTATTACTGTATTTATCTAATGCAGCGCACCCAGCGCCTCCGTCTGAATAACAAATTATGTGGATATTTTTACAGAAGTATATTCATGTTCTTATCTATATCTAAACATTTAGCGGCAGGTTTTTGGAAACGCTGTTAGCACATCAGATGAGTCTGTTAATGAAAGGCGCTGTTTCTTCCTGCCGCTCACTCAACAGAGAAAAGGCAGATGAAGATCATCCCAACATGTATTTTGTTTTCTTGTAGTTTAGAATGAGTCAAATAGGGCTAGATGTATTTGTTTTTTCTTTCTCTACTGCTCGTGTAAGCTCTGCTGTGGGTGCTCGTGCGGTGCGCGCTCTCAAGCTGTCCGTGTGCAGCACCCCTCCCGCAGATGAGTTACGTCTTTTGGTTCTGATAACGTCACGTTATTATTTTGTAAAATAACTTTTAAGAATCAATTCTTGACATTTGTGAATTGATTCAGAATCGTCCACATCATGATGCATCAAAGAATCCATTTTTTTTCATAGTGTTCATAATTTACAAAATGTTGTGTGACTCTTCGGTGTTTGTCTTCTGTGGACACCCGGTGAGGATAAATGTCTTGTGTGTGTTGTCTACACGGTTATGTAACTTAAGTCAGTCAGGTGTGTAGGGGAAATCTAACAACACAACATCATAATTATTCATGAGACTGCTGATGTATCTGCTTACTGATCAGGGCCCAGTTCCCCAAAACGTTCTTATCGCTAAGTAGTTCTTAACTTATTTCTTAACCTCTCTCTTAACTCTATGGCACGATTCCCAAAAGGTTCGTACGCTAAGTATATCTTCTGTAAGTCACACTTTCGTAAGGTTGGTCTGGACCATTCGTAAGCTCTCTCTTAGCGTTGTTTGAGCGCAAAACGCTATTGCAGCAGTCTTTAGAAATCAGCACAGCGCAGTACAAGTCAAACTATGGTATGTTATCAATGATTTTATGTTATGGACATTTTAAGACTTATAATAAAATATGTTTGCAATGAATACAGGACTATTTATGTAGTTGACTTTATTTGGTATCAGAACTAATGAATCAAAGACGGCGCCGGTGTTTGTTCCTCATTGAAGTCTGTTCCCTCTATGTTTATAGCGTTTTCATCACGTTACATTTATAATTTATTTAGAAAGATTAAAGATTTCAATTGGTTATACTAAAAAGCAATAATATCATGTATTCTATTATACAATTTATTAAATATTTCATATTTGACAGTTTTATGCCTTTTAACATAAAGCTCTTTTTTCTCTACTGTTTGTTTTAAAACTGTTATGTTTCCATACATAATAAATATATGCTATTGATATAATATGATTCATACTGTAAAAATAATTGACTTACAATCAAAAACAGTCAAGATACATTACATAAATGCACACATATACATCTCAGTAGCCATTAAAACTTTCAATGTATATAAAGAATAAACGTATAATGTAATAAAAACGCTATAAAAACACTACACTAAAGGGAAACATAGGGAACAGACTTCCACACAACACCGGTAACTCCAAAACAATTTGTTTTATTCGTCAACCCTTAAACCTTTTGACATTTTGCCTGACGTGGCTAAATTAAAAAAAAATTGCCTCCCAAGACAACTCATTATGTAGGTGCTGGATCTTCTCAGACCATATTCTCTATCTAACTAGGTTGCTTTTTATTGAAAACATTAATGGTAAGCAATACCACATTAAACAGAAGTAACTGCAGCTGCTTGCCAATCAATTCTGATTGTTCCTTACCATTAGTATAAAAGTGTGTAACATCATTTTTAAAAGTCGTTAAACCCATGTCAAGAAGCGGCACAAGTGGCACAACGGGATAAGGAGGGTGGATGATTAGAGAGGGATACCCGCTTCGTCTATATTACTGACAATTTGATAACTTAATTAATAGTCTATTTTACAGATAACTTAAACTATGTTAAAATAAATGTGACTTGAATAATGTGAGTAATGTTCCATTTGTATACAACGTGTTGTCTTTCTAAACATTGTAATGCACCTTTGCGTGAAGTGGAAAATCGATCCCTGAGAGATCAATCGCAAATAATTCAGCACCTTCACTTGGGACAGCGTCATTGTTACGTCGAACTTAGAGGCAGCGTGTTAAGAAGCTTCCTAAGAGACACTTCGGGTAACACACTTAGGAACACAAACAACTTTGGTAAGATATATCTTTTTGAGTCTTCTTAGCGCGCTAAAAGTGAACGTTATCGAGGAACCGGGCCCAGATACTTTACAGTCTAGTGTGTTTTTTTTCATACAGTTTATGTTTAACTAAACCTCAGTACATGTGTGACTATCAGAGAGATGATCTTACCACAGTCTCTCCAGTTTACAGTCAGGATTCTTCAGTACATCAGAGATCAGATTCACTCCTGAATCTCTTAGATTATTCAGAGACAGACCCATTTCTCTCAGGTGTGATGGGTTTGATCTCAGAGCTGAAGTCAGAGCAACACAACCTTCATCTGTGATATCACACTTCCACAACCTGTAGAGAACAGAGACACACAGTTTGTTCACACACAGATCAAATCTACAGTGAGTTGAATTTGTTTCTCTTCTGTCATCATTTAGTGTTTATGGACATTTTCATTTTAGTTTCATTTATGTGTGTTTGTGTTTTACTGAAACACATCAGTGAGATTTACAAGGAAATTAACTTCATCAGTTTATGTTTATATTAACAGTGTGATTTATTTTTTATACAGTAATGAAATCAGATTTCTTTCATCAGACATCACAAAATGTTCACTTATGTTTTTATTTCTGAATGATTTTTGTTTTTTTACTTTTGTTCATAATTCAATTTTAATGTTTTATGTTTGTGATTTTCAGTAAGAGTTAAAGTGTTGTGATGAATGTTGAATACAATCAGCTTCAGTTATCAAATACATTACTGAGATTAAATTAAAATTCAGCATTCAACATGTAGCGGCCCCTTAGGTCCGAAGAATGAGGCATAGAGTTTTTACTGATGCTCAATATGATTTTTATTCTTGATGCATTAAACTCCTTCTCTGCATTAACTGGTTTCATGCATCCTCTCTTAATTGCAGTGTATAAAACACTTTATTGCACCGTAAAACTACACAAAAGACAAATAACAAAAAATAAATAAACATAAGCACTTTAACATAAACATATTAACCAAATACATATTAACAATGTTCTATTTAGTGCATATCACGTTAATTTGGTAACCACATGCAAAGTTCACTTTAATAAAACTTAACATCACAAATAATACTGAAAGACATGAAATATATGTAAATGAACATAAAATATAATACAGCATACCTCGTTCCGCACTCCTAAGGGGAAACTAAAACAATAATACAAACATTTTCATCGTTCCCTCAGCACTGTTTGAGCATCTGCAATCAACTGAAATAATGTGCTGCAAAACACTGACCTCTACCCTTATTTCCCCAAGACTGTTGCACTGCCCTCTAGCGATAACTCAAAGAGAGGGAAGGGGGCGGTCATTACACAACATTTAAAGTGGACCAAAACTTTTTATAAATGTTGTCTTTGAATTTTGAATAATACTTGTCTGAGGACATCTTAGGGTGTTTTCAGACATGAGTCTTTGTTTCAGAACATGCTGCTTTTTTTCCTTGGTTCAGTTTGTTTAGTCATATGTGAACACGGCAGGGGCGGACTGCTTTAGTCTATGATCACAGCAGACACAACTACCAGATGAAGATCAATAAAACACTCCCAAGAGGTTCACAACAAGATTACAATTTTCCCGGGATATGTTGTGCTGTTGGCGGCAGGGGTGCCGCTAGCAATTTTGGGCCCTATGAAAGAATATGAGGTCGGGCCCCCACCATACCCATTTTGCACCAAACATACAATCCAACCTACTGTAGCTATTCAAAATCTTTGTCTGCAATTTGATAATACAGAACTATTTCTTTTGCTATTGTTTTGACCACAATTAACAGTATTTATAGATACTTACAATGTTTGCAGCTAAGATAATTTATTGCGCAATTTAAATGTAATTGAAAATACAGTACATTAATCAAATAATCAGAGAAAATGCAACATTATTAAACATAGATTAAAGATAATTGTGACCATGCCTGTGAAAACCCAGCTGAAGTATTTCTTTGTGATTTACTGTTTTCCACATAAAATCATCCAACATAATGTAAAGAACATTTTGTGAAAATATAAACTTGATATATTTAATATTGACTGAGTAATGTCATGTCAGCGATTGAAATCATAGTGAAATTAATGCTTGAAATCAAACTGTGATGCTTTTATCTCACAATAAGATTTGAGGCTTTAGTCTGATTTTCAGAGACCGTCTTAGTGACATACTGTATACTTGAGCTGTTACACACATCAATAACATTGTAACATTTAAAAATGGCGAACAACAACAATGCAAAAATGCTTGACCAAAGCTTGTATTATAATTATTAGCATTATTTATAAGGTGAAGAACAGGTTTCACACACCAGCAGCTACACTAAAGCAAAAATAACAACAGATCATTAACGTGAACTCGAGAAAACAGCTATACTCTTAACGTAAATGATTCTTCAGACTGTTTATTAATCAGCAGGACTCTAAAATGAAATGAAGGACAACTGTAGATAAACGTCTCCATCTCTCTAACAAACTACAACAACTATAGCAAATTACGACAGATTGATTTCTTAAAGCTGTTGCAAGGTGAGAAGCTTTAATAACTGGACTAGTTTAGCCTTTGTTGCATTTCTGTTTTATCACAATCAACTCTATTCTCGACTGCCTAAAAATCCTTCATTGGCATACTGCGTTACAAAACATTGGAGTGTGTAACCGCTAGCATTTCTAGTTTATGTTAATAATTAGGTTATACGGGCTACGTTAATTAAAACAGCTTATAAGGGCTGACTTCGCGTTAGAATCATAACACAAAACAGGGAACGTAAATCACTTTGTGTTTTTTTAAACTGAGGTGAACAGAGCGAAGACTTTACAGTGGAAAGAAAACTGCAATGTATTGCTCCAGCGTCACATTGTGTAAACTGCATTTATAGTAAGGAAGTGCACATATGCAGATATCATAGAAATTAGTATCAAATACACACACCTTGTTCTCTTCTGAAGTTCACGCGCATTGTGAGTCCGTGGATTAAAGAAGGTGCTAAAACGCAGAGTAAAGACGGGGCAGAGCTAAGAGGGCTCAGCTTAAGGGGATTTTATGTGCGGCACAGTCCTTGGTTGAGGCCCCAAAAATGTCATGGGCCCTTAGAATCATCCCAACACCCCCCCCCCCCCCTACGGCGCCCCTGGTTGCAGGTAACAACAGTCATTAGAGGAACCCCGAACTACACTTGTATTCAATTCCAAAGAAGTTCAAATCAGCGGAATAAAGGATTGCCTTCAATCAGAAGTGACCACTAAGATAACATAAATGCTTGCCTAATATTAATGAATAGTAAAAAGTTCTCAAGTAATTAAATAATCAAGTAAACAGTAAGTGATAAAATAAGAACAGAGAAACAAATGAAAAAACAGACAAATAAATATAACATTAAGTAGCAGATTGTTTATTATTTAACATATAAGTTACAGCTGTCACTTATACTTACAAGCCTACAGTAATGGATTCATACGTCCTAAAACACTTTCCTAAACTTTTCACTTTACACATAACCTTTTTATATACATTTATATACGCCAATGGACATTTTGACTTAATTATGAGCGTATGTGACCATCAAAGCCTGAAAGATCACAGTTCTGCATGTGCACGTTTGTTCCCGCTGAGATGTTATGGACAGCAGACTTTCTTTTGTGTCCCAGTAACTTATTTTCAGGAGCAGATTAACCATATGGGCAAACTGGACGAGTGCTCAGGGGCACCAAAGTCTTAGAGGCACCAACTAAAACCAACAATAAAAAAATATTTTATAAAATTACAAAAGTACTTGCTCTTTAAGACGTAAGTTGTTCATCTACTAAGTAAGCGTGACGTGCACAACAACTTTTTGGAAAATGATCGGCAGCAGCTAAGTGGCATAGCCAAAAAAAGTACATTAAGCCACTTTACACAAAATCCCACAAATATGCATTTTTTTTCACGCTGGTGCCGAGCAGTCTGTTAGCAGCACTAACAATGATGCAAATTTATGCTCTGTTGAGCAATCAAATAGTGATGGAGACACCACCGATCAAATAAACAGAAGTGCACCTGATGAGCCGAAGCATCCAGAAACAATCAATCAACAGCTAGACTTAAACTCCTACACACAGACTGAGGTGGATGATGAAACGGACAATCGACGGTTTGCTGTTTCTGGTGATCTGGCCTTGTGGGGCTTCATCACAGAAAAAGTGAGGGAAGAGTTTACAACGTGGAGCTGCAGTCTATCAGAATCAGGCTGCCAAATATCCAACATCTGTACGAGATTGTGGAATGGAGGAAGAACACGTTCTCTTATAAATAAATTATTACAGTCTCGTCCCCAAAACAACTAAATTGTTCCTAAGGAATGGCTACTGTACTCCCCGTCAACTGGATTGGTTTATTGCTATTCATGCAAACTTTTCTCCTCACAAAATCATACATTTATTACAGGCTTCTGTGACTGGAAACATCTTGAGAGGATATCTGACCATGAAAAGAGTGCTGATCACCGACGTAACATGGTTGATTTTATAAACAGAGCAAAACAAATATCGAGGCCAAGACCAGACCTCTCCCATGTTGATCAGTTGACATTTGTTTTTAGATTTGTTAATGCGGAGGGAAGAGAAGTTAAAAAGATTCCTTGGATTTGAGCCCATCCATAGTCACACAGGTGCAAGCCTTGCTGAGTGTGTACTAAAAATGGTGCAAGACTTGGGGTTGGACTTGTCAAATTGTCAACTACAATGCAATTAGAAAAACGCTTGCAAAAATTGCTGCAGATTGCAATGAAACAGCAGACACAAGACGTGATGCTGCCGCACTCGCTGGTAAGATAAATAATCTGGAAATGACAATAATGACTACACTGTGGAACCGGGTGCTAAGCAGATTTAAGGCAACAAGCGTTCATCTGCAAAAAGGCGACATGGACTTATCCACTGCTGTTGAACTATTGCAGTCATTACACTTTTATGTTGACACTATGAGAGCAGTTTGTTGAGGTAGATGAATCTGCTCATGCTTTCAGTGTCACTCAGACTTATCAATATAATGTTTGCTGCAAACAAAAGAAAAAGCAGTTTGTGGATGAGTCATCTGACGAAGATGAAGTATTATTTATAGGGCTGTCAAAATAAACGCGTTAATAACGCGTTAACGCAAATTCATTTTAACGGCACTAATTTTATTAACGCGCGATTAACGCAACACACAATTTCTGTTTGACCCACAGCTGGTTGAATTGAGACACAGCAAGTGACTGGCGCTGTCTAGATGAGTCGGATCTTTTCATAAAAATAAGAACATTAAGCTCTCGTCTAGCGAATCCAATGCTGTAAATGGTCATTAAACATCTAAAATGGTCTGTGAGGTGGACCGTCCCAAATCCATATAAAGCAAAGATGCGTCTTCTTTCACTTTTTAGGTTTGTTTTTAAAGCATTCAGAAATTATAGAAAATAGACTGCAGGACTTTCTTGATGTTAAAATAATTATTAAGAGAGATAAAGTTCGGGATCTGATTGATGTTAAAACAGTTATTAAGAGTGACAAGACTCAAAAGCGATGTCTGACGAAGACGTCTGAAGCGCATGCACACAAACGCACGAGTGCGTGACCCCGATATAGACATCTAACACAAAATTACAGGTTTAAAAATATCTGTTTTGACAAGAATTCACGCAGGTATGACCAATAATATGTTATATCTGAAGTGAATGTTTGGTTAATTTGCTCATCCCAACTCAATTTGCCAGCACAGGTCACAAATGATGCAGCAGCAAACAGAAATGGAGAAAGAACAAGGTCTTCTAAAGGCAAAAACATTTATAAAACTATGGCTGATGGTTCTGTTGAAAATGTAAACAGGCTGTTGTAGACATACATTTGCATATATATTATCAAAATCCATGCTGATTAGAGCATTAAAAACTTGAAAAGTGTTACATTTAGGTAAATTTAGAAAAGATAAAAATGTGTGATTAATTTGCGATTAATCGCGAGTTTACTCATGAAATCATGCGATTAATCACGATTAAATATTTTAATCTATTGACAGCCCTAATTTTTTACTGATGGAAGTCAGAGATTTAAGGTCGAGGCATATTATGTAATTTTGTACAGACTAAAATCATTCCTGGCCAAACGTATTGATGCTTACAAAGAGGTCTATGATCTTTTTGGTGTTCTCTTTTGTAAGGACTGTACAGAAAGTGAATTGCACATAAGGGCTGATAAACTGTCATCACTTATCCAGTGGACCTAAATAAAACTTTGACTGATTCAGTTCAGACATTTTATCAAAGACAAGATCTCACCTGCAGAGCTGCTGCCAATTATTGATCAGAATGGACTAAAGACAACATTTCCTAATGTTTTTGTTGCAATTATACTGTATTTAACTTTGTCAGTATCTAACTGTGAAAAATGAACGTCTTTCTGCACTTTCCCTGCTTGCCATTGAATCTGAACTGGTTAGGGACATAGATTTCAAAGACATCATATTCCAGTTTGCTTGGTCAAAATCCATAAAAGTGCAATTGTAAATTGTTTGAGAATTTGTGCATAATATCACTGAAATTGTTTTGTTTGTGTTGTTCAGTCCAAGCAATGTAGCATTACACCACTGAGTAGTTGCACATTAACTACAGATGTTGTTATATGCCAGATTAAAGAGTTGTTTTTGTGTTCAGTTTTACAGAAGTGACAAGTGTATATAGATAGTTTCCTTATGAAATTAAATAATTGCTAATTCTTACAAAATCTTATAAATTATTAAGTGGATTCTTGCATGATCATTTGTGAGGTGGGTCGGGGGCACCACAAGGTCTTAATACATCACTGCTTATTTTAAGGACTACAAAACAATACATTGTAATACATTTTGATATTGCTTCACCAGATCCTTGCATATGAGACAGCAGGTGTTGTAATGAAAATAATGCATTATATCTTACCATTAAACTTCATGAATATAGTAGAGATAATGATTTTTTGTCTACTCAGAAGATGTGATTCACTGTTAACTGTGGGGTGCAGGGCTGTTATGGTAACAGGATACAGCATGCTATGAGAGGGATTGATTATTCACGTTAGTAAATTAAAGCCAAAAATATTCACCAAGTTGTCTACTCTATTTATAATGACAGATATTTTATTTGATTTATTTTTATCAGACATTTTTAATTTCTAGAAATATTTAAAGGAATAGTCTACTCATTTTCAATATTAAAATATGTTATTACCTTAACTAAGAACTGTTGAATCATCCCTCTATCATCTGTGTGTGTGCACGTAAGCGCTGGAGCGCGCTGCGACGCTACGATAGCATTTAGCTTAGCCCCATTCATTCAATGGTACCATTTAGAGATAAAGTTATAAGTGACCAAACACATCAACGTTTTTCCTATTTAAGACGAGTAGTTATACGAGCAAGTTTGGTGGTACAAAATAAAACATAGCGCTTTTCTAAGCGGATTTAAAAGAGTAACTATATTTTATGGCGTAATAGCACTTATGGGAGTACTTCGACTCGGCGCAGTAACACCCTCCCTCTCCCATTATGAGAGTGAGAAGGGGAGCGGACTTTTCAGGCGAGTCGAAGTACTCCCATAAGTGCTATTACGCCATAAAATATAGTTACTCTTTTAAATCCGCTTAGAAAAGCGCTACGTTTTATTTTGTACCACCAAACTTGCTCGTATAACTACTCGTCTTAAATAGGAAAAACGTTGATGTGTTTGGTCACTTATAACTTTATCTCTAAATGGTACCATTGAATGAATGGGGCTAAGCTAAATGCTATCGTAGCGTCGCAGCGCGCTCCAGCGCTTACGTGCACACACACAGATGATAGACGGATGATTCAACAGTTCTTAGTTAAGGTAATAACATATTTTAATATTGAAAATGAGTAGACTTTTCCTTTAATACAGAATATGAAAAATAATGCAGAATCACAAAAATTCAACATTTTGTTTATTTTGCGCTCTTCTGCAATCGCGAACAACTGTAGAGACTGACTGGCAGCCGACATCTAACTTCAGATTGTAAAATCAGTATTTTGTCTCTGGTAAGCCCTCAATTAAACTAATAAATGTGACCATTTAGTGCATTAGATATGTGTTCACTGCCAAGACGGACACAAATATGGTGGCGCTCATGGCAGAAGTGACGTCTTTGGTACCCATGAATTGCTTAATTAACCATGAACATACCTGATAGCTTTTTGTAGATTAATTCTGGTAAGCACGTCAACGCAATTTAACACGAAAGTGCACCTGTTCCTATTAAAAACAGCTTTTAATAGCTCTTCTCCACATAGATTCATGTTAAGAATGTTGTCCCATCTAAGTTTTGATTCCTACTTAAACAAATGAAGTAATATAACCACACTTACAAAAAAAGCCACACAATAATCCCGTAAAGCTGCTCTCTGTCCATCCTGACTAGACCCCAAAGCAATAGTACACGAGATCTATTTTCCGACTGGTTTCATTACAGCACAGTCTTGTGCTCACTCGCTACGATACACAGAGGCCATTTCTCAATCCAAAGGTTGCAGCCTGCGGAGGTCGCATATGCAGGCTGTATACGTCATCAAGCCTGGTTTATTTAAGTTAACTGAGCATTACATTCACAAGCCATACGCATATTACAACAATTTACGATTAACTAAGAATAAACTTTATAATTGTTAATATTTTGAAATAAGACAGTCTTGATGACGTATGCAGCGTAAAAATGCGACCTCCGGAGGCTGCAGTCTTTGGATTGAGAAACGGCCAGAGACTCACAGGGATGACGACCAATTAAAATTGCTACAGAAGAAGTGATGCATTTTTTTCTCGCACTGATCTAAATGGCGGAAAGAAGCAAGCAAGGTAATTTTGATCTCACTTCTCACATACTTTCCTAATTCCTACTTACTTTTTTTTAACTTAGACCTACCCAGACTTTTGTTAAATCTTCAGGGCACGGTTGCACAAACCTGAATCAAAGATTGATGTTATGAACCAAATATTCTGGAACGGAGAGATTTTTAGCACTGAACGTGATATAACTGCAGTAACAAACCATCGTTTTCACATTGCTAATTCACGACGCATGATTCAGTGTACATTGAAGTGAAATGTGCAAAACTTTGTCCAAAATAATACTGATAACAGTGTGTGTTTTATATTACAGTTTTAAAGTTTGGCTGCAGCAGTCATTTAGGTTTTGGCTGAGCCGGCTAGCCAGCCAATAACTTCATCAGCCAGCCATTATTCTCAAAACAAATGGCTTCGGGCTCTAATCCTGACAGACAATTTAAGCAGAATCACAGAAAATAAACAGATGCACTCTGAGCAATTAAAGGAAAGTTTACACACACATGACTTGTATTAACAAAGTCTGCTTCATTTGGAAATATTGCCTTGTGTATGCGAACTGAACCAACATTGTAGCCATGTAACCCCGGTTTCAAAACAAAGCAATCGATCTACAGGTCTGAAAACACCCTAAAATTAACTTTTATGATCCACTTTCAATGTTGACTATTGTCTATAAAACCATTACAGATGTTATGATCTCTATATAGTCTCACTATAATCTATATGTGATTTCTGTCTGAACATCACATCACAATCTTACCACAGTAGCTTCAGTTTACAGTCAGGATTCTTCAGTACATCAGAGATCAGCTTCACTCCTGAATCTGTGAGATTATTATAAGACAGATCCAGATCTCTCAGGTGTGATGGGTTTGATCTCAGAGCTGAAGTCAGAGCAACACAACCTTCATCTGTGATATCACACCTCCACAACCTGTAAAGAACAGAGACTTTATGTGAATTATCCAAAACTACAAACACAAATCTGTAACCTCCATCTCTTCATGTAATGTTCCTCTTTCAATCCCTCAGTAACTGAGACACTGTGTGTTTAAATGTCAAATAAATCCATCACACAGCTGACTATCAGTGTTAGATGTCCTAAACCACATGAACATTTCTTCATAAATCTGTATTGAGTTCATGACTCACACTGAATACATGATCTTATTTCCTCAAGTGTTTGTGTTCATAATGGACAAGATCTTGTCTGACTCTCAGCTAACAGAGAAAAGTTCTAAGAACGTTCCCTGAAAGTTCCCAAAAACGTTCTGCCAACATAAAAAGTGTTCAGTTTTCTTGATGTTATAAGAATGTTTTTGGGTTGTCTGAACGTTAGATGAATGTTAGATTCTACCATTTTCAAACGTTATGTCAATGTCATGTTTTAATGTTCACACAATGTTTAAAACAACAAATGTTTTATAGACTTATTTGCTTGTTATGTAAATGATAGAGTAGGACTGGACAATAATTCAACATCAATATATCTCGCAGTATAATATTTTTCGATAACAGTGATATGGTTTCTAAACACATTTCCGATATTTCGATACATTACGGCGTCCTGTGGCCGTTCACATGTCACATGTAAAAACGCATGTTAAACACAGGTCAAGAGGCTACTTCCCTATTAAACGTGTGGTGTCTTGTAGTTAAAGGACAAGTTTGGTATTTTACACTTAAAGGCCTGTTTTCAGATTGTTTATGATGAAATAGAACGGTTTTGACTGAAATTTGGACATATGATGCTGGCCCGAAAACTTTCGGGTGTTTATTGTATCACCCCCCACCTCTACAATGGCTGTATAGGTGCACTGGAACAATCCTTCCTAAAATGCATTAAACTTTCGTTTACAAAGACGTGAAACTCAGCGAGTGGTCATGGGTGTTCACTGATATGCTCACACAAAAATCGCTGCAAAAGATGCTTTCCAACAGCTGTTTTAGCATTCATTGTTAACTTGTGGGCCTATTTTTCCAAACGCCTCACACCCGTACATTCTTCCGTTGAAAGCTTGAATAATAGACACTCCAGCCCAGTTGATGGCGATAATCCACCTTTGCCAATTGCAAGAATAGAAACAACGTTTCCGGCAGCGGAGTAATACCATACCTCACAGCACATCTAATACAAGTCAATGGAGTTGGACAAAAACTATGATAAAACAGCTGTTGGAAAGCATCTTTTGCAGCGATTTTTGTGTGAGCATATCAGTGAACACCCCTGACCACTTGGTGAGTTTCACGTCTTTGTAAACGAAAGTTTAATGCATTTTAGGAAGGATTGTTTCAGTGCACCTATACAGCCATTGTAGAGGTGGGAGGTGAAACACAAACACCCGAAAATTCTCGGGCCAGAATCATATGTCCAAATTTCAGTCAAAACCGTTCTATTTCATCATAAACAACCTGAAAACAGGGCTTTAAGTGTAAAATACCCAACTTGTCCTTCAAGCAACCATGAGCCGCAATCTCCGGGACGACAAGCAAATGGATTGCGGATTTAAATTCGCTCATCTGTACCTCGTGTCAAATCATAACATTGACACCACCATGCGATCAATTAATCTATTCGGGACTTTGGAGTGTTTGTTCAGAGAAGAGCTGTCAGTCACTCAGAAGTACGAGAAGGAGGTGTGGGGTTAGTTTGCATCAAGTCACAGCTTCCAATGACGACATCATATAGAGAGAGAGAACAGGAGATGTAATAAACACAAACTAAATTACTGCTGAGAAAAAATAGGCTTAAGCCATGAAGTGCCAATGTTAGAAAAGAATAAAGATGAGAAGAAAAGATACAAGTATGTATGCTGCTGTGACATCTGGTTATGAGTTATATGTATAATATAATTAAATGTCTAGTAACAAATCACTGATTCTTAAAACTTTGGCAAAAACATGTTCCACTAAGAAAAGTGCTAATTCTGTTGGAAATTAATATTATTTTCATGAAGAAAAAGAATCAATGTTATAATCAGGGGGTCCTTTGCACATATGTAAGGTTCTTTTATAGGTTTATTTTTATTTTTTATTAATTTAATGATTATATGCTGTCCCATTGCCTACAAAATCAGCTGTCCTCGGTTAAGAGATAATCATTTCAACTTGATTAAAAAAGCCAAAAGTAATAATTGAATTGAATAATATATTTACCACATGAAAGAGTACATTGTAATAAGTATTAAAAACTACAAACAGTGAATTTGAACTATATTTACTATTATTTTGTCATTGCTCAAAATGTGTCCCACATATTCGTCACCACCGTCAGATATTTATAAAAAGCAATAAAATCAGACAACTACAGGGTCAACTGCATTCCTGAGGACCCCATTTTCAAACCTTCAGCTCTACTGCATGCTTCAAGATCACTCAAGCTCCTGTATGTTTGATATTTTCTCTTAAACTTCTTCATATTTTTGGATACTGCTACTGTGACAACCATAACATGTCAACACCGTCATCTTTGTATAAAAAATATTAGATTAGATCATGAAATAAATGTATCATTGTTCACTATCTAGCTTGCTAAGCAATTACAAGTAGATCAGTAATTTTTATTTTTCTTACAGTATGTAACATATTGGGGGGGTTTCCCGGACCAGGATTAGCTTAATCCAGGACTAGACCTTAGTTTAATTAGGAAATATCACTAGTTTTAACAAACATGCCTTACTAAAAACATTGCCTGTGTGCATTGTGAGGTAAAACAAAGGGCACTGATGTATTTTAAGATATGTAAGTGGAAGTTGTTTTCAGTTTGGACAGCTCTTAAAAGTGTTTAAGTCTAGGACTAGTCTAATCCCTGTCCGGGAAACCGCCCCTAAGTACTACAATTATTTTAGGGTCACGTTGACTTGTAATTTCTCCACATATGACTATAATAGCAAATTGAAAAACTATAGACTAACACAGATGGAACTATGAAAGTCAATAATGTGACTGAATAAATCCATAATATATCAAAACAGAAACACAACCCGGTGGCAAAAAATACTTAATGGTTTATAAATGTAAAATGAATAATTGTGCTTTTTAATGTTAAAATAGCTCTTTGTCCCTGTCAGGATCCCTAATGTTATTAAGTGTATTTTGTCTTGTTTCTGGTGCCGGGATCCTGACACCCCCGTATACGTGTTCTGTGTCTGTGTGGAGAGTCATGTGGTCTGTGTTTATGTTTTGTGTACCGCATGCTCTCCTGTCTTAAGTCTTGACCCTGCCCCCTCGTTTCCTTGTTAATTATTCATGATTGGTTTATTCCCTTCACCTGTTTGTCATTGTTCCCTAGTTTAGTTTTCCCTATTTAAAGCCATTGTGTGTTATGTCTTGTGCCGGTTCATTGTGTATCGTATGATACCGTCTCGTGTGTGCTTTGTCTGTCATGTCAAGATTATTTTATAGTCATTGTCATTGTTTGCCCCCTCGAGGGTATTTATGATTTAATAAACGTCTTTGAGTTATGAGCTGTCTGCGATTGGGTTCTATCCACCACCCCACCCTGACAGTCCCTCCTATAAGATGTCGATCTCAGAAATGTCCCCAAGCCTGTTTGAGTTTGAGGCTCCTGCATTACAGCATTTATTACTGACTGACATTCAGGGTGCACTTATATTAATAAACTAAGCCTGAAAGTCTGTTTTACTGGACAATGATATCACTTTTTTGTATGAAGGATAAACACGAATTAAAGGTGAACATTAATATATTTATCATTTTTTATTTTAAATATGATATAGTTTTATAGGAGAAGGTTTCATTGGCCATTTTTTTTCCAGAGGTTTGTTTTTGGTTCAGACATCCATTGCAGGCATTCTTGGCAGTTTTTCCTGAGGCTTTTTTAATATGCATACCGTCATCGGATTTATACCGTACCGACCGAAATGAAGAAGTATACAGCGATAAAAATTTTGGCCTTATCGTCCAGCCATATGATAGAGAAACATTGCATTTTATTATTTTAAAATATATAGGGGTGGTTTCCCAGACAGGGATTAGACTAGTCTTAGACTAAAGTAAATGTAATAGCTGTCCAAACTGAAAACAACTTGCACTGACATATTTTAAAATACATCAATGCCCTTTGTTTTGCCTTAAAATGCACACAAGTAATGTTTTTAGTAAGGTGTGTTTGTTAAAACAATTTATATTTCATAATTAAACTAAGACCTAGTTCTGGCTTAAACTAATCCCTATCTGGGAAACCACCCCATAAAACATTATTTCTGAATGTTCTGTAAAAATATTGCTGAGAAAACACAATTCACTTGATTGTTTGTTTCATTTAAAGTCACCATGGTGTTGATTAGTGTTTGTTTTAGTTGGACTCTTGACCCTTGACTTTTTGTTTGCTAGTTATTCCCTGGTTGTGTTAACTTTGTGTATATAAAACACATTTGTTATGGTAATGTAAAGTTAGTGTAATTCTGGTGCAGTTGGTAGATAATTTGTTGTTTTAAACATTGTGTGAAAATTAAAACATGACATTGTCATAACGTTTGAAAATGGTAGAATGTAACATTCATCTAACGTTCAGACAAAACAGAAACGTTCTTAGAACATCAAGAAAACTGAACACTTTTTATATTGGCAGAATGTTGGGAACTTTTTTGAGATTGACTGCTGATTTATTTACAACATTAAGAAAATGACTTTTGTTAGAAAAGATTCTTCCAAAGTAAGAGTTCAAAATAAAATCATAAAATAATTAAATTAATTGTATTAAAGCAACACAATTGCACTGTTGCACTTTTCAACCTCATGTGGGAGCCGTAAGCCAACCTTACATGGAAAACTACATAGTGTTGCTTTAATATGTAAACAGTCATGTGATTGTTGTTAGTTTTACTTACTTGAGTTTTTTAGTTTCTTTAATCACAAGCTGCAGTTTCACAAGAACTTCATCTGCTGTATTTTTATCTCCAATAAATTTATTTAGATCAAGTTCATCCAAATGCTGCTCAGAGGTCAACAACACAAAAACTAAAGCTGCCCACTGTGAAGAGGAGAGTTTGGTCTCTCCTACTGATGAAGATGTCACATAACGTTGAATCTCCTGCAGCAGTGAATCATCACCCAGTTCATTCAGACAGTGAATCAGATTGATGGATTTCTCTGGAAACAGATTCTCATTCATCTTCTGTTTAATGTACTTAACAGTTTTCTCTTTCTTGTAGGAGCATCTTCTCATCTGTGTCAGTAGATCCTGTAAGAGAATCTGATTGGACTCCAGTGAAAGACCCAGAAGAAAACGCAGGAAAAGATCCAGATGTCCATTCTTACTCTTTAAAGATTCATTTACAGCTCGCTGATGTAACTCATATAATGAAGGCTGTTCTGATGATTTAGGTTTCACTATTTCCATAATTTTAGAAAACCGACCTGGTTTAAACTCACATCTGTTGTTGTCTGTGAAGGAGATGTGAGCATAAAGAGCTGCTAGATGTTCCTGGATGCTGAGATGAACAAAGCAGTAAACTTTCCCCTGATACAAACCAAACTCCTCTCTGAAGATCTGAGTACACAATCCTGAGTACACTGATGCTTCTGCTACATCAATGTCACACTCTCTCAGGTCTTCATCATAGAAGATCAGATTGCCTTTCACAAGCTGCTCAAAAGCCAGTTTCCCCAGTTTGAAGATCATGTCTTCATCTTTCTTCTCATAGTCCTTCTGATGTTTGATGTTTGTCTGAATGATCAGGAAGTGTGTGTACATTTGAGTGAGAGTCTTGGGGATCTCTCTTCTCTCTGCTTCACTCAACATTCTCTCTAGAACAGTGACTGAAATCCAGCAGAAGACTGGGATGTGACACATGATGTAGAGACTCCTGGATGACTTCAGGTGTGAAATGATTTGATCAGACAGACTCTCATCACTGATTCTCTTCCTGAAGTATTCCTCCTTCTGTGGATCAGTGAATCCTCGTACCTCTGTGACTCGATCAACACACTCAGAGGGGATGAGATCAGCTGCTGCTGGTCTGGAGGTGATCCAGATGAGAGCAGAGGGAAACAGATTCCCCTTGATGAGGTTTGTCAGCATCACGTCCACTGAGGTTGATTCACTTACATCACACAACCTCACACTGCTGTGAAAATCCAGAGACAGACAACACTCATCCAAACCATCAAAGATGAACAACACTTTATATTCATCACTGAAGATTTCCATTTCTTTTGTTTGTGGGAAGAAAAGATGAAGAAGATCTAAAAGACTGAGTGTTTTGTTCTTCATCAAATTGATCTCTCTGAAAGGAAGTGGAAATATGAGGTGGACGTCCTGATTCTCTTTCTCTTCAGCCCAGTCCAGAATGAACTTCTGTACAGAGACTGTTTTTCCAATGCCAGCGACTCCCTTTGTCAGCACACTTCTGATGTGTTTGTCTTGTTCAGGTAAAGGTTTAAAGATGTCATTACATTTGATTGGTGTCTCCTCTGTTGTTGTTCTTCTGGATTGTGTCTCAATCTGTCTCACTTCATGTTCATTACTGATCTCTCCACTTTCACTCTCTGTGATGTAGAGCTCTGTGTAGATCTCATTCAGTAGTGTTGGGTTTCTCTTATTTGATGTTACCTCATACAAACACTCAAACTTCTTCCTCAGATTTGATTTGAATGTGTTTAGGACTTCAGCAAGATTAGAGTCATGACTGTAAATTAAAAGTAATATATTAGATAAGAACACAAGTTTGAGTTAAAAAGAAAAGAGCAAAATGTTGTTTTTGCATCACAAAACATGGAACATGTAAATATGGATGGAATTTTTTTTTAAGTATCATGTGGTCAACTTTTTTAGTCTCTAAAAATAAATTAAAGTCCTATTATTTACCTGAAATGAGGACTCATGTTTTTATTGAAGTCTTGTAGTTTATTCCCAAATTGTTCAATCTTCCTCCCCTTACAGTCGGGTTCTGTTATGATTCGTCTGGATGGCAAGAATGAAAATGAAGAATCACTTAAAGGGCGGTTCCCATTATAACTATAACTATAAAAAATATAGTTTTAAAAATCCTTTGATTTTAAAGAGAATAGTGGAGTTCACACCACAACTATAACGATAAAGATACAAGTAAAAGTATCGTTGTGATCACTTGCGGAGCGATTTTTTTCTAACCGGTGAACGATAAACCAATCACAGCCAATCAAATCTACTTTAATCTAAAGTGAACGCACATTTGAAATGTCACTGTGGGTGTTGAGGATATCTGCTGGTTATAGCCAGTTATAGCAGCATATTTATACATTTCAATGTAAACAATTACAGCAAGTGGAGAGATTTTAATACAAAAACTGTAAATTTTATGTGTCTCTTTGCATGAATATGTCTAATAATGAAGAATAATTTCTCATCTCTTTGACAAAATACACGATTGTAAAAAAAATGTTAAACTACAATCATAGTTTTCAAAGATATTGTATACTTGTGTGCAGGCTGTGTTTCTTCACTCTTAAAGTATATTGGCAGACCCATAGACGCATCACTCTTCATAGACACACAGCTGAACTCTGAATCTGATCTCTTCTGATGATCTGAACTATAACACACAACAGATTTAATACTTATATTAATAATGTTTTGAAGATGATCATAATTAAAAACAACACGTAAGTATTTTCCTATAATATAAACGGGTGATTCTCTGAATTGGGTGCCTTTTGGGTCATACTTTTTTTAAAATATATACCTTAAATAGTTATATTTTTTATCATTTCATGTGATAGTGGATTAGTCAAACCTTTAAGAAAATACATTTTCCCACCTCAGGCATGAAATTCTAATCAATATTGAGTGTTTTTTTTCCACTTGGACTTGGACCCTGTTTAAATATGATTTAAAAAGATTTTCAAGTAAATTCTTGTAGAAGCTTTTCAATGAGATGTCCCTTGTTTGATATCATTTATTGCATGTAGAATTTTTTTTTTAATGCTCACCATTTGAATACCAAATCAGGTCATGAAAACTGTTTCTAACATTTGTCTTCATATCTTATCACAAAATATGCGTTAACATTAGAATTTAATCAGGCTTTCATATTTTTTCAGACTGTCCTGTAAATTCTGCACACAGCAAAACAAACTTTGACCTAATTTGTCGTTTTATCACCAAAATATTAATAAAAACTATCAAATAACAGGGTTGAACTCAGCATAACGGGGTTGAAAATGATAACAGGGTTGAAGTGATGATCATCATTTAATATAGCATGGATTTCTTACCTGTAAAATTAATGATATCACATTCAATAAAATTTTATTTTATTAAAGTTGGCAAAAACAAACAAACATTTTAATAAGTATTTAACATTAAATCAAAAGAATTAAGGATTAATTGATCAAAAACATCAATCGATCTTTCAATTTGGTTTTATTGAACATAAAATACCATAATCGATTATTTCTAACAGGTCACATAACAATATAACAAGTCTACAATTGAGTACTCTACTAAAAAGTGTCAAATTTTCAACCCCGTCACAACGATTCAACCCTGTTATAATAAAAATGTGACGGGGTTGAATGTGACGGGTTGAAGTTTTTGCCTAACAGTAGCTGTAACTCCGTACTTAACTAAGACAGTAGCATCACATGGCATTTAGGAAATCATACAAGTTTAATGTTTTGCAAAACTATTATTAAATTTTTCTTAAACCGTTGTTTACTATCATTTAGTAATACAACAGAGTTGAAATGTTGAGCCTGACAATCTTAATCTGACAGTGAAAAACATGAAATAAATGTAAGAAAAGATTCTGACACTTGCCTTTCTTTGCAGCATGTTCTTCAAGAGACTTGTGTGATATCACTTTCTGGGTGTGATGCCACAGGGATTGATCCGTTATTTTTATAGGGGGGTAAATAGTATGGCGTGACGGGGTTGAAAACAAACTGGAGGACATGTATAAATATTGCAATTTCATATATAATTAATGCATTTTTATATACATATGTATATTTTAGTTAAAGTAAACCCACGTATGATTAAATTAGCAGTAACTATTTTGCATTAATTGCAGTTTTTATTTGTTTGATATTCAATGAAAATGTAATGATGGTTAGTGGGGACATGCAAGTATGCTTGTTGTCTACTACTTCGGCAACCCATATCTATAAATTAAAATAAAATAAAAGCATTTTTTGTTGCATTATAATGCAAAGGCACCTGGTTCTATTAATTGATTGCGTTAAAATGCATTTTGTGATTTCCTTTAATTAAAAATCTTTGAAGTAAGTTTGGGGGACTTAAAGGGCACCCAATTCAGAGAATCACCCAAACGTTATTTAATTAAGTGTTTCTATAAAGTACCTGCATCCTGGAGAAAAATCTTCATGTGTTGATATTTGATCCATGATGGAGCTGCAGAGGTGAATCTGATCAATCTGATCTCCACAACTGATACTGAATGAAAATAACAGTCAGACACAAAATAAAGTTCAAATCAAAGTGAATAAACAGACATTATGAATCCTGAGTGTTGAAGAAACAACTGCATCATCAATACAACTACACAACATCACCTCACATCAACACCCCTTACGAAAATTAACCATGGTTTTACTACAGTTAAGACCAAAAAACCATGGTTAGTGTAGTAAAACCATGGTTTTGCTTATAGTAATCAATTCACCAAAAAACCATGGTTACTACACTTTTACCACAATATAACCATGGTTAATTTTCGTAAGGGACAACATTAACACAAATTAACTTAAGAGTCAAAGACAGCGCAAAACATTCAATAAATAACGCTAAAATTATTCTTTTTTTAAGAAACTATCAAATAAATATCAAATAATAAATCAGTCCATTAGAGAAACAGGAAGTGTAAAGCGTCTCGCGACAACTGAATTTACAATCTGACTGGACTCACATCCTCAAAATCCTCCAACTTTAACATCAACTACACACGAGACAATACATGAATCTGCTTTCATAAACCTTATATTTATCAGTTTGATGATCGGTGTGTTGAGGATCTTCTCATCCCATCTCTATAAAATGGTGAATGGAAAAGTTAAACGCTAAACTTTTTACTTTCGCTTTAAGCCTGTGACGTCACCGACAAGAAGACCGATCGTGTGATGTTTTTCTCCCTCTGCTGGTAGTAAACGAGCATTACAACTAAAGCAGTAAAGTCATATGAGTTTGGTGTAATATAAGTGATTTTTCATTATTTTTGTGTTTTATATTAACATTCATATATTTATAGTGTGAGGATGTTCTCATTAAACTGCATGAAAACACTTTTTCAGTTGAGCTGATAGAGACACATTTAGTGATTTATTATAGAGAGATCTTTAAGATGTGTTTACTGTCTAATGAAGGTTTGTGACAGAACAGAGAAATGTTTCACAAGATAAAATAACTGTGTACAACTTTACATCACAAACTCACAACCATCACAAAACACAAACACTCGTTCATACTTGAGTAAGAGAAACACAATATATTACAAATAACGAGTTTGTTATATTCTGAACGAGATAATTTTCATCTATTTTGTATGTGTTTGACCAGTTTTTTCTTATTTTATCAGACTGACCTGTTTTACTCATTATGAATGACAGTAGCCTGTATCTAACTGCTGTGTTAGGATGATATAGTAGTTTAGTTTCCTCTCAGTGTTAATGTGTGAGGTTTTCTCCTTTATGAAAGAGCACAAAACACTTTGAGTTGAACTAAACTTATATTCACTGTATGTAAGAGTCATTTGTTATAAAGTTTGTGTTTGTCCACTAAATGGCGCAGTTTGACTCTGCTGTTCAGAAAGCGTCTGGCAGATAATCAGTTTGTATTTTCAATAAGTCCTGCTGTTATTGTGCAAACCACAGCGATAGACCAAAGCTGAAATGTGTATAACATTTTATAAAAAAAAGTTTAACATTTTATAAAACTTTATGTTTTGTATTAAAACTGTAAATTACGCTCATTTCATCTTTACGGTCATCAGTAGGACTGTAATCAGGACGACATACAACTGATGTCTGCACAATTAATATCAGTAAAGTTTAGATTATTGAATATGTTTATTTCATGTCACAAAGCAACTAGATGTACAGAGAGAGAGAGATTCAGAGAAAGATTTTCATTAATTATAAAAAACCTTTCCATGGGTATTTAAACAAAATATTGACTGATATCTGAAATATCAGTATGATTGAAAACGTAACTTTTTAGGATAATTATCAGACATTAAACATTAAAAGATGTAAAGAAAACTCCGCCTCCACTGCCACCTACAGGACATTTGTGTTATTACAGTTATTCTGCAGTGTGTCATAGACAATAGAAACATTATTCACAGTTTCTTTATTTTCTCCACTGAAATCTAAAGTGTGTGTTGAATGTGCAGATGAATGAAATGTATAAGATAACTGATGGTGCTGTTCTCAGATCAGATGCAGGGACACTGAGAAACATCAGCACCAGCACATCTGGCCTGTATCAGTGGACTGCGTCAAACATCATAGGAAAGAGCACCTGTGTCCTTAACCTGCAGGTTGTAGCACGTAAGTGTGTAAGGAGAGACATTACAGACACAAAGACTGTCACATGATCAGATATGAGGTCTGATCACAGCTCTGTCTCGTATCACAGCTCAGACACAGAGTGTGGGTCTGATCACCGGCCGGCATCATCGACACGAGCGTTCTGGCTGTGATCATCTGATGTCTGCTGGTCACACATGTGGATTATACAGGACCCTTGAGAAAGATTTTGGTAGATTCTCATTCCAAATGGTTGGAAATTCATCCTGTAACAACTTCACAAACTACCATCATGAAAATGAAACTGTGTTTTAGCACACATGGATTGCCTAAAATGATAGTGACCCCCGTTTCAAATCTCTACCTTTTCTTGATGAGACCACCCATGACACAATCTTCAGGAGTCTAACTGAGAGAATTCTAGATGATTGTTCACAGACTGTTCAGGTATTTGATTGTTTTAATATTAATATAATGAAATAAAGTGTAAATCAGTTAGGCCTATTTAATTAAAGTCAGTATTTACTATAGTATCCTCTAGCATTAACTAGTTAACTCATCAACTGTTTTAAATAGTATAGTAAACGTTTGTATTTACTCTAGTAAAGCCAAAGTAAATGTATTACTATTATTAGGTACTACACTTTGTTAATTTAATATACTGCAGTATTCTGTAGTATTAACTACTATAGTGAATAGAAAAACTTTAGTAAATACTACAGTAGTACTTCAATAATATTTACTATGGTAAGTTTCAAAAACCACTATAGTATCTAGGACTTTTACTACAGTTTACCATAGATGTTAAAGTATACTACAGTATTTTTCTCAAACAAAACATCCAGGATTTGTTTGTTGCTGAGCTCATCAGTGTGTTTTTCTTTAGTCAGAATGAACCAAATTATTGATCTGACCACTCTTAATGTTCCTGCTATCTCTATGATGAATTTGTTGTGTTATTGAAATCTACCTTGTGTCTGCATCACTTGTATGGAGATCTCCCTGAATCACATGATTTGTGTTTACAGCCACAGCTTTCAAATGCAGATGTCACACTTCAATCAACTCCAGACCTTTAACATGCTTCATTTATGAGGAAATCATTTAAAAAATAGACAATAAATGTCCATAAAACAGCTTTTAAATCAACTGTCCCATTACTACATATTAAACAGCTGTAATTCCTAAATCCTTCAGTCAGTTTGATTGTGAATCCTCTCTAAATAAAGCTAAGAGTCTGCACTTTAAGATAATATTCATTATATGACTGGAACTGGAAAACATTTTTGTGAACAGCTAAAATAACACAAAATGTGCCTCTGTCCCAATATTTATGGAGCTAGAAATTAACTTTACAAAGTGATAAAAAGATCATGGAGTGCAGAAATACACAAGTTTACTGTTAACAGAGTAACTTACACAGACAACACAGAATACTGTTTCACATCAACCAGTTTCTCTTTTTGACTGGCGTACTTTATTTAAACAGAAACATCTGCATTCTCATGACTCATTTTCTGCTTTATACTCATCTAGTCTTCCTCCTCTCACATACTTTATCCTCATTTCCAATTTATGCTGTATATTCACGAGGCAAACAATGCTTTCAAGCTTGTAAAATACTATAGCTAGTATTGTAATAACCAAAGCACATAAACGCCTCCAAAGCGCCTCAAGCGGTCATTTTTAGAACAACACCTGACGTTCAGACGCCTTTGATGGAGTTCAGGATTTTACCTCAAGATTGTACAAATTATAATAATGACCTAATGTACTGTTCACTGAGTATGAATTTACTGTTTTGTTTTTACATTTACTTTGAATTAGTCATAGAATGTGTTGTGTTTTATAGAGGGGTTGCAAGTTTACAAACATTGCAGGGTGCGTGCGCATCCAGGAGGCAGAAAGCCCGATTGGTGAGCAGATCCGCTACTGCAACAACCTTAATTATTGAAGCGTTCTTTATTGTTTGTATATAAATAAGACTTGATTTTAGTTGGATTTGTTTTTCTGTCTTTATTTTTGCAGTGTTACTGTGATACATGTATGAATTATAATGTTATAATTATAATGCTAGTAACGTAATAGTCGCATCTACTGGTATGCTAACATCAGGCACCCAGCACTGACTCTGTTGGTACTATTTTCCACGCAACAATTCCTTGGCATTTTGACTTACAGACACCGCTACTAGCATACAACACAATGCACTTCTCTTCTTTCTGCCTCTCGGTTGCGCGCGCAACCAGTTAGTGACGTCGCCGTGCAACCCGTCTATTGTAAATTTATTATAAAGTTTGTGTTTGTCCACTAGATGGCGCAGTTTAACTCTGACGTTCAGAAAGCGTATGGCAGATAATCAACAGCGATAGACCAAAGCTGAAATGTCAAGTTTATCATTTTATTAAACTTTGTGATTTTATTTACATTTCATTCAGTGTCTGAACTTTTTTGTAATTGATCACATAATCATGAAAAAGTCCTGCAGTCAGATCCTGAAGAACACAAACGCAAAGACGTCCAATATTTGGATTTAGAGATAAATGAGCTGCGAGTCTTCAATGTTGTGCTGAACTTGAACACATTTCAGTTTAAGATGAAGTTAAAAACCCCAACAGTGTAGAAGAAGAGGAATCTTGTCATTATTTACTTCAGTTTATGATCCTATGAGATTTCTTGCTCCTCTTACACTGACTGATAAATCGCTCTTATAGGAAATGTGTAGACAGAAGCTGAGTTAGGATGAAGATTTACCTCCAACACTTCAAAGTCAGATTTAGATAAAGTCACAGATCAGATCCTGTACTGAATAATCAACTCATACGATTAAGAGGAAGTGATGTCACTATTGTGTCTTCTTATTCACCTTCAGATCATACTGAAGATCAGACATCTTTACATCTTTCCTGTAAACTGTGCATCAGTCCTAAATAAAAATGAAAGAGAAAGTCAATCAGATATGAGATCATCATCAGTGTCAGATGAAGAGATAGAAAAACAAACTATTAGTGCTGTCAGTCAGTGATAGAAATGAAATCTTAACATAATAAACATGTCAACAATCTGTTTAGTGGTAGAAAAGAGACCGCACTCAGAGACTGAATCAAATACAAAAACTGTATTAAAATACCGAATAGTGTTCACAGGCCATAACAAACACAAGGACAAACGTTTCGGGCTTAGCCCATCATCAGTGTCACAACTTCAAAACACGTCATAAGGCGCTAATGCCTCTTATAGGTTCCTCCACCAATCACTCCATATGTGGAAAAGGATACACCCATGATCATTACTGGCAATCAACCATTGGCTATAGTCGTGAATATATTACGTAAGCATGTCCAATAGAACATCCTATCCCTCCAAAACATGATATAATGTACTACGAGAGACAAAAATATAATAAACTTCAAGAAACAACCTTTTTTAAGAAACAAACAAAAAATATATATATCAAAATACACAAATAATACCATAAAGAAAACTAAATAAGCCAAAAGCGAAAAATACAAGAGTGAAAAATAATGCTCAATAATCAACCATATATCATATAATACAATACTAAAGCAAGAAAAAGAAAAAAAGAGCAAAAAACAGGGCATGTATACATACAGGTAACCAATCAAAAAACATGTGAAATCCAATTCTTCATTCATACCACTCGGATGTAAGGTTTTAAGAGTAGAGATCCAGAAACATTCTCTTTGCAGAAGTTTCCTTTCAATATCTCCACCCCTACGTGCCGCTTTTATGTGTTCAATAACAGTGAAAGAAAGAGAAGATAGAGAGTGGTTAGCTTCAACAAAATGTCTAGCTACCGAAGATTTCTCATCCTTACGTCTGATAGCACTATTGTGCTTAATCATGCGTGTTTTAATAGGGCTATTAGTTTTACCAACGTATTGTTTATTACATGGACATGTGATCAGATATACTACATTAGTTGTACTACATGTAGTAAATTGTTTAATTTTGTAGCTCCTTTCTGTCACCGAACATGTAAAAGAAGTTATTTTTCGAGTGTTGTTTCTGCATGCTGCACAAGTACGACATGGGAAAAAACTGAGATATTCTTTAGCAGTCCCTCCCTGTTATCATGTGTATTGTAACCAGTGTTGGGTAAGTTACTCAAAAAAAGTAATTAATTACTAGTTACTAATTACATCTTCAATCATGTAATTAGATTACTTTACAAATTACTCTCTCTAAAAAGTATTTAATTACTTATTACTAATAACTTTCTAAATCCTATTCAGTACATGATACAAGGATAGGCTTGAAATGGCCCAAATAAATAATATATAAAAGTACATCAATTATTCTTGTCCCATTTAATGGGCCAATTCTCTCTATTAACTAACTATTAACTACTTTTGCCTCAATATACTCCAACTACTGCTTAGTAATACTAAAGAAGTTGTTAATTTTAAGTATTGGTAGAAATGGGGAGGGTTAAGGATGTAGACTAAGGTTTTGCAGAATCAGGCATTAATATGTGCTATTAAGTATTAATAAACAGCCAACATCTCATTAATATTAATGCTAATAATCAATCAGTTAATAGTGAGAATTGTAAACTAAAACCATATTAAATCCACTATCGTATTATATTATACATAATTGTTCTACAATACCTACAAAGTATTTAGTTACATCAGAAGTAACTGTAATAAGATTACAAGAAAAATAAGAGTAATCCCTTACTTTACTTTTTCAAGGAAAAAGTAATTAAATTACAGTAACTAATTACTTAGTAACTAGTTACACCCAACACTGATTGTAACTATCCGCTCTTACCAAAAAATCTCTGGTGTTGCTCGCTCTGTAATGGGAAAAAAGAGGAAGTTCAGAAAAAAGAATACGGCCTATAGGATCACTACCGAGTATATGCCAATGTTTTCGTATGGATTCTTTAATTAGGGAACTCTGTCTTGTGTATGTGGTAGTGCAAACCACCGGAGCACGCCCCACCGTCTAAGGGGTAGTTTCGTAGTTATGAACTTTTTCCAGGGCTTCATTTAGCCAAGTATGGGTATCCTCTCAGGCTAAATTGTTTGTACATTTTCCTTATTTCGTTATTAAAATCGGATTCCTTAGAGCATATCCGTTTAATTCTAAGGAACTGTGTATACGGAATACCTCTTTTTAAATATGTCGGATGCGCACTCGAAGCATGTAAAATGCTATTCTTATCAGTAGGCTTCGTGTATAGACTGGTCGATAAAGTGCCACCCTCCAAAAACAATCTGTTTATCACATACACATGAGCTACAACAATACAAAAACACATTTCATCTATTTCCTCTGAATATTTGATGTCAATGTAAGAGATGAATGTATTGATATGTATGTAGTATAATATAATGACACACTGACAGTTTTATGAGTTCACACACAAACAGTAAGAAAATGAAGGTGATGCTTTATTTTAAAAGTCCTGGAGGTTGACAGTCGTGTAAATAAAGAGAAACAGCATCAATGTCAAAGCTCGACAGAGAGTTGTGTGAAGTGTCCATGAGATTTTAAGAGTTCCCTTACGAAAAAGAACAAGTTCATTTTATTAAGTATACTTAAGTAATGTTGGAGTATAGTTTTAAGTATACTTTATGTAGTAAGTGTACTAACATTTATGTTCTAGTAGTAAACTTGTAAGTGTACTGCTTGAATACCGCTTGGGACTAAATTGGCCCACTTTTAGTATATAAAAGTATACTTCTAAGCAGGGCCGGCGCCACGAGGGGGCGTGAGGGGGCGTCGCCCCCTTACCGGCACTTTCCCGCCCCCTCAGATCACCATTAATGTTGAATGGGATTTTAATGATAACATTTTATTTAAAAATCACATTTGCCTTGTGTATTGTCTTCCTAAAGTGAATTTAATAGTCTAATTATTTAACAAAACAAAAAAAATCAAGTGTGCATGTATTCTGTTGTCTACCATGACATTAATAAACACACGCCCACTCCATGGCTTGTTACACTTCAAGCGGCGCCACTAGAACTGTGAGGCGATGACGTCAAAGCGCCGCGAGAGCGAGACGAAATTACACTTTGCATGATTTCTCGAATAGTTCTCGCGGTACTTTGACGTCATCCGGCTGTCGGTTCTTGCAGCGCCGCATGGAGTTGAACAAGCCTTTTGTGTTGACGGCTTGACGCACGTCGACAATGAGCCTGCGTTCTCAGTCTCAGCGGGAAATCAAGATGTCGAAGTGCGAAAGTATATCAAAAGTAACAGAAAGAAGTGGGAGAGTGACCCGGTCCTGCCCTGTAGCAATGGATATATGTAAAATAGCACAGCAAATTCTGCAAACCGGATTATCACACATCAATTAATGCCGTGGCGTGGATTATTACCGGAGCATTTCAGATGCACAGAACCAAATGTTCAGCTGTCATATCAATTCTGGCACCATGAACTTCAGCAGACTGTACATAGTTTTGAAAAGTTCAGATGTTTATGTTCTTCAGCATCCTTGCAAGTTAAAGTACAACCAACCTATTATTGTTCTGCATTTAACGTTAAAGGTAAGCATACGATCTCTGTCTCACACACACCTGTTTATCAGAAGTAAAATACATGTATTAATATTAATAGATAAAAAACAGACATTGAATTTATAATTAACGAATAGTTATTTGAATTAGCCTATCCTAAAGCATAGCTAACTGTGTAAACGAGTTATTGTCATTTTGCTATTGTGGTTCTCTATCTGCTGGTGTTTAATCGCTAGCTTATGGTGCATTACTTGTGGCAGTTAAAATAACTACGTTAAATGATCAAATTGAACCAAAATTTTGATAAAATGTTGCGTTTGGACCGTTTTTGCGCTAGAAGCCATTTGCAAACACTGTCCCCCACCATTACGTAAAAATTATTTGCACTACGGAAAGCAAACACGAAGTACGAACATTTCATAATTTCAGGGTATTATATTGCATTAACTAATTTCACCATGGACATTCGAAATGGATTAAAAAAAAATACCTCTGGGTCTGAACTTCAAATGAGCAGTGTTGTGCTGTTAAGTAACGTTAGGTATGCTTTTTTGTTGTTGTATATAGTAAAAGTGTTCAGATCATGTACGTTGCTCACTATAGCTGTAGTTTTTGTGGTTGTATTACAGAGATGTTTGTTTATAACACGTTAAAGCTTAAGGGACGTACCAAAGCTATATGTATTTTCCAGCTTGGGGAATTAAATGCATTTTGTGTGATCGCCCCCTCTGGTATTTAAGACGCCCCCTCGTCAGCGCTCGGCTGGCGCCGGCACTGCTTCTAAGTGTACTATAAGTGTAAGAGTAGTCAACTTTAAGTGTACAACTAGTGCACAATTAGTTCTTCATTTGTACTGCAAGTGAACTCATGAGTATACTAGTAATTTTCTAGACTTATACTTCAAGTGTACATGCAAATGTTTGTTAGATTACTCTTAGTAAACTAGTAGGTTACTCATTTTGTGCTGCAGGTATACTTCCAAATGTTCTTTTAATATACTTTTAGTTAACTAGTAGTTCCCTTTCAGTCGGTCACTACGACGTCACGTCGTGACCGACGAATTGGGAACTCGCTTAGAGAGACCAATCTGCTTCGAATACTACAAAAAACGCCAATGAACTTGGCATTGAGATATTTGCATAATGCTGGCGCCGCCCCGCCAGGTGCGTATATAAGGCGCACGTGCAAATGAGGAAATCAGCTTTTTATCGCTTCGAAAGCCGGCAGTATCTGCTACTGAGAAGCTACTTTACTCTGTTGGGATCGATTGCGGAAGTTGGTTGGACTGGCAGTACCACAGCGGACGCTTCGCAGCATTCCACAGGCTCTGCATCTTTTTGTTTTGAGTTTAGTGTGTGCGTTGCCTTTCCCTGTGCGCATCATCAACTGAGCATCTGAGTGAATTTCCCTAAAAGAGTGATACGAGAGAGCTTTGTGCCTTGTTAAAGGCAGCCACTCTCTCGTATATCCGGCGATTAGCGTCCTTCTCAGGATGGCTTTTCGTCCGTGTGATCTTGGATGCGGGAAGTATATGGGTCCGAAGGACGGTCACGAGCGTTGTCTTTCGTGTTTGGGCATCGAGCACGCAGAGGCAGCGTTCGCTGGGGGTAAGTGTTCTCACTGCGAGAACATGTCCCTTGTGGATTTGCGGAGACGGTTGTCTTTCCTCCGGGAAAAACGCAACCCACGTCCAGCGAGTTCCGAACGCCGCCACGGAGCGGCCGTGAGGCTCTCAAAGGATGATCTCCGCATCACTGTGCTGAGCCGGTCGGGGGATTCGTCCTCCGGCTCTCAGCCTCCTCATCCACAGCCGGTTGATGTGCCGATGGAGACTGCAGAGTCGTGTTCTGCGATGTCTGCAGGATCTGTCGTGCCTCCCTCCGGGTCCACGGAGACCGCAGCATCCGAGGGTGGGCCCTCTCCCTCTGAGGATCCGGATGTCCTCCCCCCTTCCGGACGGGTCGTGACGCCGGATTTCGATCCAGAGATGGTGGCCGTGCTCTCTCGAGCGGCGGAGACCGTAGGGTTGGAGTGGGTTCACCCCCCACAGCCCGAACCGTCCCGCCTGGATGATTGGTTCTTTGGAGCTGCCCGGGTTTCACAACCCTCTCCGCCGGTACCATTCTTCCCCGAGGTGCACGAGGAGCTGACTAGGACCTGGAAGTCACCGTTTTCTACCAGATTACGGTCTTTTCAGCCCTCCCCCCTCACCTCCCTCACCGATGGAGCTGCTAAGGGTTATACGGGGATCCCCCCCGTAGAGCGTGCGGTCGCGATGCAACTGTGTCCGGCCACCGCTCCCTCCTGGAAGGACCGCCCAACCCTACCCTCCCGTGCTTGCAGACAGTCTTCCGGTTTAATGGGGGCTGCCCACCAGGCATGCGGAGAGGCGGCTTCAGCCCTGCACGCTATGGCGTTGCTGCAGGTACATCAGGCGAAAGCTTTGAGAGATCTGCATGAGGGAGGACACGACTCGCCTGTGCTTTCGGAGCTCCGGGCCGCGACGGATCTGGCCCTTCGTGCTACGAAAGTCACAGCGCAGGCGATTGGTCGTGCGATGTCCACGATGGTGGTCCAAGAACGCCATCTATGGCTCTGTCTGGCGGACATGTCTGAGGCGGAGAAGAACAAGTTCTTGGATGCCCCCGTGTCCCAGGCGGGTCTTTTCGGCGAGTCGGTGGAGTCTTTCGCCCAGCAGTTCTCCGCCGCCCAGAAGCAGACGGAGGCGATCGCTCAGATCATGCCCCGGCGCAAGCGACCTGCATCTCGCCCTCCAGCGCCGGTGGCCCCGTCTGCTCCTCGCCGAGGGCGCCCTCCGGCGGCTGCCTCCGCCCCCCCCGCTAGAACATCTTCCAGGCCACGGAGGGGGACCAGCCGTCGGCAGCCCGCCCCGCCCGCTCCACCCGCTTCCCGTGGTAAACGGAGGTCGAAGCGGCCCTGAGACGGGCGACCTGGATTTGGATGGGATCACTCTACGGGAGACGGTGATGGCACCACTCCTTCCACCGGTAGAGGGCCGGGTGGAGAATCTTTGGTTTCGTTTTGTTTCTGTTCCGCCGGCTTCTCAGCCGGCACCCACAAAACCACAAAAAGAGTGCATTCCTATTCCTTCTCCAGGTCTCCAGAGGATCGAGAGAGATGTGAGCGGGCAGTCAGATGCTCTTCCTCCCTCTCCTCTATCGCCAGCGGGTGTTCTGGCGAGTTCGAGTTCTCCACTGCGGAGACCGGACCACCAGCATACCCTTCGGAGTCTGCGTCCTCCGCTGAGGAGACCGGACGACCGTCTCTCTCAGCGGGCTCAGGTCAGTGTCACACACACACACTGTAGATGCTTATGCTGTCACGGCAGACGCACCGGCAGTCCCGCCTGTCCCGCCTCGCTGCCCCGCCGCGGGTTCACCGGTTGTGCCGCTAATTCCTCTCGTACGGTACTTGGGAGCTTGGCTTCAGCTTCCCAACCCGTCTCGTTGGGTTTTACGCACGATCCGCCTCGGTTACGAAATTCAGTTCAATCGGCACACTCCCAAATTTGCGGGCGTACGTTTCACCACGGTGAAAGCGTCCGATGCACATGTACTGCGTGCAGAGGTCGAGGTCCTGTTGGCGAAGGACGCGATCGAGCCGATCCCTCTTACCGAGATGAGATCGGGTTTTTACAGCCCGTATTTCATAGTTCCCAAGAAAGGCGGCGGGTTACGACCGATTTTGGATTTGCGTGTCCTGAACAAATCTCTTCAGAAGAGGTCTTTCAGGATGATTACACCGAAACAGATTTTCAGTGCAATACGCCCCCACGATTGGTTTGCAGCGATAGACCTGAAAGACGCGTATTTTCATGTGTCCATTCTTCCCCGTCACAGACCGTTTCTCCGGTTTGCGTTCGAGGGTCGGGCATATCAATACAAAGTTTTACCGTTCGGGCTGTCTCTCTCTCCCCGTGTGTTCACGAAAGTGATAGAGGCGGCGTTACAGCCCCTCAGAGAGAGCGGTGTTCGCATATTGGCTTACCTCGACGATTGGCTTATAATAGCGCATTCTCGGCGGACGCTGTGCGAACACAGAGATCTAACACTTCAACATCTCGCCCGTTTGGGTCTTCGGGTCAACTGGGAAAAGAGCAAACTCTGCCCCACGCAGAGGATCTCTTTTCTCGGTATGGAACTGGACTCGATCGATTTATCGGCGCGTTTGACAGAAGAACGTGTTCAATCAATTCTGACTTGCCTCGGGTCATTCCGAGGGAAGAATGCGGTCCCTCTGAAACAATTTCAGAGACTCCTGGGGCGTATGGCAGCAGCAGCGGCCGTGACACCGCTCGGACTGCTCCATATGAGACCGCTTCAGCGTTGGCTTCACGATCGAGTCCCGAGGAGAGCGTGGCGCGCCGGCATTCACCGTGTAACCATTACACCTGCGTGCCGCCTAACATTCCCCCCGTGGTCAGATCCTGCGTTTCTCAGAGCAGGGGTCTCCATGAGACAGATCTCCCGGCATGCTGTTGTACACACAGATGCCTCCGACACGGGCTGGGGAGCCACGTACGGCGAGCTCACGGCTTCGGGGGTGTGGACAGCACCCCAGTTGCATTGGCATATCAATTGCCGCGAGTTGTGGGCAGTATATCTGGGACTCGTACGCTTCGCGACGGAGCTGCGAGGGAAGGATGTACTAGTACGCTCAGACAACACTGCGACTGTAGCGTATATCAACCGTCAAGGCGGTTTGCGCTCTCGTCACCTGTCGCATCTCGCTCGTCATCTCCTCCTTTGGAGTCAGAAGCATCTGAGGTCCCTTCGTGCCATTTACATACCGGGCTCGCTCAATACAGCGGCAGACGCGCTTTCCCGAGCAGCGCGCCCCGGCGAATGGCGACTCCACCCCCAGACGGTCCAGCTGATTTGGAGGAAATTCGGTCGAGCGCAGATAGACCTATTTGCGTCACCGAACAATACCCATTGTCGCCTGTTTTATTCACTAACCGAGGGCAGCCTCGGCGTGGATGCGTTGGCACACAGCTGGCCGCGGGGCCTGCGCAAATATGCGTTCCCCCCAGTGAGTTTAATAGCACAGATTCTGTGCAAAGTCAGGCAGGACGAGGAGAGCCTTTTAATGATCGCCCCATATTGGACGACCAGGAATTGGTTTCCGGAATTAATGCTCCTCGCGACAGCCCCTCCCTGGCGGATTCCCCTGAGGAAGGACCTTCTTTCTCAGGGAGGGGGCACATTATGGCACCCGCGCCCCGACCTGTGGAATCTCCACGTTTGGTCGTTGAGCGCGCGCAAGGTTTAAGTGATTTACCCCAAGCGGTATCTAACACTATTGACGCGGCACGAGCTCCGTCTACGAGACGGGCTTACGCGTTAAAATGGAACCTTTTCGTCACCTGGTGCTCTTCGCAACGCGAGGACCCCAGAGAATGCCCTATTAACATTGTGCTTTTATATCTTCAACATAGGTTAGATGGTAGGCTGTCACCATCCACTATTAAAGTTGATATCGCCGCTATATCTGCGCATCACTCACTTATTAACGGCAGATCAGTGGGCCAGCATGATTTGGTTGTTAGATTCCTGAGAGGCGCTCGCAGGCTAAACCCCTCGCGCCCTCCTTCTATTCCTCCCTGGGACCTGTCCATGGTGCTGAAAGCGCTACAGAGTCCTCCGTTCGAGCCTTTGCAGTCTGCGAGTCTGAAGCTTCTATCCATGAAGGCTTTGACCCTACTAGCATTGGCCTCGGTGAAGAGAATAGGGGATTTACATGCATTCTCTGTTGACGATTCGTGCCTTCAGTTTGGTCCTTCTGTCTCGAGCGTGACCTTGAGACCCAGACCAGGCTACGTGCCCAAAGTTCCCACTACTCCCTTCAGAGATCAAGTGGTGAGCTTGCAAGCATTGCCTTTGGAGCAGGCAAACCCAACCGAGGCTTTGTTGTGCCCCGTACGCGCACTACGATTCTACGTGGACCGCACGCAAAGCTTCAGGACCTCAGACCAGCTCTTTGTTTGTTATGGTGGCCAGCAGAAAGGGAAAGCTGTCACTAAGCAGAGGATGTCTCATTGGATAGTTGATACTATCGCCCTAGCTTACAACTTGCAGGGCATTCCTTGCCCCTTTAATTTGAGAGCGCATTCCACACGGAGTGTTGCCTCTTCTTGGGCATTAGCTCGTGGTTCCTCGCTGACAGACATCTGTAGAGCTGCGGGTTGGGCGACACCTAATACGTTCATTAGATTTTACAATGTTCGTATCGAGCCTGTATCCTCTCGTGTTCTTTCCTCACCAGGGAGGGCACGGAGAGCAGACTCGCAAGTCGGCTTGCAGCCTCCGACTGAGGCTCCAAATTGAGTTTCAGTATGGAAGGCTAACAGAGCAAAAATGCGTAATGGTTTGATTTGCTCCCTCCACTGCCTTGACAGCCTTTGTTGCGGAGCATTGGCTGTCAGCCTTTCACTAGTTGTATTCTTACGAACCTACGTGTTTGGCCAGGGCTCCACATTGCGTCCCAACGGGTTCCTTTGTGAGTATTATTCCGTGGGGTTAATCCTACTAGCCCACGTTTCCCTTAGCAGAGCACTGCTTTGCTTACACAGCCACGGCTGTCATTTTACCTCAACTACGGTTGACTTTCGCCCACCAATAGCCCTTAACGGGGCGGTGGCTTCCGCAGCGTTCCTATCCCGCTCTGGTAGGGCGCTTCCCAGTTGCTGGCACTACTGTGGGGTTAAAGGAACATCTAGTGCCCGGCCTTCTGCCTTAAAACCTAATTCTCCTTATCCTTAAGTGGAAACCGGAGGGCTTTATGCAGACACTGGAAGAGGTCAGCCCCTAGTGGCGTTTTGGTAGGGATTCCCAATTCGTCGGTCACGACGTGACGTCGTAGTGACCGACTGAAAGGGAACGTCTCGGTTACGGATGTAACCCTCGTTCCCTGAAGGAGGGAACGGAGACGTCACGTCCCGTCGCCACAGGTGCTGCCACCTGCTGTTTAGGCCGGTCACCTTCCGGCTTTCTCAGCGAACAGAAGCTGATTTCCTCATTTGCACGTGCGCCTTATATACGCACCTGGCGGGGCGGCGCCAGCATTATGCAAATATCTCAATGCCAAGTTCATTGGCGTTTTTTGTAGTATTCGAAGCAGATTGGTCTCTCTAAGCGAGTTCCCAATTCGTCGGTCACGACGTGACGTCTCCGTTCCCTCCTTCAGGGAACGAGGGTTACATCCGTAACCGAGACGTTTACTAGTCATATACTGAAAGTGTACATGCAAGTGTTCTGTTAGTGTACTCTTAGTAAACTAGTAGGTTACTTATTGTATACTGCTTGTGTAACAAAGCACTTTGACACTGAGGATCCATCTGCAGGTTTTTATTAAACACTCATATTCCAACAAGCAAGGTCAAACAACAGCAATGTCAGGCAGGCAAACCGCTCAGCAATGACAGCCGGTACAAATCAAGACTTTGCACTAACTGAATGTTTCCAGAGAGTTTATATAGGCTGTCCAATGAGTTTCAGGTGGCAGAGTAATCAGTCCCGGTATGCGGGATTATGGGAAATGGAGTCCAGAACGAAAGTAAATATTCAGGGGATTCAGCCATATATATAGATATATATATACAACCTCAAATCAGAAAAAGTTGGGACACTGTAGTAATTGTGAGTAAAAAAGGAATGGAATAATTTACAAATCTCATAAACTTATATTTTATTCACAATAGAATATAGATAACATATCAAATGTTGAAAGTGAGTATATAATATATAAATAATATATTTATAATTTTTGTATTTATTATTTTTGTTTGATTAGCTCACTGATAGCATACGAAAGATTTAGCTTCAAATTGAAAGTACAATTAAAAGGTATGTGTCAAGTATAAAAATTAATACACAGGAACATTGTATTGTACTTCAAGTGCAATATATATATATATTTTTAGTATGATGTTAAGTTCACTTAAAGTAAAGTTGAGTAGTAAACTACTAGTTAACTAAAAGTATAGTAAAAGAATACTTGCAAGTATACCTGCAGCACACAATTAGTAACTTACTAGTTTACTAAGAGTACACTAACAGAACACTTGCATGTACACTTTCAGTATGAGTACACTAGTTAACTAAAAGTTTACACTGTAAAAATACTTTGCTGCCTTAAAATTTTTTGTTAAATCAACTCAGATTTACAAGTCATGTCAACAAAGATTAGTTGTCACAACTTATAAAATATAGTTGAGTCAACTTAATTTTATAAGTTATAACAACTCACCTGTAGTTATAACAACTGGTCTCTAATCAAGACAAATAACAGTAAGTTGAAATTACTTGTAAATCCGAGTTGATTCAACTAAAAATTTTAAGGCAGCAAAGTATTTTTACAGTGTAGTAAAAGAATACTTGCAAGTATACCTGCAGCAAAATTAATAACCTACTAGTTTACTAACACTAAAGATTCTCCATAAGGATAATATACATTTGTACACTACATATACTTTCAAAATTTACTTAAAATATACTGTTTCTAAAGGATGCTAAATAATGTATTTTATAAATATGCTGTCAGTGCATTATAATGATAACTTTAACAGATAAAGTATACCTAAAATAAACTTTAAAATAAGTTCAAATTAGTATACTTTAAAAATTGCACAGAACTTTAACATATATAACATATATATAACAAGTATATATTTTTTTAAAGTATACTTTTAGAAAATATACTAAATTATAATTATTTTGAAATATGTTAAAAGTTTAATTGTAAACAAATATGTTGTAAGCATACTTTCAATATATTCAAAGATGGTACATTTCTTTCTAAGTATATTTGTAATGTACTATTGCAAAGTTAAATATACTTGAAATACAATAAAGTATATTTATTTTTCACCAGGGCTAATCATATGGCTTTTTGCAGCTTTCTTGATGTAGCTTTTGTTGTTGCATTTTTACTTAATACTTTTAAGTATATGTCAGTAAACAAGTATAGGCCAAATATACTTAGACATTTCGGTCAGTATAGGTCAAGTATACTTTAGTACAATTTAAGTATATTTCTGAGAAGTACCTAAAGTACATTTTAGAGAAGTACATAAAAAGTCAACTGAAAGTATACTTTCTTATTTTAAGTTTAAAAAAAGTATACTTATAGCACACTTGAATAAACTTCTTTTTCGTAAGGGTTGACTTTCTCTTCTTTTTTCTAATCTTCATCTCTATCATTTATCATCTGTACTTTGTGTTGATCTGTTGTGTATATATTGTGTTTGTGTTGTTATTTCTGTCTGTATTCTGATGATTTGATAAATAATGCTTAAAACATGAAATAAAAACCAAGTTGTTATAAAAAGAGTTTAAGATGAACATCTAGTCAAGTGTGCATAACTATAGAGGTGTCGGCCTATCAAACAAACCCCATTAACAAACATCATATATAATGTGTAAGAAGAGTAAGATCACAGTATTAAATCCTGGAATGAACAAACTCAACATCACATTTAATAAACAGACTCAGACATTGGATTGAATTCTTATTGTGTTGATCTGACAAAGCATCAAGTGTTATTCATGTACACTTCATATTTTCTGTTTGTTGGGTTTAAAGGATACACAGCCTATAACAGCAGCAGATCAATTTACATTTATTTCTAATATTTATATTCTAGGATTTAAATTACACTGTACAAGTTTACTTTAAACATTTTTTTAAATGAGCTCTACTCACCATACTCTCTCTAGTTTACAATGTGGATAATATTTTAGATCAGAGATCAGCTTCACTCCTGAATCTTTGAGAGTATTCCAGTACAGATCCAGTTCTCTCAGGTGTGATGGGTTTGATCTCAGAGCTGAAGTCAGAGCAACACAACCTTTATCTGTGATATTACACTCACACAACCTGTAGAGAACAGAGACTTTATGTGAATGATACAAAACTACAAAGTTTGACACAAATCTCTAACCTCCATCTCTTCATGTAATGTTCCTCTTTCAATCCCTCAGTAACGGAGACACTGTGTGTTTAAATGTCAAATAAATCCATCACACAGCTGACTATTAGTGTTAGATGTCCTAAACCACATAAACATTTCTTCATAAATCTGTTTTGAGTTCATGACTCGCACTTGTAATTCTCATCAGGTATTTGATGTAAAAATCTTCCTCTATTACAGGAGGAATATCAGCTGGAGATAACATAACTCTGATCTTACATTTAAAGATGTTACAGTGTTTAAAGATCAATTTCACTCAATCTATAAAAACATTATTAATGTGTGTGTCAGTGTCAATGATGGATCAATGTTTTTAATCATCTTTATAAAAACAACACGACGAGGAGAAAAACTCTTCATACACAATAATATCAGCAAAGATTTCATCAAAGAAACACCAAACTACATTTTCTGACATTTTAACAGAGGAGTTTTGTTGCACGTTGTGATGGAAATTGAAATGAATCATAACTAATTATAACTAATATGTCTTTTCCTTACAGGTTTAAACATTTGTACTGTATGCTTTTGACAATAAAATGTGTTGAAATAGAGGAAGTACGTGTGGTTAAATGATTTTAATTTAAAACCCATGACTTGTTAAAGTTGAGGTCATCAAGAAAGTTAAATTTCGTTTTGTATGCATGGTAACAGAGAGGAGTTTCTGAATTGCAGATATGAAGAATAAATCATATTAAAGATAAGTGATTTGTCATGTATCTATCCTATATAAACTCTTATATTCTTTCTGATGAGGAGGATTCAGCCGGATTAAATCTATTCAAAGACATTGACTGGAGTCTGTCAGTTTGAACACATGGGGCCCTATTTTAACGATCTGAAACGCAAGTTCGAAGCGCAAAGCGCAAGTGACTTTGTGGGCGGATCTTGGGCGCTGTTGCTATTTTCCCGGCGGGAGAAATAAGTCTTGCGCCAGGCGCAAATCAATAAGGGGTTGGTCTGAAGTAGGTTCATTATTCATAGGTGTGGTTTGGGCGTAACGTCAAATAAACCAATCAGAACGCTATCCAACATTCCCTTTAAACGCAAGGGCGCAAGTTCCATAGCGGGTTGCTATTATTATGACGGATTTCCCAGGCGCACGGCAGGAGCGGTTCACAGGCGAGGAGACCGACGTTCTTGTAAGAGCAGTCAAAGACAGAGAAGTTGTTTTGTATGGGGATAGGAGAAACCCGCCCAAATCAGCGTCTGTTAAACAGGCGTGAGAGGAAATAGCCGCAATTGTCTCATCAGCTGCGCCAAGCACTACAATGATGTCAGGAGACGGGGGGATCCCAAGCTTGCCAGCATAAATCGGGCACGCCGGGCACACAGGAGGACATCGCTGCGTCCATCCTCACCGCTGAAAGGGTTTGGGGGCTTTGAAATCGGACACAAGAAACGCAAGCAAGGTTCAACCACAAAGTACACTTACAAATCAAGTTAACATACATGAAGGTTTCTTATGAAAACATTTTAATTATTATTTAGATAAAATAAACGTAATACAGCCACACAACAAACTTATGAAAATATTTTAATCGTCATTTGCATGATAATTGTTTAACGCTGCCACACAAAATAAATAAAAACTATCACCACAACGCTCACCACAATGATTTCCCTTATCTCATGTATTAATATTTTTTATTGTAACAATTTATGATTTAATGATTTCCCTTATCTCATGTGTTAATATTTTTCATTGTAACAATTTATGATTTGCAAAAATAACTGTTGCATCTGTGTAGATTAGATAAGCAATGCGCGTTGTGCACGCTATACATTGCATAGACTAGATGTATCTAGACTAGATACATAGACTAGTTTTTTTTTGGTTAGTAGCGCAATTGTTTTTTGAAACTGCAAAATAGCATAAGAGATGGTTTGCGCCGGAGCACGCCTCCTTTTTTGCGCTGAACCGCCCAGGCAGCGCAAGTTCATTCCCTAGTTTGCCGACGTGCGTCTGTGGAGGGAAAAACCCGCTGTGCGCCAGTGCAAAATACGAAATGATACATGCGTCACTGACAAAGTCAATTGCGCTGGGTGCAAGATAGAGCCCATGATCTTATTTCCTCAAGTGTTTGTGTTCATTAGGGGTGGGAATCATTTGGAGCCTCATGAATCGATTCAGAATCAACATATATATTAATATGTTAACCAGCATATCGATATGTAACTGTAACTGACATATCGTCTAATCATTATCATTATACACAGTGATTTTGGCAGTATTACTGTATTTATCTAATGCAGCGCACCCAGCGTCTCCGTCTGAATAACAAATGATGTGCATATTTTTACAGAAGTATATTCATGTTCTTATCTATATCTAAACATTTAGCGGCAGGTTTTTGGAAAAGCTATTAGCACATCAGATGAGTCTGTAAATGAAAGGCGCTGTTTCTTCCTGCCGCTCACTGAACAGAGAAAAGGCAGAGGAAGACCACCCAAACATGTATTTTGTTTTCTTGCAGTCAAATAGGGCTAGATGTATTTGTTTTTTTTTTCTCTTCTGCTCCTGTAAGTTCCGCTGTGGGTGCTCGTGCGATGCGCGCTCTCAAGCTGTCTGTGTGCAGCACCCCTCCCGCAGTTGAGTTTGGTTCTGATAACGTCACATTATTATTTTGTAAAATAACTTTTAAGAATCAATTCTTGACATTTGTGAATTGATTCAGAATCGTCCACGTCCACATCACGATGTATCGAATAATCAAATTTTTCCCACCCCTAGTGTTCATAATGGAGAAAATGTTGTGTGACTCTTGAGTGTTTGTCTTCTGTGGACACCCGGTGAGGATAAATGTCTTGTGTGTGTTGTCTACACGATTATGTAACTTAAGTCAGTCAGGTGTGTAGGGGAAATCTAAAAACACAACATCATTCATTTTTATTGTAGTACAATACAATTTTAATTTTAAGCTTTATCTCAGTTTTTATCTTCACAGGTTGTGTTGTGGTGAAACACTGCAGTACTTTGATGACGTATCGATGTCTTATAATTATTCATGAGACTGCTGATTTATTTTCTTACTGATCATGGCCCGTATGTATAAAGCCGCTCAGAGTAAAATTTTAGTCTTAAATGTGTCAAAATTCTAAGAATGACGTCATTTTACTCTTATTCTTAGACTTAAAGGAACAGTATGTAGGATTGTGGCCAAAACTGGTATTGCACTAACAGAACTTGTAGCTAAAACTGGTACTGCAATCACACAACTGGTGGTCAATACACAACATGACAACATAAACATCAGTTGAAGACTGCAACTCCACTTTTTAAATGACAATATCCTGGTCAGACCACTGTTGTCAGTGATATAAATATTTGAAATGAAAATGATTTCTTAATGTCTAGTGACATATCAGGGCCATTTTATGATTAATTTATATAAATTTCTTACATACTGTTCCTTTAAGAATAAGTTTGATTTATAAGGCCTCCTAAGTGTTAAGACTAGGTCTCAGCTCCTAAATTATTTAAGAGAGCTGGAGAGGTCTCTTAACCTAGTTAAGAGTAACAAGAGGGCAGCAGAGAGGCGGAGATCATTCACTTTACAACAAAGAATGTGTTAGAATTACTTTAATTCAAATGTATTTCTATAGCACTTAAAAAAACATTGTTGCATTGTTGCAGAGCAGAAAATGTACAATAAATACATGTTAGTAGTTTATAGACAGTAGATAAGAATTAATAACATTAGTGATGGCAAACAATCTCAGCGCTAAAAGTTCGCTCTGGTGATGGTGGTAACAGTCCAGTGATAGAGAGACAACTCAGCTGTGCAGCAGATGAGCAATAAACTGAGACTCGAAGTAATCCAATCTCTCCACAGCGAAGACAATCTAGTTCATGCGGTGACAGATTGTAGAACTGAAGACTGAGTGATGACTGGAAGTCTGCAATGACGCGACAGCAGATAACACAGACTAATACTTGAAACAAACTGGGAACAAAACATAACATGACAGGACAAGATGGCGAAATGCATCAGAAGCACCTCTAGTACATTCAATGACAGACCCGCAAAGACTGAGGGGAACTAGCGAGTATATATATACTAATGCCGATTGGTAATCAAACAAGCTTCAGGTGGTGGTGACGTCAGTGAGGAAATCACATCAAACAAAAACACCTGTGAAAGACACGCAAATGGATCAGTGACATACATGACAACACAGGGAAACAGGAACACAACAAACCAGTAAGACCGAAATCATGACATTACCCCCCCCACGGCCGACGGAACTCCCTTACCAAGCCAGGATCCAGGATGTCCCGGGCCGGTACCCAAGACCTCTCCTCCGGACCATAGCCCTCCCAGTCCACCAGATACTGAAAGCCTCTACCCCGGCGGCGCACATCTAAAATGGACTTAACAGTATACGCCGGGATACCATCAATAAGACGAGGGGCGGGAGGGGCGGGAGCAGACGGGACAGGATTAAGAGCAGAGAAAAATACCGTTTTTAACTTAGAAACATGGAAAACCGGATGGACCCGACCGAGAGTTGGTGGCAATCTGAGCTTAACTGTCACCGGGTTAATGACCTTAACAATAGTGAATGGCCCAAGGAAACGGGGTGCCAGCTTACGAGAGGGCTCCCGGAGAGGCAAATCCTTGGACGAAAGCCATACTTTCTGCCCACAAATAAATCGAGGGGCTGGTCGGCCGTGAAGGTCAGCCGCGACCTTGGTTCGTCCTGAAGCTTTTAGGAGGAGATTTCTAGCCCTTCTCCAGGTGCGTTTGCAACGTTGGACAAAGGCTACCGCCGCATCGGGCTCTTGAGAGGGAAATAATGGAGGCTGGAACCCCATGGATGCCTCAAACGGGGACATGTCAAGGGAAGCCGTCGGAAGGGAGTTGGGCGCATACTCTACCCAGGGTAACTGTTGGCACCAGGAACTCGGATATTGGGATGTCAGACAGCGGAGCGCTCTACCTAGATCCTGATTAGCCCGTTCACATTGTCCATTGGTCTGGGGGTGATAGCCTGAAGACAGGCTGGCAGTACAACCAATCTGTCTACAGAACTCCTGCCAGAAACGGGAAATAAATTGGAGACCCCTATCAGAAACCACGTCTGTAGGCAGACCATGTAAGCGGAAGACGTGTTTGATCATGGCACTAGCAGTTTCTTTGGCAGACGGAAGTTTGGGCAAAGGAATAAAATGAACCACTTTGGAAAAACGGTCAACTACTGTTAACACTACAGTGTTACCTTCAGAACTGGGTAAGTTGGTAACTAAATCAATGGCAATATGAGACCAGGGACGAGATGGGACAGGAAGAGGCATAAGACGACCAAGGGGCATCTGATGGGACGTCTTTCTGCGGGCACAAACTTGACAGGCTAACACAAACTGTCTGACATCAGGACCCATTGAGGGCCACCAGAAACGTTGGCGGACGGCAGCCAATGTTCTCCGAATTCCTGGATGACAAAATAACTTGGATTCATGACACCACCGGATAACCTCAGAGCGTAACGCGTCCGGAACCCATAACCGCCCCGCCGGACACTCAACTGGCACTTCACCCTCTCGACCAGCCTGCTCCACTCTCTGTTCGATTCCCCAACGCAGTGAACCCACCACCTGCCCCTCCGGGAGGATGGTTTCGTCTCTGGTGGGTTGAGGACCCTCGAACACACCGGATAGAGCATCGGGCTTTATATTCTTGGAACCAGGCCGGTACGAGAGGGTAAAGTTAAACCGGTCAAAGAAGAGTGCCCAGCGGGCCTGGCGAGATGTTAATCTCCTGGCTGAACGGATATACTCTAAATTCTTATGATCCGTCCAGACCAGGAAAGGCTCTGAGGTCCCCTCTAACCAGTGACGCCATTCCTCCAAAGCCAACTTGACCGCCAGCATTTCCCGATTACCTATGTCGTAATTTCGTTCCGCTGGGTTAAGCTTATGTGAGAAATAGGCGCATGGATGCACCTTGCCATCCTTAGAAGACCTCTGAGATAAGACAGCGCCGACCCTGACATCAGAAGCGTCAACCTCAACAATAAATTGGGCAGCCGGATCTGGAATAGAGAGAACAGGAGCAGAGATAAACCGGAGCTTTAAATTATCAAAGGCTTCCTGAGCTGCTTTATTCCAAGCAAACCTCGTCTTAGTTGAGGTGAGCGCCGTAAGTTGGCGAAACCCAGAAACCTTAATAGCTCCTTACGGGATGCGGGGACGGGCCATTCAGCGACTGCCTTGACCTTGGCTGGATTAGGACGTATCTCACCAGCTGCTATGACAAAACCGAGGAACGAAACCGACTTCTGGTGGAACTCGCACTTCTCTGCCTTAACATACAGCTGGTTCTCTAAGAGACGTCTAAGAACTCTGCGTACGTGTTGAGTGTGTTCCTGCATAGAGGGAGAAGAGATTAGTATATCATCCAAATACACAAAGACAAACTTATCAATCATGTCTCTCAACACGTCATTAACCAGAGCCTGGAAGACAGACGGAGCGTTACAAAGCCCGAAAGCCAGAACGCAGTACTCAAAATGTCCAGTAGGGGTGTTAAACGCCGTCTTCCATTCATCCCCCTCTCTTATGCGTACCAGATGATAAGCATTGCGCAAATTTGATTTGATTGATTGCCTTTATTGTCATTGCATATAGCAACGAAATTTTAGTTTACACTTCCCCATAGTGGTAACATATAAAGTGACAAGACAACACTAATACATAAATAAGTGCATTATAAGAAATTATAACATCAAAAGAAGTTGTGAGTTCAGGTATTTTATAGCCTTTGGGTAGAACTATTCAAAAGTCTAGAAGTACGACCCTTGAAGGATCTGTAACGCCTTCCAGAAGGCAACAAAGTAAAGTGGTAGTGACCTGGATGGAAACAGTCCCGGATTATGTTTTTTGCCCGCTGCAGGCATCTGGTGTGATATATGTCAGTGAGTGATGGAAGCTGTATTTGGATCATGTTTTGTGCTGATTTCCTGATTCTGTCCAGTGCCTTTTTGTCAGCGGTGGTGCAGCTGCTAAACTACACCAGAATATCATGTGTGATAATACTTTGGACAGAACAGTTGTAGAATGATAAAAGCAACTTCTGGGAGAGGTTAATTTTATTAAGTGACCTGAGAAAGTACAGTCGCTGCTGAGCTGTCTTCACAAGGGCTGTGATGTTGGTTGCCCAGGTCATGTCCTCTGAGATGTATGTCCCTAGGAATTTAAAATCCTTAACCCTCTCCACAGTGTCTCCATTAATGTTAACAGATACAGGGTCAGTTCTCTTCCTGCGAAAGTCTACCATCACCTCTTTGGTCTTAGAGGTGGTGAGAGACAGGTTGTTATTGAAACACCATGTGGAAAGTTTTTGGATTTCATCCCTGTAGGCGAACTCATCATTGTTGTGAATAAGTCCAATAACAGTGGTATCATCCGCAAACTTGATAAAGGTGTTACTTTCATGAACTGGTGTGCAGTCGTGAGTGTATAGGATGTAGAGTAAGGGACTCAACACACAACCCTGGGGAGCTCCAGTGCTGAGTGTGAGAACAGAAGAAAGGTGGGAACCCAGACGAACTGACTGGGGACGATCTGTAAGAAAGTCAAAAATCCATCTGCAGATATTTGTACTGATGCCCAGTCCATATAACTTGGACACCAGTCTTCCAGGGATGATGCAATTGAAGCGGAGCTAAAATCCACAAACAGCAGTCTTGCATAGGTGCCAGGATGTTCAAGATGGGTCAGCACACAGTGCAGGGCTGTGTTGATGGCATCCGCTGTTGACCTGTTTGCTTTGTAGGCAAACTGTTGTTGGTCCAGTGTGGGTGGGAGGGAAGCTTTTATGTGAGGTAGCAACAGTCTTTCAAAGCACTTCATGATGGTGGAAGTGAGGGCCACTGGTCTATAGTTATTAAGACTATTCACAGCTGTTGTTTTGGGGATCGGCACAATGATAGCAGATTTGAGGCACTTGGGGATGGAACAGGTAGACAGAGAAATGTTAAAGATGGAAGTAAATACCTCAGCCAGTTGGTCTGGGCAGTCCCTCAGCACTCTCCCAGGGATCCCATCAGGGCCAGCAGCCTTTCTGGGGTTCACACCAAGGAATGCCCTCCTGATCTCTTCTGCACTCTAACAGAGTGTCAGGGCATCTGTGGGCAGGACTGTTGTTGGTGTGGTCAGTGTTGACTCAGTCCTCGTCTCATTCACCTCAAAGCGCGCAAAGAAAAGATTAAGCTCCTCTGCCAGATTGCTGCTGGTACTCGGGCTTGGGTCTTTTGAAACCTTAAAGTTTGTGAGGCGTTGGATTCCCTGCCAAACACGCCTAGGATCCCCCTCGTTAAAGTGCCCCTCTACCTTCCTCCTGTAGGCCGCTTTTGCTTCCTTAATACCTGTCTTTAGGTTGGATCTGGCTATGCTATATAGTTCCATATACCTAGACCTGAAGGCTTTATCACGGTTTTTCAGCAGCAACTTGACCTCCTTGTTCATCCAAGGTTTGTTGTTTTGATAACATTGTCACTGTTGAGAGACAGGTGAATTGTCAATGCAGGTCTTAATGTAATGTAGAACAGTACAGGTATAATCCTCAAGACTCTGCTGTGAGAAAAGTGCCCAGTCAGTGCGTTCAAAACAGTCTTGCAGTTGTGGAATTGCAGTAGCAGGCCATAGTTTTGTTAATTTCACTGTGTGCACAGATCTTTTAAACACAGCTCTGTACGCTGGTGTGAGAAAGAGAGTCAGATGGTCAGACTGCCCTAAATGGGGTAGAGGTGAGACCTTGTATGCCCCTCTGATATTACTGTAAACGTGGTCCAGAGTTTTAGCACCTCTGGTTGAACATGTGACATGCTGGTACAATTTAGGAAGGGCAGTACGCAAGTTAACATGATTAAAGTCCCCTGCCACAATAAAAATCCCATCTGGGTGGTCAGACTGCAGCGTATTAACACTAGTTTGCAAGATGTCTATAGCTATACTAGCATTAGCACTAGGTGGGATATAAACAGCTGTGATAAAGACAACCATAAACTCACGCGGCAGATAGAAGGGCCGGCATCTCAAAGTGACAAACTCCAGGTCTGGTGAGCAGTGTCTTTCAGTCACTGTGGCATCGCAACTCCAGCTGTTGTTAGAATAAATACAGAGTCCTCCTCCTTTGCTCTTCCGGGAGTTGGCAGTTCTATCAGCCCAGTGTGCTGTACGGCCGGCTAGCATAATGGCTTCATCCGGAATCCCAGAGTGCAGCCACGTCTCAGTGATCACTACCAACGAGCAATCTTTAGCGTATCTGTTTGCCTCGATGCTCATTGCCAGCTCATCCATCTTGTTGCATAGCAATCTCGCGTTGGACATAAGTAGGCTGGGTAGCGCTGGCCTATGTGGTGCCCTCCTTAGCTGGACCCTAATCCCGGCTCTGCAACCTCGCTTCTGTCGTCGTTCTTTGCGCCGCCTCCTGCGTTTGTCTCCCGGGATAATAATCCACCGACTCCCCGCTGGTCGCGCGATCTCTGGTGGTAAGTGTTCAAAGCTGTAAGTTTTGCTTACATGTAATTCCCCATACGATGTCCCGATCTTTAAAAGTTCCTGTCGATTATATGTCCGGGTGTTCATAGACACAGAAATAAACAAACCAAATGAACACAAAACGAATAAACACGACCACATAGGGAAGAGCAAAGCCGCTGCAGTCACCCGCGCCGCCATCTTGAAGACTTTTTTTTCAAGCTTGGTGAAGACCTGGGCTCCCTGTAAAAGCTTAAAAGCAGATGACATTAAAGGTAGAGGGTACCGATTCTTAACAGTAACGTCATTTAATCCTCTGTAATCAATACAGGGACGCAGAGAGCCGTCCTTCTTCTTAACAAAGAAAAACCCCGCCCCTGCGGGCGAGGTGGAGGGTCGGATGAGACCAGCACGAAGGGCATCATTAATATATTTGTCCATAGCCCCCCTCTCTGGACCAGATAATGAATAAAGTCAACCTTTGGGCGGCATCGTGCCTGGGAGGAGATCGATAGCACAATCATATGACCGATGAGGAGGCAGGGAGGTGGCCCGGGCTTTACTGAAGACCTGGCTGAGGTCGGCATATTCCGCCGGGACTCCGGTCAAATCGGCCGCCGGTACCTGCGGAGGAGAAGACACAACAGCAGAAACAGCGGGACCCAAACAAGACACATGACAAGACTGAGACCAAGACAAGATAACACCTCTCTGCCAATCCACGTGAGGATTATGCTGTACAAACCACCCATGCCCCAAAATGATGGGAGACAAGGCTGCATGAAGTAGGTACAGCATAATCTTTTCACGGTGATTACCAGAGATACAAAGTCACCACGAGCCGATCGATCAAATAATCTCTCCATCTCATCCTTAAATTCCGTGAAAGAGTGACAACAAGGGTCATGAGAGTCCCAAACAGCGGTGGCCCAGTCCCGGGCTTTGCTGACTAGACGAGTGATGACATATGCCACTTTAGTACGTTCAGAAACATACCGGCGGGGTTGTAGAGCAAAGATAGGGGAACATTGAGATAGAAAGGCTTGGTATGCGGCTGGATCTCCGTTGTAAGATGGTGGATCAGTGACATGAGGTTCTCTCTCGAGTGACGATGCTGAATGTTCCCGTTGCATACGGTCCAAACGAGCAGTGAGATCAGCGACTTGAGCAGAGAGATCGTCAACCACCTGATTGGTGGTAGTTAACAGGGCAGTGTGTTGACCCATCCAGGAGCCTTGCTGTGCTAATGCTGATCTTACTAAATCGGCCTCAGCGAAATCCATGTTGGCGGGTCCGTTCTGTAAGGAACACAGGAGAACAGATTCCAAAGCAGAGGTCAATTTAATAAAATTTCACAACAAGTCTCTCAGTCACCAGTCACGTAAGGGCATCCAGGGCTGGGAAACAGAGCACGTAGAAGATCTCTGGCAATACAAGGCACAGAGTGCAGACAGGGGAACCCCGAAGGGGTGGGACACATAGGCCACTCCCATGAGTGCCGCGTCACAGGAGTACAGGGAAAGGGGAATTAAATCTTCGTGGAATTACTCGAATGAACGAACCACGGCACAAACCAAAAGGGACAGCTCGTCAATCTGCAACAGTCCAGAGCTGTAATATAGAGGAGAGACAACGTTAGTGATGGCAAACAATCTCAGCGCTAAAAGCGCAACTAACAGTTCAGTTCGCTCTGGTGATGGTGGTAACAGTCCAGTGATAGAGAGACAACTCAGCTGTGCAGCAGATGAGCAATAAACTGAGACTCTAAGTAATCCAATCTCTCCACAGCGAAGACGATCTAGTTCATGCGGTGACAGATTGTAGAACTGAAGACTGAGTGATGACTGGAAGTCTGCAATGACGCGACAGCAGATAACACAGACTAAAACTTGAAACAAACTGGGAACAAAACATAACATGACAGGACAAGATGGCGAAATGCATCAGAAGCACCTCTAGTACATTCAATGACAGACCCGCAAAGACTGAGGGGAACTAGCGAGTATATATATACTAATGCCGATTGGGAATCAAACAAGCTTCAGGTGGTGGTGACGTCAGTGAGGAAATCACATCAAACAAAAACACCTGTGAAAGACGCGCAAATGGATCAGTGACATACATGACCACACAGGGAAACAGGAACACAACAAACTGGTAAGACCGAAATCATGACAGGTATATACTTAAATGCAAGTATAAATTTGAATAATATACACTGTAAAAAGTTAAAGTTGGATCAAAGTATTGATAATGCCTAAAATGTAATGTTTTTCAACTTAAATTTTTCAGTTTAAGTGAAATAATTAAAGTTAAAAATGTTTAAATATGGAATTTGGAATAAATGGAATTTTGAACAAATGTAAAACAACTTCTGTATAATTTCACTTTAAACAAGAGTAGTGAATTGTTACTTTTGACCTTGACAGCAGGGACGAAAGTAACACACAGGTGGGTCAAAAGTAACACAACAAAACATGATAGATTTTTGTGTTACACTTGTTTTTATTAAATATATATGACTATGACCTCTTTAATATGTAACTGCAAACTTATTTTGTCATTTATCTTTGTAAAAAATAATTAAATTACATTTTTATTTTAAATTTCAGTTTTATCAAATGTTTCAAAAGCAACCAACAGTACAAACCTAAATTGCTGAGACTAAAAAAATGTCAATAGTTTGAACACTATAAAAATGAAATTAAATCAAATTAGAATAATATAAATGTTTTAACATATTATACACAGTATTAGCAGCGTGACAAAACTAACAAGTGTTTCTTTTGACCTGACAGGATCTACTCACAAAATACTTTTATTTTGAAAAACTAAGAAGTCTTCAGGATGTTATATACTAAATAACTTGTAGATTTATCAGTATTGTAACACATGAAACGAGAAACACAACACGTAATAAGAAAAAAAGACCGCTTTTGGAATTTACTTATCTTGGTTTAAAACACAGTTCTGGATCTACACGTGGAAATCGGTGAGTAAATAACGTGATATTTGTCAACTCTTTCAGAGGTTATGTGCTAATATGCTGTCATAGTGAGATGGAGATGTTATCAGGGCTCGGAGAAAATCGCTTTGTTACTTTCATTCTTCAACTCTCCCACACTTACTGGTTTTGCACTGAAGTCCAGCTTTTGTTGTTTGGGTAGTGGATGACCTCCTGCTCACTGCTTCGCACCACCGGGTGGGACTTGCTCTTAGTTTGACTGTCTGTGCCGTGCCGCGACTCCAAATGTTTTTATTTTTTTTATTTGACGTAGTGTTTTTGTAGCTGCATCTCTCTTCTCTCTCCATTGTACGTTGTTTACGTTTGTGTCGTTTAAACGTGACCTGAATTGTCCTCGTGCTGAAAACGTGACTCGTCGCACATCTGACTTCACTTCCCGAGACGCAAGAAGAAATATACAAGAAAATATATATTTTACTAAGGAAAATTTCAAAAATAGTAACGCACAGTGACTTGGATAAGTAACTTTAATCTGATTACTGGTTTGGAAATATTAACGCGTTAGATTACTCGTTACTAAAAATAATTGTCAGATTAGAGCAACGCGTTACTTACCGGCATCACTGATGGTGTCACATGCTGCTGTGACTGTACAACGTTGCTGGCTTTCAGAGGTTAAGGGCGGCCATTTTAGGTTGAAATCATTGTAGTCCTCAGTTTGCAGCACTTATGTCAGCACTTAAGAATGAGTCTTACACTTTACTGAAAGTTGCTTTCAGTAAATGTTTTAATATGTTTTATACATACGGGCCCTGACCTCTCATTGATTTATATATCCTTTACATTTTAGTGTGTGTTTATTTTTCATTCAGTTTATGTTTAACTAAACCTCAGTACATGTTTGACTATCAGAGAGATGATCTTACTTCAGTATCTCCAGTTTACAGTCAGGATTCTTCAGTACATCAGATATCAGCTTCACTCCTGAATCTCTTAGTTTATTATAAGACAGATTCAGATCTCTCAGGTGTGATGGGTTTGATCTCAGAGCTGAAGTCAGAGCAACACAACCTTCATCTGTGATATCACACTTCATCAACCTGTAGAGAAGAGAGACACACAGTTTGTTCACACACAGATCAAATCTACAGTGAGTTGAATTTGTTTCTCTTCCTGTCATCATTTAGTGTTTATGAACATTTTCATTTTAGTTTCATTTATGTGTGTTTGTGTTTTACTGAAACACATCAGTGAGATTTACAAGGAAATGAACTTCATCAGTTTATGTTTATATTAACTGTGTGATTTATTTATTTTTATACAGTAATAAAATCAGATTTCTCTCATCAGACATCACAACATTTTCATTTATGTTTTTATTTCTGAATGATTTTGTTTTTTAATTTTTTTTTCATCATAATTCAATTTTAATGTTTTATATTTGTGATTTTTAGTAAGAGTTAAAGTGTTGTGATGAATGTTGAATAAAATCAGCTTCAGTTATCAAATACATTACTGAGATTAAATTAAAATTCACCATTCAACATTTAAAGTGGACCAAAACATTTTATAATTGTTGTCTTTGAATTTTGAACAATACTTGTCCAGGGTTGCTGCAGGTTTCACCAAGTCAAATTTAAGACTTTTTAAGACCTTTTTAAGACCATTATAAGTGAAATTTAAGACCAACGCGACACAATGATCTTAGAAAATCTCAAAACATGATATTTTTATTATATCAAATTTTTTTTTTGACAAATAAAATCCACTAATATGGGGCAATCAGTATGGTCAGCTGCTGATATGTGCCTTGTTAACATGTTTTACACTTTCTCCACCCATACATTATGCATAAATATGCACTATACCGTCATCCCATTTATTCGCCTTTCTAATTACACAATAATTAAATGAAAATGAAATTTACCATTAAAAGGCTGTTCGTGGTTTGTTGTGTGTTGCTAACAAGGCCGATTCTAAATCCGAAGGCTGTAGCCTCCAGAGGTCGCATTTAGGAGCAGTGAGGTAAACAAAAGCTTCCTAAGTGAAAACTGTGTAACACTAAATTTGACTAGTTGTTGGTGGCTCGGGACTCGACGGCCTGACTGTTTAATTTAATTTTCAATAAAGCAGTGTTGATTTTTTCACTTCTGGGTCCTCTGTTTCAGAATCTGGCAAATGCTCAGGTAAACCACGGGCTAGTTGGTTAAATTAACACAGAAAAGATTTTTTGCTTTAATAAAACTGCATTTAAGGTTTGTTTCTCGCCAAAGCTACAGTATACAGTCAGATCACAACACATGAAATACAGCTTATGGCATGAATTGCGTGGATTATAATAGCCTACATTTGTATCCTCTTTAAAAAATAATGATTAAAAACTGGATTGAAGTGTGATTTAGTGACGTGCGAAGTGCAGAACTTTTCCTTTTAGAGGCCCGCCCATCAAACACTTTTTTCCTCACTGATTAGTTCTATAGCATTTGAAATTACTATTTTATTTTTTTGCAGACAACGCTTTTCGGAAATAAACGGAGGTAAGAAATTTAAGACTTGGGTTAATTCAATGTAAGACCTAGGATGAAAATCTGTCCGTTTTTTAAGACTTTTTATGGCCTTAAATTTAACTTTCTGAATTTTAGACCTTTTAAGACTTTTTAAGACCCCCCAGGAACCCTGATTATGAGTAAAATTTAAGACCAACACAACACATTACTAGAAGCATTCGAATTATCTCAGAGATTCTCAAAACGTTCTATTTTTATTGATTCAGTTATAGAAAAATATAAAATAAACACACTATTAAAACAGATCATCAAAATACATGGAAATACATTATGCTTAAACCTATTAGACCGCGAGTGTTGGCGCTGACAAATTCTACCCAGAGCCCTTAAGAGACTTCTGACAATGGAAGCCCAAAAAGCTCGGCAGTCACGAGATTTCTAGAGACTTCAGTTAGTTCGTGGAAGCTCATAGTGAGCCATTAAAATACATTGAGTTAGAGGCAAAGAGCTGAAACATTCCATGAAAATCAGACTTTTTCCATGTTTAAGTGCTATAATCGGGTCCCCAGTGCTTCTACCAACCCAGAAAACATGAAAAATAGCAACCCTGTAACTTTGTTTTGGTAAGGCTCTCTCTGCAAGCATGTGAATATATAGGTCATTTGGATTTTGCTTCCCCCATGATGTATTAAGGGGATCTTATTATAATGATACCGCCCCTTCATCTGCGCTATCCAACCATGACGTGGCCTCACGAGTGCGAGAGACCTAATCTTATAACTTGTTTTAATAATCTTTCTAAAGATTTAATTAATGTTCTAAAGGATTAAAGTTACCTTAGTGAGAGAGAGAGAGAGAGAGAGAGAGAGAGAGAGAGAGAGAGAGAGAGAGAGAAAGAGAGAGAGAGCACAACGCGGCGGTTAACTTTCATCAATACAAGTATGTTGTTTAATATGTTTCTCTAAAGTTTATATGAATGAACACGAGGATTAATGCACTGCATGAGACAGAGTGAGAGAACAACGCGTATTCACTATCATACTCAATAAGCATAAATATGTTGTTTAATGTTTCTCTGAAGTTTCAAATGAATACGAGGGGCTCTATCTTACACCCGGCGCAATGCGCGACGCAAGTGTCTTTCGCTAGTTTCCACCCTAATTTTCACGCTTAGCGCCGCGTTGTTTAAATAGCCAATGCATTTGCGCCCCCTTTTGCGGCCAAGGGCGTTCTGGTCTGAAAACGAGGTGTGTTCAGGCGCATTGTTGGCGTGTTGCTATTTTGAGGCAACTAAAATAGACTACGCCATTGACCAACAAAAACCTGCTCTAAAGTCTAAAGTCAATGGCGCAATGTTTTTTGTTATTTAAAGAGCGCATTAACCATCTGGGGTCCGACCATTTTGGGACACTGTCAGAGGTTCTGACATGCTCTTACATTTGGTCTTTTTTCAGTTGCTTTAAAACATAATAATGGCAAGTGTCTCATACCACCGCGTTCAGCACAAACTGGGCTAAAATAAAGCAATAAACCCCGAGAAGCAGTGGGTTACCAGTGCATTTTATAACAGCTAAGGGGCGTTGTTAAACCCCCTTAGCTGTTATAAAATGCACTGGTAACCCAACGCTTCGAGGGGTTTATTGCGTTTATAAAACGGTTACTTCATATGCATAACGTTAGCGGGATTTTTTAAATAAAACCCAAAAAAGTTGTAATTATATTAGTACAAATATTACTCTTCCGCCAAACAAAGTAGTTCCTCAGAATCAAGTGTGACTGAAACAGAGCGCAGTTCCCAACCAACACAGACACAGCAAAGACACAATGAAAATATGATTTAAGACTGTGGTGTTTATTTTATAAATCACCATTCATCTAATTTATACATTAACATTTATATCGTGCAACTGTTGAAGTGATGATCAAATATGCTTGGAAGCATGCTGAACTCTTTCCCCGTCAGCGTTTTTTTTTTTTAAGTTGCCACCCAGTTTTAGTTTAATGCCTTCCAGAAAATTATCTTCTTTAAACATAAAATATCAAATGAAAGAACAGACCATCCGCTTTGAAACAAAAACAAACAAAAAAACATTTCATCCTACCTTGATCTCTTATCACCTCTCAAATTTTTTTATTAAAAGCGGAGATAATTCCATTTTTGTGAAGAACTTTAGTAAGAGATCAGATTCAGACGGAGCCATGAACAGTACTTCACTGTGTTTTCAGTGAATGCGTCAGTGTTTAAGTTGGGTAAGATCGCCACCCAGTGGATAATAGCGGACGTATGAACTTGAGTTATAAAATCCTCAGACAACGTTTTCTCTTTATCGACGAGATGACTCAACAATATTTATTGACATTCATCTGGATATCGCCATTAATTGTGCAATTGTAGACAAATTAAAAATATGATTTAAGACTGTGGTGTTTATTTTCATAAATCAATACGCAGCAACAGTGGCGCAGTGATACTTATGTAATGTGGTCTGAACCGTGAGGTTACCGGTGTGTTTTATCACGGCTTAGAACGCGTTTTAACCAATCAGAATGAAGAACCAGAACTGCCCGTTTTATAATATTATATGAGCTACATGTATGTACATGTTTGTATTTTTGAGAGAAAAATGTTTATGCATGGTTTTTAAAAAAGCAAAATTTTTAAGTCACTGATATAAGTCCACAAAACCCATACTAAACATGTTTTAACAAGACTTTCCTAAACAGAATCTAGTAGTCTAGAGATTTTTCTTTAAAATGATGTGACAATCACCCTGCCTACTTATTCACATAAAACAATGTATTGATTTAGAAATTGTAAGACACTTTTTGTTTTGAGGGGCCGTATGCGAGAAGGATTGATTGACATCAAGCAAACAAAGGCTCGCATAATGAGCTGCATAATGAGGCAGGAATCTGAGAGTGAACTACAGTAAAGAATGTGAGGACAAATGTATACATGTTTGTTTGAGGTTTATCAAGTTAACAATATAATCAAAATAGAAATGATGGTCAGTAGGACATTTTAAGTTTATTTGGAAACATACCCTATTCAAAAACTTTGTATAAACCAAGAAACTGATACACAACAGAGCTGTAAACTTCATGTGGCTCATGTTACCATATAACTTTATGTCCAAAAAGTGTTTTTCCACTTCATAGTTTTGTACTGATGAGAGAGATGCAGACCTCTAAGAGAGTTATAAACAGCTGTTAGCATAAATTGTCCACAGAAATACCCTTACTTAGTATCAGTGATATTTACCCATCAGTTATATAAGTAACATTCATATACTATCTTGTACATAAACTTAATCTCAGATAAACATCTGCAGCAATTAATATAAAAAGCTGTTTTCAGATGACTTGCCCATCCCCTTATCGTCTAGCTTCTGTTTTAAACGTGTTTCTGTAAGCCCGTATGAACTTTAAACACATCGCATGTGTGTGAGCTCGCGTCTCCGTGTAACGCAGCGCTCATAAAAACGGTGTCGCGTGTAAAGCGCAATGTATGGAATTACCTTGCATGTAAACAAAATGGAATCATTTTACAGCAAACCCCGCAGTGCAGCATTACTCAAAGTTGCCATGACAGATACGAAAGTGAATAACTGTGTCTTAACACTGTACAACATGTAACAGATATCCGCCATTACGGGAGGTCACGCGTACTCGTTTGTAAATAAGCATGTGAACATGGAATCATATTACAGCACACCCTTAAAAGATACAGCAGTTCAGGCTTACTGAAAGTTTCCATGAAGGATATAAGTGAATAACTGTGTTTAACACCGTTACAGCATGCAACAGTGAAATCCGCCATTACGTGAGATCGCGTCCGTTTGTAAACAATGCGAAAGTTTTTCAATCCGAAGCGTGTAGTTTGCTAAGGTTGCTTAACGTTACTGTATGTAGGCTGTAGGCACAAACCATTTTTCTCGTTATTAAATTAGCAAAAGTGGATTCGGATCCGACCATTTAGACGTTGCACTGTGCGCTTTAGACAATGCGCTTAGATCGTTAAAATAGGGCCCGAGGAGTCACAAGACAGAGAGTGAGAGACTGACAAAAACGCGAATGTGTTCAATATGTGTACACAATAAACTTAAACATGTCATTTGGTCTGTTTTTCTAAAAGCATTAAACCAGTGTTAATTTTGGCAGCAAATTCTGATTTTGTCTTAGTCTTTTGAATAACACACCATTTAGTTTAGTTTTAATCTTTTAGTCTTAGTCTAGTTTTAGTCGACAAAATATCATAAGAGTTTTAGTCTTAGTCTAGTCTTAAGTTTTTTAGTCTGTTATGGAATTAAGGTTTGAATATGCAATACAGACACAGATTTAATGGTTGTTATAGAAAACACATATTATTATTTTATTCTTAATGCCAAAAAACTGACCGTGGCTTTTTCACAAAAGATAATATCACATAAAACAAGCATAAGGCCCGCTCTACCTAAAAAATATACATTGTCCCTGAAAAAGATATGCATTCTCCCTAAATGACATGCTCACACACAGACACACACGCGCGCAGACACACAGACAGAGACACACACACGCACTTACGCACGCACTTTGTCCAGTCATGTAAAACCACAACATATACTATAATAGTAACCCTACACATGTTATTCAATTTGAGGACACTGAATATTTATACTCAGTATTAATTCAGACAACCCAATACAATCAATACAGTTCAGATGTGTATTCCTTTAGTTTCTATGTTATTCCAAGTTTAGCGAAAACACAGTGGTTTATCTGATAAAATAACCTAAGCGTGCATGTTTACCTTCGCATGTATTTCTGGATGAGTCGTCTTTACAGGCTGTCGTCTTGTCATATTTGAAGTGTGACCAGATTTTATTTAGTGTTTACTTAGTTTTCGTCCGTGAAAAAAGGTTCGTTGACGAATATTTTTCAGCATCGTCTTGGTCAACGAAATTAACACTGTTTAATAGCCACTCTAATTACACAATAACAGATGAATCTTCATTAAGAAAACGAAATTTACCATTAAAAGGCTGTTCGTGGTTTGTTATAACGTTATACGTTTCTCAATCCGAAGGCCGTAGTCTCCGAAGGGTCGCATTTATAGGCTGCAAACGTCATAAAGACTGTCTTAGGTTCAGAATATTAACTGTAAAATGTTGATTATTATTCTTAGTTAATTGTAAATTGTTGTAATATGCTTATGCTCCATTAACTTAAATAAACCAGGCTTAATGCCTTATGCGACCTCAGGAGGCTACAGCATTCGGATTGAGACGGTCTGAAGGGCTCTGATTTTACCGCAATTCATTTAACCGTAACTCCTGAAGCATTTGCCCCATCAAAAAGTTTGAATTGTTCCTGAAAGAAGACAAATCCGCTTTTTGGAAATATATGGTTTATTACGGTACTTTCTTGCTTTCGGTCCGCCAATCGCTGCTGTTTGTGGAGATCTGAAGGGGGAGAGCGATAGGTTCGAGTGCATTGCACCAGAGAGCAATATTAAAGTCTAAAATATAAAACTGTGTAATACTAAAGTTGACATGCTGTTGTTGGCTCATGACTCGATGGCCCGACTGTTTAATTTGATTTTCAATCAAGCAGTGTTGATTTTTTTTTCGCTTCTGGGTCCTCTATGTTTCAGAACCTGGCAAATGCTCAGGTAAGCCACTGGCTAGTTGGTTAAATTATGTTACCCCGAAAAAGATTTTTGCTTATACAAAACTAAATTTAAGGACTGTTTTTCGCCAAACACCTGAAATATAACTTATGGCACGATTTCCATGGATTACGACAAAGTGCGGAACGTATGTTTTTTTGAGACCCACCCATGAAACACTTTCTACCTCCATTCTTGAGTGTTTTAAATTAATATTTTATTTTCTGCGGACAACGCTTCTCGGGAATGAACGGAGGTAAGACATTTTAAATTAAATTTAAGACCTAGGATAAAAATCTGGGTGTTTTTAAGACTTTTTAAGGCCTTAAATTTAACATTCAGAATTTTATACTTTTTAAGACCCTGCGGGAAACCTGCCATCAGTGTTGGGCAAGCTACTTGGAAAATGTAGTGAGCTAAGCTACCAGTTACTTCACATTAAATGAAGCTTCACTACACTGAAGCTACCCCTCTGGGAAATGTAGCAAGCTAAGCTACATCAATAATAGCTTGCTACATCCAAGCTACTTTTTTATTTTTAACCAGTTTTATTATGTAATTATTTATTCAGTTTCAATTCAGCATTTTGGTAATTATAGACAATACAAGCATAATGTAGGCCTAGGTACTTCACATTATGGGGCGGTTTGCTGGACAGGTCTTATCCTACTCCCAGAATAAAATGCATGTTTGATCTGCCTTAATTTAAAAAGACCTTGCCCTGACATATCTTAACACAAGGGTCTCCAAACGTGCCCACAGAGTCTGTGAGGTGCCTGCCAAAGCACATTCTATTAATAGTTTTAATTGTAATATTTATTACATGTTTTTATATTAGCTTGGCTTGATGACATTACCCAGTCAGAGGTAGAGCACGAGTCTTCACAGAATGCGAGTGGTAATGTTTTGTGTGAATGAAGGCTGCACAACTCGAAAATACGGGACAAACGACGTCCTTTGTCGATTCAAAATGACGCGCTTATTCTCAAATTCAGGACGACTTCAGAAATGTTTGGAAAATTGTAGCTTGTGTGGAAGCTACCTCACTACTTGGTCAAAAAAAGAGCTTAGCTACTGAAAAGCTATTTGATTTAGAAAGCAGCTAAGCTACCGCCAAGCTACTGAAAAATGTAGTTAAACTACTAGCTTCGCTACTTGTAGCTACTGCCCAACACTGCCTGCCATATGCATAACTCGTGCCTCCTGCAGTCAATGGATATGCAATCCAGAATCCAGTCTCTCTATTCCTTGTTATGCTGAGTTGTTTCATCGGAGTGCATCAAACATGACATCTAAATCCTTATTTACTTGCGTATGTGTGTCAGTATCTCTGTGTTTTCTTTGTCTTTCCGTCAAACATTTCACGCGATGGGAAGACACATAACTTACACAAACACATGAGTCAGGAAATTCGACGCGCTTTTTGGTATTCTTATAAAATATGCAATTGCAAACAGTGCAATCCTTATTTAGTTGCTTCTAAGTGTATATCTCCACACAGCAAAGTTCAGGGCTCGAGAGTGCAACCAATTTGTTCGCACATGCAACCAAATTTTTCAATGGTGCGACTTAAAAAAATATCAGGTCGCACTGGTGCGACCAGGAGTTCGTGGGAAAAAGCCATGGTCCAGATCTACGTGTGTGTACGTTTAAAAATGCGTGTGCGCTCCAGTCAGAGAGAGAGACAGAGAGAGGTGAGTAGCCTTGGTCCGTCAGATAAACAGAGTTAATGCCTGATCCGTCCGAAGATCATAACCAATGCTCTGACATCAACCTCCCGTCACATCAGGTCCTGGTCCGAACCCGAAGACGGAATTAGGTAATGAGCCTCTTACAATCGAGTCAGAGCCAGAGCATAATTCTTTCGAAGAAAATTATTTGAACGTAACCCCGAACAGCAATGTTGCGTGCGCCCAATTTATAGAAAAAAGCCAGGAGTCAGGAGCGCTGTTTTCTTCATAATCTTACTTCCAAATCTAATCCTATACATTTTTCGGTGTTTGCTGTATTGCTATTAACGCCCTGCCAGATTGTCTTAAATAGAGAAATAAGTTAATTCCTTGATTTGCGTTGTTGATTCATTTATAAATAATTCCCCCCAAGGCTTTAGTTTATGCGCAAAAAACATTAAAATGAATAGAACTGAATAGAAATGTGTTTCACTTAAATAATTAGCAAATTAACAAAACAAATTCAAAAGTAGCCTGTAGCCTATATGAGTTTATTTTTTGTGTGACGCGCTCCAAATCCGATGCAGCACAAAAAACTTTTTTACCTATTTAAAAAAGCACAATGTTTTATTATTGTGAGTGTAACTTTACATAAATAAATGTACACCATTGCAGTTTTCAATGTTGTTTTACTTTTATTTGTATGACGATGATAATAATGCAAGATGCAAGCTAGTGTATCATGCCATCACCGGCGCAGGTTTACAGGCAGCAAGAAAGAGACAATAAACTTTAAACATTTAACGTTCTACTTGAGTTTTTTTGGACATCCCTTTAGAATCACTGCAATCATATCATCAATTTATACGTTTATATTCTGTATTAAACCACCATTGGCGCTAAACTTGCGGTGTTAAAGGGACAGTTCACCCAAAAATGATAATTCTGTCATAATTAACTCTCCCTCATTTTGTTACAAACCTATATAAATGTCTTTGTTCTGATAAACACGAAGCAAGATATTTTGAGGAAAAAAATACTATGGAAGTGAAATGGCTGATGAATGGTTTGGTTACAAACATTCCTCAAAATATTTTCATTCATGTTCACCAGAACAAAGACATTTATACAGGTTTGTAACAACATGAGAGTGAGTAAATTATGACAGAATTTTCATTTTTGGGTGAACTATAAATCCGATGCAGTCACAAATTAGAGTGCACCTAACTTTTGTGTTGGTGCACCTAAGACAATTTTTTAGGCGCACCAGTGCAACCAATGCAAAAAGTTAGTCTAGAGCCCTGAAGTTTATTAAACACAGAATCACTCGGGTGTGCACAAATCCCTTTGTACTGCTTTCATGATCAACACTGGAGGAAGTAATGGCGGCGGCGGCCGTAAACAAACATTGATAAGTTTATCACGCTTGTCCCAATTGTTGTGTTTCTACTATAATGATTACAAAAACACAAATAAGAGTCCAGACAATGATAGGCAGTTCTTCTTTTGAGCTTTTAACTTCACAAAAGTAAACCTCTCGCTGGCCAACCAAATACTAACCCTGTGTTCATTTTTATGATGGCCAAACAGTACCTTCACCATGATTACTACAGTTTTTAAATAAATAGATAAATAAATAAACCTTATCATTGTTTTACTACAGAGAAAGTTAAATTCCTGTTGAATATTCCTAAAAGGCTCATTATGTGGCTCATTATGCAATTCTTTTGTATCTCAGCTGTCAATCACTGATTATTCAGGAGCTTTCCCGCCTCCACGCATACAGCCTTTCCCAGGAAAAAGTGTCTTAGAAATTGTAAATCAATATATTGTTTCATGTGAATGAGTAGGCCAAATGATTTTACCATCGTGAAGAAAAAACTCTAGACTACTAGATCCTGTTTTGAAAAGTCTTGGGAAAACCTGTTTAGAATGAGTTTTGTGGACTTATATCAGTCACTTAAAAATTTAGCTTTTTCAAAAACCATGCATAAACATTTTTCTCTCAAAAATACAAACATGTACATACATGTTGATTATATAATTTTGTAGCCCAGTTTGTGCTGAATGCAGTGTTATGAGACTTTTGCCATTATTATGTTTATAAGCAACTGAAAAAAGCACAAATGTCAGTGCATGTCAAAACTTCCCCAGGGCCCTAAAAACCCCTTAACCCCAGAGGGTTAATGTCAAGCCCTGCTTACAAGCCTACAGTAATGGATTCATACGTACTAAACCACTATTTACCTAAACTTTTCAATTTACACATAACCTTTTTATATACGCCTATGGACATTTTCACTTAATTATGGGCGTATGTGACCATCAAAGCCTGAAAGATCACAGTTCTGCATGTGCACGTTTGTTCCCGCTGAGATGTTATGGACAGCAGACTTTCTTTTGTGTCCCAGCAACTTATTTTCAGGAGCAAATTAACCATAAGGGCAAACTGGGTGAGTGCTCAGGGGCATCAAAGTCTTAGGGACACCAACTGAAACCAGCAATAAAAAATATTTTATAAAATTACAAAAGTACTTGCTCTTTAAGACGTAAGTTGCTCATCTACTAAGTAAGCGTGAGACGCACAACAGCTATCTGGAAAATGATTGGCAGACAGCCGAAAGCGTCAAAAACAAGCGGCAGCAGTTAAGTGGCAGTGCCAAACGAAAATTTAAAAAAGACAAAGAAAAAGTACATTAAGCCACTTTACACCAGTGTTGCCAACTATTTTTAAAGTAAAGTAGCTAAAGCTTGCTTGGAAAGTGGCTAAATGTCGCTAGATTACTTCATCATTGTGTCATTAGCATAACAGTGATATAATCACAACATATTTGCATTGTTACTACAGTGCAAAAAAATTATTTTCTTACTTAGTATTTTTGTCTTGTTTTCAGTAGAAATATCTAAAAATTGTTAATTTAAGATGCGTTTTCTTGATGAGCAAAATTACCTAAGAAAATAAGTTTAGTTTTTAGACAAAAAATATACAATTTAAGTGAATTTGTGCTTAAAACAAGCAAAAATATCTGCCAATGCAGTGATCTCTCACAAATTGAATTTTAATACACCTGAATGCCTAAAAAAATTCCCGTTCGTATATCTGCTTCTGTTCTCATGAAACGAAACGTGTGTATGTTCATGTTTATATGTCCAAACAGTCCAGACTCCAGTTTCAAAACATATGAGGATACACTGATAAATGATGGGAAACAGTGTTTTGTAGGTACACAGAATGTGTCAACTTCGTACAGTTTGTCTGATCTGAATGTGCAGCTGCTCAGCTCAATCAAATACATTTATTTTTGTACAGTAATTAATTTTTTCAAAGACCATTGTACATTTACATCTCGCCACAAATGTAAGCCATTGCGGGATCAGCCAGATTCGCCTTCCCGAATGCACGTTTATGTTGGACGTGGAGAAATGAACAACATCTCCTGTCCTGATTTTAGCTGGGAGAGCTGGGACTGCTTTGCTGCATGCGAGGATTGAGAGTGCTTTGGGACGGGGGTGGAGCCCACAAAGCAGCAGCAGTAGTCCGTTGAAAAGAGTGAAAGATGCATGCTTTTACGTCCAAATCTCCAACAACGCCAGAAAAAGTCGCTAGATTTGTCGCTAGTCGCTTTTTTGAAAATAGGTCGCTGAAGGGGTCTGAAAAGTCGCTATGTCTAGCGACAAAGTCGCCAAGTTGGCAACACTGCTTTACACAAAATCCCACAAATATCCCCATCACTGTGCTTGCTTGGCAATATTATAGAAATCGATAACTTTCCATTTAAACATAAAAATACTATACTTATTTCTTTTACTATCCCTAAGAAAATAATTTTATTAAATTCTCAAAAATCAAAAAACTGTCTACACATTAACCATTGGACCAATACCTTTATAGAATACACAACATTAGTGGCTTAAACTGGTACTGCAATCACACAACTGGTGGCCAATACACAACATGACAACATAAACATCAGTTGAGGGCTGCAACTCCACTTTTTAAATGACAATATCCTGGCCGGACAACTGTTATCAGTGATATAAGTATTTGAAATGAAAATGATTTCTTAATGTCTAGTGACATATCAGGGCCATTTTATGATTCATTGATATACATTTCTTACATACTGTTCCTTTAACCATTGTTATTATTAACATTTATATCATTATTATTTATTTTTATTATTTAACCTGCTATACATAGATCTATACTCCACTCCTCACTCTTCTATCTATTTAACTGACGATTTTGACTATTTAAAAAGCGTATTATTATTATTATTATTATATTGTTTTGCTCCTTTTTCCCTCCACATATATTTATGGGATGGGGTAGTGACATTGACAACGTTATTATTATGATCAATCAACCATTATAATTTTTAATATTATTATTATGTATAAACATATAGAAATTTAATTATTTTTTCCCTCTTTTCCTTTGTCCCTGGCCCCCCTTTTTACCTGATGATGGTGGATGGGTGTGGCATTGGGTTTGAGGCAGTATTATTATTAGTATTATTGCTATTATTATTATATAATACACTTTACAGGTCGTAAAAACACGCTCGTTCCAGACCGCTGTCTAAAAACCATAAAAACGTCATTCAAAACTGGACAGCTTGTACACTTTTGATTGATAGGGGTTGGGCACTACCTGTCAAAACATGATTGACAGGGGGTCATAAATCACTTTTTGACAGAAGGTGGTCCCATACAATTAGTAGGGCTGTTATGGTAACAGGATACAGCGTGCTATGAGAGGGATTGTTTAAAGCCAAAAATATTTACCAAGTTGTCTACTCTATTTATAATGACAGATATTATATTTGATTTATTTTTATGAGACATTTTTAATTCATGGAAATATTTAATACAGAATATGACAAATAATGCAGAATCCCCAAAAATGCACCATTTTGTTGATTTTGTGCTCTTCTGTGATTGCAAACAACTGTGGGGACTGACTGGCAGCCGACATCTAACTCCAGATTGTAAAATCAGTATTTTGTCTCTGCTAAGCCCTCAATTAAACTAATAAATGTGACCATTTATTGCATTAGATATGTGTTCACTGCCAAGACGGACACAAATATGGCGGCAGGGATGGCGGAAGTGACGTCTTTGGTACCCATGAATTGCTTAATTAACCATGAACATACCTGATAGCTTTTTGTAGATGAATTCTGGTGAGCACGTCAACGCAATTTCACACGAAAGCCTATCTGTTCCTATTAAAACAGATTTTAATTGCTCTTCTCCACATAGATTCATGGTAAGAATGTTGTCCCACCTAAGTTTTGATTCCTACTTAAACAAATGAAGTAATATAACCACACTTACAAAAAAGCCACACAATAATCTCGTAAAGCTGCTCTCTGTCCATCCTGACAATTTAGGCAGAATCACAGAAAATAAACAGATGCACTCTGAGCAATTAAAGGAACGTTTACACACACATGATTTGTATTAACAAAGTCTGTTTCATTTGGAAATATTGCCTTGTGTATGCGAACTGAACCAATATTTTAGCTATGTAACCCCCAGTTTCAAAACAAAGCAATCGATCTACAGGTCTGAAAACACCCTAAGATTAACTTTTATGATCCACTTTCAATGTTGACTAGTGTCTATAAATCCATTACAGATGTTATGATCGCTATATAGTCTCACTATAATCTATATGTGATTTCTGTCTTAACATCAGATCACAATCTTACCTCAGTATCTTCAGTTTACAGTTAGGATTCTTCAGTACATCAGAGATCAGCTTCACTCCTGAATCTGTGAGTTTATTCTGAGACAGATTCAGTTCCCTCAGGTATGATGGGTTTGATCTCAGAGCTGAAGTCAGAGCAACACAACCTTTATATGTGATATCACAATCACACAACCTGTAGAGAACAGAGACTTTATGTGAATGATACAAAACTACAAAGTTTTTTCACAAATCTGTAACCTCCATCTCTTCATGTAATGTTCCTCTTTCAATCCCTCAGTAACTGAGACACTGTGTGTTTAAATGTCAAATAAATCCATCACACAGCTGACTATTAGTGTTAGATGTCCTAAATCACATGAACATTTCTTCATAAATCTGTATTGAGTTCATGACTCACACTTGTAATTCTCATCAGGTATTTGATGTAAAAATCTTCCTCTATTACAGGAGGAATATCAGCTGGAGATAACATAACTCTGTTCTTACATTTAAAGATGTTACAGTGTTTAAAAATCAATTTCACTCAATCTATAAAAACATTATTAATGTGTGTGTCAGTGTCAATGATGGATCAATGTTTTTAATCATCTTTATAAAAACAACACAACGAGGAGAAAACTCTTCATACACAATAATATCAGCAAAGATTTCATCAAAGAAACACCAAACTACATTTTCTGACATTTTAACAGGAGTTTTGTTGCACGTTGTGAAGGAAATTGAAATGAATCATAATTAATTATAACTAACATGTCTTTTCCTTACAGGTTTGAACATTTGTACTGTATGCTTTTGACAACAAAATGTGTTGAAATAGAGGAAGTAAAAGTTGTATGTGTTGAATAATGTTAGACTTTGCCATGCAAATCAGGTAAACTAGCTACAGCTAGTTCAAAATGTTCTGTTAAAATATTGCTGTAGAAAACACGATTCATTTATTAGGTTTAGATGTTGATGATTTGTTTCATTTAAAGTCACCATGGTAGTGATCATTGTTTGTTTTAGTTGGACTCTTGCCCCTTGACTTTTTGCTTGCTAGTTATTCCCTGGTTGTGTTAACTTTGTGTGTATAAAACACATTTGTTATGGTAATGTAAAGTTAATGGTGCAGTTCTGTGGAGGTTGGTACATAATATTAAAGATCATCATCTAATTAATTGATTAACTCATCAAAAGTTTGTTTTCTGTCGTTAATGTAAATGAGATCAAGCACTCTGTATATTTGGGACGTACAAACATCAAGAACATCAAGAAGTATGAATCTCAACCATGGTGACAAAGAAAACAGTAAACAGTTCATTATCCATGCTGCGGTGCATGCTGGGAGTCCTAAATTAGATTTGTAATTTGCTGATACCCAGCATGCATTGCAGCATGAAGTTTTTTATTTAATTGTCACCGTTGATAAGATTCATAGTTTGATTCTTGATGTTTGTACGTCCCAAATGTACAGCTGTTAAATTTTGTCCATAGCTGCTAAAAATCCTTAATGACAAACTGTTGTGAGTGCTGAATCTCATTTACATTACTGAAAGAAAATAAAGTTTTATGAGTGAATCAATTAATTAGATGACAATCTTTACCATTATCTACCAACTGCTACAGAATTGCATTAACTTTACATTACTGTAACAAATGCGCTTTATACACACAAAGTAATGCAACCAAAGAAAAACTAGCAAGCAAAAAGTTAAGGGTCAAGAGTCCAACTAAAACAAACACTGATCACCACAATTGTGACTTTAAATGAAACAAATCATCAACATCTAAACCTAATAAATGAATCATGTTTTCTACAGGAATATTTTTACAGAACATTCAGAAATAATGTTTTATAATATTAATATTATTTTGATTTTAAAACAAACTAATTAATGTTTCTCTATCATTTACATAACAAGCAAAAAAGTAAATAAAGAAAACAGTTGTTGTTTTAAACATTGTGTGAACATTAAAACATGATATTGTCATAACGTTTGAAAATGATAGAATCTAACATTTATCTAATGTTCAGACAACACAGAAACATTCTTAGAAAATAAAGAAAACTGGACACTTTTTATGTTGGCAGAATGTTTTTGGGAATGTTGGGAACTTTTTTTGAGATCAACTGCTGATTTATTTACAACATTAAGAAAATGACTTTTGTTAGAAAAGATTCTCCCAAAGTAAGAATTCAAAATAAAATCATAAAATAATTAGATTAATTGCATTAAAGTAGGATTTACCCCCATCTAGTGGTGAAATTGTATTTTGCATTCAAATGAATAGTGCTCTCTAGTGTAGCTGCTACAGCCACAATCGTAAGTCACGTGATCAAGTCAGAGAACACAGCCCCGCCCCTCCCCTACCTGCAGAAGAGTGTCTGATACCAGGTACTGTTGCGCTTTTCAACCTCATGTGGGAGCCGTAAGCCAATCTTACATGGAAAACTACATAGTGTTGCTTTAATATGTACACAGTCATGTGATTGTTGTTAGTTTTACTTACTCAAGTTTTTTGGTTTCTTTAATCACAAGCTGCAGTTTCACAAGAACTTCATCTGCTTTATTTTTATCTCCAATAAATGATTTTAGATCAAGTTCATCCAAATGCTTCTCAGACGACAACAACACACAAACTAAAGCTGCCCACTGTGAAGAGGAGAGTTTGGTCTTTCCTACTGATTCAGATCTCACATAATGTTGAATCTCCTGCATCAGTGAATCATCACCCAGTTCATTCAGACAGTGAATCAGATTGATGGATTTCTCTGTAGACAGATTCTCATTTATCTTCTGTTTAATGTACTCAACAGTTTTCTCTTTCTTGTAGGAGCATCTTCTCATCTGTGTCAGTAGATCCTGTAAGAGAATCTGATTGGACTCCAGTGAAAGACCCAGAAGAAAACGCAGGAAAAGATCCAGATGTCCATTCTTACTCTTTAAAGATTCATTTACAGCTCGCTGATTGAACTCAGATAATGAGTCCTGTTCTGAATTTATAGAAAACCAAACTGATTTAAACAAATTTATTTTGTTGATTGTGAAGGATATGTGAGCATAAAGAGCTGCTAGATGTTCCTGGATGCTGAGATGAACAAAGCAGTAAACTTTCCCCTGATACAAACCAAACTCCTCTCTGAAGATCTGAGTACACAATCCTGAGTACACTGATGCTTCTGCTACATCAATGTCACACTCTCTCAGGTCTTCATCATAGAAGATCAGATTGCCTTTCACAAGCTGCTCAAAAGCCAGTTTCCCCAGTTTGAAGATCATGTCTTCATCTTTCTTCTCATAGTCCTTCTGATGTTTGATGTTTGTCTGAATGATCAGGAAGTGTGTGTACATTTGAGTTAGAGTCTTGGGGATCTCTCTTCTCTCTGCTTCACTCAACATTCTCTCTAGAACAGTGACTGAAATCCAGCAGAAGACTGGGATGTGACACATGATGTAGAGACTCTTGGATGACTTCAGGTGTGAGATGATTCTCCTGGCCAGCCACTCATCACTGATTCTCTTCCTGAAGTATTCCTCCTTCTGTGGATCAGTGAATCCTCGTACCTCTGTGACTCGATCAACACACTCAGAGGGGATGAGATCAGCTGCTGCTGGTCTGGAGGTGATCCAGATGAGAGCAGAGGGACACAGATTCCCCTTGATGAGGTTTGTCAGCATCATGTCCACTGAGGTTGATTCACTTACATCACACAACCTCACACTGCTGTGAAAATCCAGAGACAGACGACACTCATCCAAACCATCAAAGATGAACAACACTTTATAGTCATCACTGAAGATTTCCATTTCTTTTGTTTGTGGGAAGAAAAGATGAAGAAGATCTAAAAGACTGAGTGTTTTGTTCTTCATCAAATTGATCTCTCTGAAAGGAAGTGGAAATATGAGGTGGACGTCCTGATTCTCTTTCTCTTCAGCCCAGTCCAGAATGAACTTCTGTACAGAGACTGTTTTTCCAATGCCAGCGACTCCCTTTGTCAGCACACTTCTGATGTGTTTGTCTTGTTCAGGTAAAGGTTTAAAGATGTCATTACATTTGATTGGTGTCTCCTCTGTTGTTGTTCTTCTGGATTGTGTCTCAATCTGTCTCACCTCATGTTCATTACTGATCTCTCCACTTTCACTCTCTGTGATGTAGAGCTCTGTGTAGATCTCATTCAGTAGTGTTGGGTTTCTCTTATTTGATGTTACCTCATACAAACACTCAAACTTCTTCCTCAGATTTGATCTAAATGTGTTCAGGACTTCAAGATTAGACTCATGACTGTAAATGAAAAATTAATATATCAGATTATTAAATATACAAAAATCCAAGGCACTCGAGTGAGAAAAATATTAAAAAGCCTTTAATACACTGGGCTACATACAAAATTAAAAGGTAGATCTACGCGTTTCGGCTTACGCCTTCATCAGGATACACATGCATTGATACAGAGTGCTCTACTTAAATAGTAATCACGAGCAGCTGGATAATAGATGGGAGTGGCCATCATTCATTCAAATGCAGACAATCCAATCAATATATTAGTCCAGGCAAAATAGCGTTTTACGACAGACTAATTGTAAAAGAATTTTTTTCAGCCTAGATCATTTCTATGAGGTGTCCAAAACAACATACTAAAAGTCCTAAGAAATCCTAGTTGAGGAAATGTGTTAATTTTTCATCAACCCAAAATGTGTGCCAATAAGGCCAGACTACAATACACCCCAATGGGGCTATTTTTTTCCTTTACTCCTATCAAAATGAAACTTTACACAATGAAAGTACCAATGAAAAGTATTTTTTTTTGTATTACAAGTTGCTTTGAAAATTAAATGTAATATGCAAATGAGTTATACACTAATCGAATATGCCCAAAATACACCCAAAAGTAACTTTTTGGTATTACAAGTTTCTTTTGAAATGAATTTGAATATTCACATGAGCTTTACACTTATTTAATATGTCCTAATTTGCATAGACAGAAACACCATTCATATGTATGATAAATATATCGGCCCAATGTTCATCCAATCATCCTGCTGCTTTTAGACAGGCCTCTAACCTAACCTAAAAAAAATTTTCAATTCAATTTTATTTATATAGCGCTTTTCACAATTTGGTACCTTTTAGACCTATGCGTATGTGTTTAGTCATAGCAGTGATTAACAATCCCTACTGAAAAATTTAGCTAAGACCAGCATAAGCTGGTAGCTGTTTTTTGCTGATTTAAGGTGGCAGTAGCTGGTTTAAGTTGGTCCTCCCAGCCTGGCAAAAAGTAACCTGGTGTTGGCTCGTTACGCTGCTTGGCTGATCAGTCATTATTGTCATTAATCTCCCATCCAAAACATGGCACCCCCAAGGTTTTGGGTCCATAGGTTCACTTCCCCCTTTCCACTTCATCATTTGGTAAAAGACCCGAAGACTATGGAACTTTGCAGCTGCTGACGTTGGAGGGAGAGATTGAGGTTCCACTGGAGATGAGTTCTGAGTTACTTTAATAAAGAATCGCCTGTATCTTAGCATGTCCAGTGATTCATCCTTTTGCCCCCATACAGTGATACTAGAGCTTTTTCACCTGCAATGATGATGCCTTTTCCCACATTTCCCTGTGACTGGCTGAACACCTTAGCTTGTTTGAGAAAGCCAGTGTCATTCTTTACTTTTTTCAGTGCCATCCCTTTCCTATGCAAAATAGACGAGATGTAGAATTAATAAAGCCTCAAAATGATTGGGGTTGGATTGTTTGAAGAGCTCGATGTGTCATCTTGAATGGAAAAAGTCTGAAATCATTTAGTTGCTTTTAAATAAATATCTATAATACGGTAGTGTTTTCGTTCCCTGATTAAAATGTAAGTATGGAAAACGTCTCGGTTACGTATGTAACCCTCGTTCCCTGAAGGAAGGGAACGGAGACGTCACGTCGTGACCGACGAATTGGGAACCGCTTCGCGGGTGACCTATCTACTTCGAGAACTATCAAAAACGCCGATGAACTTCGCATGCAGGTATTTGCATAATGCCGGCGCCGCCCCGCCAGGTGCGTATATAAGACGCAGGTGCATAATACCAAATCAGCTATATTATTGCTGAGAAGCCGAGCAACAGTGCCCGGCCTGAAACAGCAATGGAACAGCAAACTGTGGCGACGGGACGTGACGTCTCCGTTCCCTTCCTTCAGGGAACAAGGGTTACATACGTAACCGAGACGTTCCCTTTCAGTCGGTCACTACGACGTCACGTCGTGACCGACGAATTAGGAATCCCTACCAAAACGCCACTGCAGCTGAACCCTTCCAGTGCCTGCAAAAGCCCTCCGCCCTCCACATAAGGGGCGGAACCTAAGGCAAAATGCAGAAGGCCGGTCACTACCTGTTCCTTAACCCACGATAGTGAAGCAGCGAACTGGGGAAGCGTCTAAACTGAGCGGAGCTAGAACACTGCGGAAGCCATCCCCTAAGGAGGTTAAATGGATGACATAAAATATATGAAACAACCGACAGGTTGCTCAAAAACAGTCTCTGAACAATACATGGTATGTTGAGAGATGCAGAGCAGGCTCTGCTAAGGAAAAACGTGGAGGATTAGAACCCCACGGACTATACACACAAATGAACCCCACGTAGGGGACAAATGTGGACGCCTAGCCTACACAGGTTTACAGAGAATACATCAGTGATAGGTTGACAGCGGATGCTCCGCAACACCAGCTATCAGGGCGGTGGAGGAGAGGCAAAAACAGTTTTTGTGACGTTTTTGCCCCGACGGCCTTCCATATTGGTGCAACTGTACAGCACCAAAATAGAGGCTCCAAGCCGACACACGAGCCGACCCTCGGCATTCTTAACTAGTTAGTAGAAAGAACCCGAGTGGAAACCGGTTCGACACGAACACTATAGAATCTTGTGAACGTATTAGGTGTCGCCCAGCCTGCAGCTCTACAAATATCTGTTAGCGAGGAACCGCGAGCCAGTGCCCAAGATGATGCCACACTGCGAGTAGAGTGGGCACGTAAATTAAATGGACAAGGCACATTCTGCTTTTGATATGCAAGGGCTATAGTATCCACAATCCAATGGGACATCCTCTGCTTGGTGACAGCTTTTCCTTTCTGCTGACCACCGTAACAGACAAAGAGCTGATCTGAGGTCCTAAAACTTTGCGTCCTGTCTATATACACACGTAGTGCATGAACAGGGCATAACAAAGCCATGGCTGGGTCTGCCCCCTCCAAAGGCAGCGCTTGGAGATTCACCACTTGATCTCTAAAAGGAGTTGTGGGAACTTTGGGCACAAAGCCGGGCCGGGGTCTCAGTGTTACGCTGGATGCAGCCGGCCCGAACTGAAGGCACGATTCATCGACCGAAAATGCATGAATATCCCCTATCCTCTTAACAGAAGCCAAAGCAAGGAGAGTTAATGTTTTCATTGTAAGAAATTTAACACTCACACTATGCAGAGGCTCAAATGGGGCTTCCTGGAGTGATTTCAGCACCAAGGACAGGTCCCAAGGAGGAATAGAGGGAGGACGCGAAGGATTCAGTCTTCGAGCGCCTCTGAGAAATCTAATGACTAGGTCGTGCTGACCCACTGTTCTACCGTTTACGGGTGAATGATGAGCTGATATCGCAGCGATATCGACCTTAATAGTGGATGGTGACAGCCTATTCTCCAAACGACGCTGGAGATATAAAAGCACAACACTAATCAGGCATTCTCGGGGGTTTTCACTTTGGGAAGAACACCAGTCGACAAACAGGTTCCATTTAAGCGCGTAAGCCTGTCTCGTAGACGGCGCTCGCGCAGCAGCAATAGTGTTAGATACCTCTTGCGGTAAATCACTCATATCCTCCGTGCCCCGTCCAGAGACCACACATGGAGGTTCCACAGGTCGGGGCGCGGGTGCCATAATGTGCCCTCTTGTTGAGAAAGAAGGTCCTTCCTCAGGGGAATCTTCCACGGAGGGGCTGTCGCGAGGAGAGCGAGTTCTGGAAACCAACTCCTGGTTGTCCAATACGGTGCCACCAACAGCACGCTCTCCTCGTCCTCCCAGATTTTGCATAGGGTTTGCGCAATGAGGCTCACCGGAGGGAACGCGTATTTGCGCATGTTTCGCGGCCAGCTGTGTGCCAATGCATCCACGCCGAGCGAGTCGTCGGCTAGTGAATAGAACAGGCGACAATGGGTCGTCTCTGGGGAAGCAAACAGATCTATCTGCGCTTTGCCGAAACGTCTCCAAATTTGCTGAACCGCAATGGGGTGGAGTCGCCATTCGCCGGGACGCGCAGCCCGAGAGAGCGCATCCGCCTCTACATTGAGCGTGCCCGGGATGTAAATGGCACGAAGAGACCTCAAATTCTTCTGACTCCAAGTGAGGAGGTGACGGGCGAGATGCGACAGGTGACGCGAGCGTAAACCGCCTTGACGATTGATGTACGCCACGGTCGCAGTGTTGTCTGTTCGAACTAATACATCTTTGCCCCGTAACTCGTTGCTGAAACGGACGAGCGCAAGATATACAGCCCACATTTCCCGGCAGTTTATGTGCCAATGCAGCTGGGGTGTCGTCCAGACCCCCGAAGCCGCAAGCCCATCGTACGTGGCCCCCCACCCCGTGTCTGACGCATCTGTGCATACTATCGCATGCCTGGAGACCTGTCTCAGAGGCACACCGGCTCGGAGAAACGCACGGTCTAACCACGGAGTGAAAGTGCGACGACACGCAGGTGTAATGATAACACGGTGAATGCCGCGCAGCCACGCTCTCCTCGGGACTCGATCGTGAAGCCAATGCTGAAGCGGTCGCATATGAAGCAGTCCGAGCGGAGTTACAGCTGCGGCTGCTGCCATATGCCCCAAAAGCTTCTGAAATTGTTTCAGCGGGACCGCGCTCTTGCTCTTGAATGTATTCAGGCAAGTCAGAATCGACTGTACACGCGCCTCTGTTAGACGAGCTGTCAAATCGATCGAGTCCAGTTCCATACCGAGAAAAGAGATTCTCTCCACGGGGCAAAGCTTGCTCTTTTCCCAGTTGACCCGAAGACCCAAACGAGCGAGGTGTTTTAAAGTTAAATCTCTGTGATCGCACAGCGTCTGACGTGTTTGAGCTATTATTAGCCAATCGTCCAGATACGCGAGAATGCGCACACCTCTCTCTCTCAGGGGTTTTAAAGCCCCCTCCACTACTTTGGTGAATACACGGGGCGACAGAGAGAGCCCGAATGGGAGGACTTTGTACTGGTATGCTCGCCCCTCGAACGCAAAGCGGAGAAACGGCCTGTGCCGGGGGAGAATCGATACGTGGAACTACGCGTCCTTCAGGTCGATAGATGCGAACCAATCGTTTGGACAAATGCATGGAAATATGCGTTTGGGCGTCAGCATTTTGAACGGCATTCTGTGAAGTGCACGGTTCAGCGAACGCAGGTCCAGGATCGGTCGCAAACCGCCGCTTTTCTTGGGTACAATAAAGTAAGGGCTGTAAAACCCCGACCTCATCTCGGCTGGAGGGACCGGCTGGATCGCGTCTTTCGGCAATAAGACAGCGATCTCCGCACGGAGGACGTGCGCATCGGCAGCTCTCACCATAGTGAAACAAACGCCAGAGAATTTGGGGGGACGCCGGGCAAATTGGATCGCATAGCCGAGACGAATCGTGCGTAAAAGCCAACGCGACGGGCTGGGAAGCTGTTCCCACGCCCCCAGATACCGTGCGAGGGGGACTAAAGGCACGATCGGTGTACCCGCGGCGGGCGCAACGGAGGTGATCGCCGGTGTGTGCGTAATGGCCGCACCGACAGCAGTGTTGTGTGTGATAACACTCACCTGAATCCGTCGCTGGGTGGGTGAGTAAGGGAGGCTCTGAAGACACCTCACACCACTCGATGCACCCTCTGGCGAAGGAGGAGGGAGACGATGGGTTATGAGCCCGTAGCTGTCTCCTACCGCCTGAGAAGTTGGAGAGCGCGGTGGGGTTATGAGCCTGTGCGCCGCTCTCGTTCTCCTCTGATGAGTCGGAGAACGAGGGGGGGTTATGAGCCCGCTTGTGTCTCCGGCGCTCATCTGAAGACCTAGAGATGGAAGTGGAATTCGCTCTTTTTGTGGATTTGTGGGTGCCGACTGAAAAGTCGGCGGAACAGAAAAATGAAACAAAAGATTCCCCAACCGGCCCTCCTCCGGTGGGGGGAGTGGTGCCTTCACCATCTCCCGAAGAGCGATCCCCTCCATCTCTAGGTCGCCCGTCTCAGGGCCGCTTAGATCTTCTTTTACCACCCTTTGAAGCGGGCTGAGCGGGCGGGGCGGGCTGCTGACGACCGGTTCCTCGCTTCTTAGAAGAGCCCCGGGGAGGAACGGAGGCGGCCGCCGCAGGACGCCCTCGGCGAGGAGCAGGCTGAGGTGCCGACGTGGATGGGGCGGGCGCAGGACGCTTCCGACGTGGCATGATCTGAGCGATGGCCTCAGTCTGCTTCTTGGCCGCGGAGAATTGCTGCGCAAACTCCTCGACCGTCTCGCCGAACAGGCCGGTCTGGGAAACCGGAGCATTCAGGAGCCGGGTTTTATCGGCGTCCTTCATGTCCGCCAGACACAGCCAGAGATGGCGTTCCTGGACTACCAGGGTAGACATCGCACGCCCGACGGCGCGTGCGGTGACCTTGGTCGCACGAAGCGCCAGATCTGTGGCCGCACGTAGTTCAGAGAACTCCGCCGAGTCGTGACCTCCCGCGTGCAGGTCCCTCAGAGCCTTAGCCTGGTGAACCTGCAGCAATGCCATGGCATGCAGGGCAGAGGCTGCCTCCCCACAAGCCTTGTAAGCAGCACCGGACAGCGCCGAAGACTGCTTACAGGCCCGTGAGGGGAGAGTAGGCTGGTCCCGCCAGGAGGAAGCGACACCGGCCGGACACAACTGCATCGCGACCGGGCGCTCCACTGACGGGATACCAGTGTACCCCTTGGCATCCCCACCCTCGAGAGAGGTGAGAGGTGAAGGCTGATACGGCCGGTTCCGGGCAGAAAACGGGGTTTTACACGACCGCGTCAGCTCTTCATGCACCTCGGGGAAGAAAGGCACCGGGGGCGAGGACTGAAAAGCCCTGGCACCCCCGAAGAACCAATCATCGAGGCGGGACGGTTCAGGTGGGGGAGGTTTAGTCCACTCCAAGCCGACCGCCTCCGCCGCCCGAGCGAGCATGGCTGCCATCTCAGGTTCGAACGCAGGACCCGCAACCTGGCCCGAAGGCGGGAGCGGATCCGGATCGACGTCCGAGGCTGACAACCCCCCCTCCGACGTTACGGTGGACATCGCGTCAGGTGGAGGCTCGACAGAGCGCGAGGACACCGTAGAACACGGGCCGCTCGTCTCCATCGGGACCTCCGCTGGCAACGGATCAGGGCGCTGGGAGCTGCTGGACGAACCAGCAGACCGACCCAGCACCGTTATACGGAGATCATCCTTCGCCAATTTGGTAGCTGCGCCCTTAGCAGCACCAGACTGGGAAGGCGGGAGCCGTTGCCAGAGGAACGACACCCGTCTCCGCAAATCCGCCATAGTCATGCCCTCGCAGATGGGGCATGAGCTATCACGCAACGCTGCCTCTGCGTGCTGGAGCCCCAGACACGAAAGACAACGCTTGTGGCCATCCTGGGGGGCGATGAACACACCGCATCCAGAAACGGAGCACGGACGGAAATCCATCTTTAAAAAGACGACCCCGACCGTGACACGAATGAGTGGCTGTCTTTAAAAAGACACAAAGCTCAAACGTGCTGCTCTTTTAGGAAATCACTCTTTGTGCAAGCTGGTGAAACACACAGGGAGAGGCAACGCACTCACTCGAACTCAAGTCCTAAATTAAAGAGACAGAGAGAGAGAGAAAGGGTGGAGAAAAAACACTGCGAGCCTCCGCTGAGGTGTCTTTGCCCAACCAACTTCAGCAAGCTGAGATCTTTTTCTTCCCACAGAACAGGATCTACGAAGATCAGTTTCAGAAAATAGCTTCTCGTGAGCAGATGTCTGCCGGCTTCGAAGCAATAAAGCTGATTTGGTATTATGCACCTGCGTCTTATATACGCACCTGGCGGGGCGGCGCCGGCATTATGCAAATACCTGCATGCCAAGTTCATTGGCGTTTTTGATAGTTCTCGAAGTAGATAGGTCACCCGCGAAGCGGTTCCCAATTCGTCGGTCACGACGTGACGTCGTAGTGACCGACTGAAAGGGAACAATCAATTACACATTCTTTTTTTTTTTTTTTTTTTTTTTTTTTTTTTTTTTATTTGCCCATAGAATTACATTGATAGCAACAGTGTCAGGATACAGCAGTGCCAAGTACAACTAAAACAGTGGCAAGAAAATCCGAAAAAACAAGCGAAAATAACAACAAAAAAGGTAGATACAGGGAAAAGTAAAAAAAGCCAAAGGAATTAGAAACACACAACCCCGAAACATCAACCCCGCCTCACAACATTCCAAAAGTTGTAAGTATGGGATAAAGGACAAAAAGAAAAGAAAGAAAAAAAGATATGTATAATTATTCCTAAAACCTTTTCATATATTCCCAAAGGGGAGACCAGAGCAGCCAAAATTGTTCAGATTTTTGCTGTTTATCATAAGTGAGCTTTTCAAAAGGTAATAGTGTGGCAATTTGTGATATCCACATTTTAAGGGTTGGAGCCTGTGAAGCGGACCAAAGTAACAAGATGCATTTCTTTGCTAGATATACCAAGATGATAAATAACTGCGTTGTTTTTTTATTAAACAGAGTATTCACCTTAAGATTAAGTAGGTATACTGCTGGGGTCATATCAAAGTTCACTCCAGAGAGATCTTTCAATACATGATGCACTTTTTTCCAATAAGGCAATATTTTGTCACAATACCAAAAACAATGAATGACAGTGCCCTTATGTTTGTTACACTTAAAGCACAGGCCTGAGGTATTGGCAAACATCTTTTTAATACGCATTGGTGTAAAATATACCCTATTAAAAAATTTAAAGTTGAGCTCATGCACCCCAAGAGAAGTGCATTTAGGGTATACATTCTTGCATACGACATCCCAGTCATTTCCCTCAATAGGCTGGCCTGTGTCTTTTTCCCATACTGCCTTAAGTGCTGGAAGGCTTGAGATGCAGTTATTAACTAGAATGTCATATATCTTTGATATCGATCCCTTTAACTCAATTGGGTTTTGTAAAAGGTCCTCAATAGCAGTTATTTGCATGTTCAGCTCCCCTTTATCTACAATTGTTTTCAAAAAATGACGTAACTGGAGATATTTATAAAAATCTGACTTTGGAACTTTGTATTGATCCACAATTTGCTGGAAAGATTTTAAAATACCCTCTGTAAATAAGCAAGATAGTTGGGATATTCCCAGCTTTAGCCATGTTGAGAGGCCAATATTTTGCAATGTTAAAGGAAAATCAGGGTTAAAACAAATTGGAGAGGATAAGGAAAGGAAGGCGGGAATTTTTAAGTATGTCTTAACATCTCTCCAAACTCGGAGAGTGTTCGCTGTGGTAAAATGTTCAGAAATTTTTTTAATCTTAGTATACTTTTTGATAAAAGGTAAAGATTTAATTGGAAATGGGGTGCAAATTGATGATTCCATATTATACCAAATAGAGTTTGTTCTCTCTGTACTCCATGTGATCATATTTTTTATCTGGGCTGCCCAATAGTACAATTGCAGATTTGGCAGAGCTATCCCACCCCTATCTTTTGGCTTAAGCAATTTTGAGAGTTTTATACGGGGCAATTTGTTATTCCAGATAAACTTTGAGAGGTGTTTGTTAAGATCCTTAAAAAAAGAACTTGGTAAATAACTAGGTATAGATTGAAATAAGTATAACAATTTGGGAAGAACATTCATTTTTATTACATTTATTCTGCCCAGAAATGAAATTGGAAGTAGACACCATGTTTTCAAGTTAGTCTTGATTATTTCTGTAAGTGGGGTGTAATTGTTTTTTATAAGATCACTAAGTGAGGCTGTAATAAAGATTCCTAGATATCTGAAGCCTTCCTCTGATATTTGAAAAGGAGATATTAATTTTAGATGATCTAGTGAAGGGAGATTTAAAGGTAATGCAATGGATTTAGAGAGATTTATTTTATAGCCAGAAAGACTACTGTACAAAGAAATGCAGTCCAGAAGTGTTGGTATGGACTGTTCTGGTTTAAGCATAAATATTAGAACATCGTCAGCATATAGTGAAACTCTATGATTAGTTTCACCCAATGTAATGCCGTGGAAATTTTTACTTTGTCTAATAAGCTCTGCAAGGGGCTCGATTACCAAAGCGAAAAGCAGGGGCGAGAGAGGGCATCCCTGTCTTGTACCCCTCCCTATACTGAACGGAGTTGAAGTGGTACCATTCACGACCATTGTGGCCTTCAAGTTAGAGTAAAGCAACTGGATCCATTTAATAAAGTTATGACCCAATTACACATTCTTAATAAAAATGTCATTTCAATTCTGAAACATAAGAGGATTTTATATAAATTGTTTCAGCACTGACCCATAATAGTGCCCCAACAAAATAAATGGCCAATTGCACTGCATTGTAATGAATGTATTTTGCAATGCAATTTTTTTACCCATATCAATGCTGCAAGGAAACCTCAGGTACATTTATGCTGTTATACTAGTGACCTTAAGAAAAAAGGTATCAGTCTTTCTTGTGTTTTGTTAATGATTTACTGTGTTGATCTATTTTCTAACTTAACATGCATTTAAATTGTACAGATTTTGCTAGTGCTGCAATTCAGATTGCTTTAGTGAGGCAATTTTATCATATGAATATAACCCAGAGGGGAAGAACCAAGTAAAGAACAAACCAGGAAATGATATGGGGGTGCCCGAACCAAAAGCCACAGAGAAGGGGTTTAGGATCCAGGCTGGATAAAAAACATTAAAAAAATTCAAAACAAAAACACACACAAAAAAACACAACCCTCCCCTTCTGTTCAGGCTTGTGTTCCTCCGTGACCCTGAAGATTATACCGGCGGGGGTTATACAGCTGGCAGGAACTACCAAGCCAGGCAGTTTTCAGGTTAGAGGCCAGTTTAAAAGCCGCAGATGATTGGATGAACATTGGGCTGATATATTTATCAAACATATGAATGGTGTTTCTGTCTATGCAAATTAGGACATATTAAATAAGTGTAAAGCTCATGTGGATATTCAAATTCATTTCAAAAGAAACTTGTAATACCAAAAAGTTACTTTTGGGTGTATTTTGGGCATATTCGATTAGTGTATAGCTCATTTGCATATTAAATTTAATTTTCAAAGCAACTTGTAATACAAAAAAAATTACTTTTCATGGGTACTTTCATTGTGTAAAGTTTCATTTTGATAGGAGTAAAGGAAAAAAATAGCCCCATTGGGGTGTATTGTAGTCTGGCCTTATTGGCACACATTTCGGATTGATGAGAAATTAACATATTTCCTCAACTAGGATTTCTTAGGACTTTTAGTATGTTGTTCTGGACACCTCATAGAAATGATCTAGGCTGAAAAAAATTCTTTTACAATTACTTCTATTTTTTGCTCCAAAATGAGTTAGTTTGCCTGGACTATATATCCACATTTCAAATCACACTCAAATGTAAATTAAGTAAATAAACAAGAAACCAAGTATATAAAAGAAAATACCAAAATAGGAAAAAATCAATTTCATCATTTACAACACAACAGAGATGTAAATAAATAATTTGTTTTTTTTTTTTTACAAAAAAGGCAAAAAGTCAATTTCTTCATTAACACCAGGAAACTCCATACTCTTAAGTGTATAGACCCAAAACGTTTCTCTTTGTAGAAGCCGCTTTAATCTATTTCCCCCTCTTATTGTACAGGGGATGGATTCAATGCCAATAACTTTTAAAGAAGACTCACAGGTATGACCCGCCTCAATATAATGTCTCGCCATGGGGTACAGCACGTTTTTTGTCCGGATCGCATACTTATGCTCTGCAACTCTTAACCGTAATTTCCTTTTTGTTTGACCAATATAAAAATGCCCACATTCACATTCTAATCTATATATTACATGAGAAGTATTACAATTGATGAAAGAACTAATAGAATACACTTTACCAGAATTCACATCTGTAAACGTATTAGTTTTCACCATATTGTCACAATGTCTGCACTTTCCACATTTAAAATTACCGGTTAACGAGGTAAGCCATGTTTTTTTCTCAGGCGCCGGAAGGTAACTACGTACAACTTTATTCCGTATCGACGGTGGATGTCTGTAACTTACCATAGGCTTTTCTGAAAAAATTGTACAGAGCATGCTGTCGCTTTCTAAAATGTTCCAATTAGAATTGATGATGTGTTTAATTCGAATGGCCTCAGCGCTATATGTTGTTGAAAAATAGACACGATTAGAGTTATTAGAACGTGATACTTTACTTCTTCTCAATAATTGTTGCCTATCCATAGATTTCACTCTTTCTGTTGCCTTTGTTAAAGTCTGTGGTTCATAACCTCTCTGTTGAAATCTATTTGTCATGTCTTGCAGTTGAAATTCAAAATCACTTTGTACATCACAAATACGTTTCAGTCTTTGATACTGGCCGTATGGAATATTTTCTTTCAACCAAGATGGATGAAAACTATCCGCCCTAAGTATGGTGTTTCGATCTGTTGATTTTCTGAAAATCGAAGTATGTAGATCACCATTGACGTCTTTAGTAATTTTAAGATCGAGAAAATTGATCTCAGACAAAGAATATTCCAGGCTCAATTTTAAATTAGGATTTATCCCATTAATGTACTTGTGAAACAAATGCAATTCAGACTCAGAACCTGACCAAATCAATAAAACATCATCAATGTACCTGCCCCACAAAACCACTTTATCAAGAAAAGGATTATTAGCTGAGAGAATATATTTCTCTTCCCACAAACCCAAAAATAAGTTTGCATAATTGGGTGCAAAACAGGCGCCCATCGCTGTACCTTTAACCTGCTTGTAAAATATATTCAAAAATAGAAATACATTATTCTCAAGTATCCATTTCATCAATTGTAAAATAAAAGAAGTGGGTGGCGTATTCTCTGGTGATCGATCACTTAAAAAATGTTGCGTCGCCTCCAAACCCTCAGAATGATCAATATTAGTATACAGTGATTCAACATCCATTGTTACCAACAATGATTCACCTACATTCTTTAAATCACAGATCATATTTAGCACATGAGTACTGTCTTGGATGAAAGAAGGCAGTTTACATACATATGGTTTTATAAAAAAGTCTACATACTGTGAAGCTGGTTCAGTCAGTGATGCATTCCCACTTATTATGGGCCTACCTGGTGGAGTCTTTAAATTCTTATGAATCTTGGGTAGCATATAGAATGATGGAATCCGAGGGTCTTTACAAAATAAAAAATCAAATTCCTTTTGCGATATCCAATTATTATCCTTGGCTGTAGATAAAAGATCTTTAAGTTGACCGATCATATGATCCAAGGGATTTACTGTAAGAGCTGAATAGTACTCAGGATTGGTAAGTTGTCGGAGTCCTTCTTGAATGTATTGTTCTGTCCCCCACACAACCACAGCACCACCTTTGTCGGCAGGTTTCACAATGATTTCTGTATTATCCGATAGCCACTTCAATGCTGTGGATTCCTGTCTTGTAAGATTGTAATGCCTGGGTTTTCGTTGATTTGTAAAAAGACAATCCACATCATATGTGACTTTATTAATATAAGTGTTGAGGGTCGCATTAGAACTCTTTGGGAAAAAAGTAGACTTCGGTTTAAATGGGGTAACTCCGATCTCCGTAGATTTGTCTATAGAGTCACGATTATTGTGATACCATGCTTTAAGATGTAAATTACGAAAAAAACGAAACAAATCTACTTTGGTTTGAAATTGTTGTGCCGAATATGTAGGAGCAAATGTAAGGCCTTTTTCAAGGACCGAAATACAATCGGGGGAAAGGACTTTATTGGATATATTAATCACAGTCTCCGTCTCAGTTGGTTCCTGGTTCGGACCCCCTCTGGAGCTGTTCGATGTTTTATTCGTCCGTCCCCTTCTTGTCCCATTTCGCCTCTTCTTTTCTTTAGAGCATCCCCATTGCGCCTGAGGTCTAAAAAATTTGGTGACATCCTCAATTGTGTAGTTCCAGAATGTGATCTTTCGTCATCGTCGCTACTGGGTATGTTGAATGAAACTGACCTCACTCTTCGGGTCTGATAGGATTTATTAGATCTTTCATTCCACGTATAGACCTTTCCTTCTTGGTAATCTTTCTGATCACGTTTAAATTTGAATAACTTCTATTCTTTAATAGACTCAGAAAGTCTGTTCAAATCTTCTTTCAATTTTGTTTCAAAGGGAAGTCTATGTTCAGAAGAATGTTCACCGAAGATTTTGGATTTAACTTCTACAATCTCATTTTGTATTTCACACTTTTGTTTCTTCGCACGATGGTCCATTACCGTATAATTACGAGCCCCCTAGGCCTGAGAGGGGTCAGGCAGAGTTAAGGGGAAGGGTAAATGGACAGAGGAGAGAGATAGAGTTGTGGTGTGAGGAGAATCGTTGGAGAATTGGGCAGGTGTCTTGGTGAGTGACCACAGGCTATAGCTAATTGTGGCTAACGTTATCTCCATGTTTATCACATTGCAGTATCTTTAATAAATCATATTTAGCAATGTTGCTGTCGACTTGCTGTTGTTTTTCAAGCATCCATGTAGATTGTCACCAACTAAGCCAGCAACATGTGTCTTAAAATAATTAATTTAGATCCCAGATTTTAAATGAATGCTGTAGGCCAGAGGTTCTCAACTCTGGCCCTCGAGATCCACTTTCCTGCAGAGTTTAGCTCTAACCCTGATCAAACTCACCTGCTTGCAATTTTCTGGTATTCCTGAAGTGCTTGATTGTCTTGCTCAGGTGTGTTTGATCAGGGCTGGAGCTAAAGTCTGCAGGAAAGTGGATCTCGAGGGCCAGAGTTGAGAACCTCTGCTGTAGGCTATAGCTTACATCTGTGACCGTCTGGAAATTCTGTGCATTTCTGCACAACATAGTTTATTGAGAAATTTTGTAGAAATCGCTAGCTGATTTTTAATCAGTAACTGCTTTCAGACCTAGGTGTTCGCATGTTCCACTTCTGCAGATGTCAAGCGTTTGGGCTGTAACGTTATATCTGAACAACATAACCGGCCAGCTGGAATTCCAAACTTAGCCGGCTGTTATACTACTCCCCTCTTAGTATTTTCAACAGACATTATGTAAATGAGCTCGCATGTACCGCGGAGTACGTGTATGAAAGCAGTTACTGTTCAGGTTAGGACGGGAATATGCCGTTCATAATACAGTCATTGTTACAAGGATCTTTTATTGTCACGTGGAGGCAGCGAAATTGCTTCTCTTTGTAAGGGATAATGTAGAGGCAGCCGGTAGTTATCAGGAAATAACCCCCGACAGTGTGATCAGGACCCGTCGCGAAGCGGAGGGTCTTGTATCACACTGAAGGGGCTTATTTACCCGATAACTACCGGCTGCCTCTACATTATCCCGCTTATTACACGGCTACTTGTCACATAAGACAAAAACCGGACATGAATATGAATTTGAAACATTTTATTGGCATATTTGTTTTAAATTAACATTTTTATCCTTCCGCGAAACTTTGCACAGATGCATAAAATGATCGTAATACCTTATTAAGATCCTCTGCTTTATACTTGTCTGTCTTCATTTTTTCTCTTTTAGCCAGTCTTTGAGAAGTTTTAATGCCCATTCTGTATTTTTTGTGTGTTGGCTTCGTAGCTGTCATGCTCTATTTTGTCAAATTCAGTCTCAGTAAGCTCTCCGTGTCTTGTCGTGATTGTCCAGTGTTTGTCACAAGATAGCGCCAAACAGTAATCTTTATTGGCGTGGAGCAATTTTACTCGTACAAGTAGTCTGGCTATGCGTTATTACTTTGGAGCGGTTATTATTTGAAAAGAACGAACCTGCAAATGTCTCAACTGACCAATCAGAATCAAGCATTCCAGAGAGCCGTGTAATAAGCCTGGACAAAACGTATCTAAGCACGGAAATCTTTGTGTTTCTTGTTTGGAAATCGGTGGACCTGATGGCCAGACAAGTTAAGAGTTGTTGCATCCAAAACAAACACAAGAATTCACCATTGTGACAACTCAAACTAACGATAACGACAATCTCTATTCTCTGTCTCCACATCTCAGACTACATAAACCCACACTGAGAACGATGGTGGCAGCGCCTGTGTTTGCCTGTTACGTCATATGATGCGTTCTCTGGGAAAGGGCATTTTTTTGGAGCGTAGCTTAGAAATAGGCACACTTTTTTCTTAATTTCTGCCCGTGGGTGTTGTAAAACATATGTATTCTCTTATGTATATCTTTTTCAATTGACATTTTCATACAATATTGTGTATAAATTAAAATAATAATATTAACTTGAAAGATGGGCTTTAATGATTTGTAAAATGTTACATTTAGTCAAAATAGAAAAGGTCAACATTTTCTAACATTTACTACTAAATAAAATAAAATCCTATAATTTACCTGAAATGAGGACTCATGTTTTCATAGAAGTCTTGTGGTTGATTCTCAGATTGTTCAATCTTCCTTCTCTGACAGTCAGGTTCTGTTATTCGTCTGAATGGCAAGAATGAGAATCAAGAATTTCTTTACACTTTATTATAAGTGGAATTTTCACGTAACTTTATTACCTTTACAGTTTTTACACTGCTGTGAATTAGGGATATGCATGAATGGTTGAATATTTAATCTGCAATAATAATTTGAATAGAAGAAATGCTATTTGAATGTTTGTTTTTAACTCTTTCGCCGCCATTGACAAGTTAACTCATCAATTAAGAGAAATTGCTTCCCTGCCAAGTTTTTTCCAGCAATACCGCTCTTATCCACCATATCTCTCCTACCCAACTGATGCAACCAGTAAGCAACTCCTCCTCCCAAACAGTTCAGATGCAGCACTTTTTGATCATCGTTCTGAATATGATCTATAAGAAATGCAATTATCTCAGCTTTTTTCTCAAAATTTTGTATTTTTGACGAAACCCACCCATATTTGAGAGGTGATAAAAAGAGAACAAATGAAGGTAGGAGGTAGATGGTAGTCTTTATATATTTAAAGAAGAACATTTTCTAGAAGGCATTAAATCATTAAAAATGCTGGTGCTGACTGGGAAGGAGTTAATGTGCCACCACAAGGCTTTTACACTTCACCTGTACTGTCTTTTACAGACTTAAATGTAAAATATACATGAAAATTAATTTGAATGTATTTCTGATTGTTTTGGCAATAAAGATCTCAGACTAATTGAAGTATTTAGTTTATGCCAGGTTGTCTGTTTCTGTCCACCGAGCCGAGCGTGTTATTTAGATTTGCTGCTCCACCACATCACCGCATTATGAGAGATTTGTTAGCTTCCTGTTATATAGCCTAATTTATTCTGTTAAAGGGCCATTTCACCGATAGGATTATTAATCTTTGTTGAAAGTGGGTCATATTTGTAGTCGAAATGTAACATAAATTTAGAATTTTGTGCCTATTTGACCAAGAGAAGACAGAACGTGACTTTAGAGCACATTTGTATGAAAAACTACAACTCCCACTATGCACCACAATGCACAGCTCTGCAAGCCACTCCCATTAATCGGAACACGGCTCAGATATGCTATTGTGTACAAAAATGCCATGTTAGTAAAACAAAGAAAATAGCCACCACTGTGTCTGACAGACACCAATCATGACTTACTTTTAAACGTGATTTTACATTGTGTTACACACAATAACACTCTGGTCTGGTGTGTAGCAAAGTCTTATTCAAACAGTAACGTGAGGTGTCAGATCTGCAATGCAAATGTCTTTTCAAGTACTTAAAAAAGAGTATGCATTTTAAATGTTTATTTAGTTTTACCAATTTTCTTTTTGTCTCTTGTTTACTGTAATTACATCTGTGTAATATGAGCCTCATTGCTTTCACATAGACATATAAAACACCGCTCAGATATGCTATTGTGTACATAAATGCCACGTTAGTATAACAAAGAAAATAGAAACACTCACTTTATAGTCAGACATCCGTTTATCCCTGCATCCTCCACACAAACGCGTCCCCTGCATAATATCTCCACAGACGCACTGCCTCAGCTCTGTGCTCGTAAGCCGAAACACGTCTTTGAAATAAGCAGACACAAAGTGTCCGGAAACATTCACAAAACAAACGTTCATATCCTTATCTGATGGAGAAATGTTAAACAGAAAGCACACAGCTCGAGTCCATCCAAGCTTATATACTCCGCAGCGCGTTTGCTCGTAAGCCAAAACAAGTCTGTTAAATAAACACGTCCAAACACGGGCAAAATTGATCTCTTGCCTGGAAACATTCACAAAACAAATGTTCATATCCTTATCTGATGCAGAAATGTTATAAAGAAGGCACACAGCGAGAGTACAGGCAGTAGTCTGTCCAAGCTTCTCTACGCAGCAGAGGCCGATGGTTGCGTCGTCTTCCCCAGGCTCCTCTACTCAGCCTGTAGTGTCTGTAGTCTTTCACCCTCGACAAAGATACAGGATTTCCTTCTTTCAATGACGCAAAATGAGGATTTTTACATCATTGAAAGAAGGAAGTGCCTGAAATGAGTATTTCTCCCGTCTCAGGAGAAACTGAGGGAATGATGCACAACCATTTAAAAACATCACTGGGATTCTAACGATACAAAGCTTAATGCAAATTGGTGAAGTGTCCCTTTAAAGATTGCCAAATGTAACCAAAATTACTTTTAAATACATTTTTTCTGAGAGACTTTTATTTTGACGCAGTGATCTGTTATGATAGAGTAAACGAAGTCTTGGGTTGTGGAAGATAGATAGATAGATAGATAGATAGATAGATAGATAGATAGATAGATAGATAGATTGTTGAGGGGGTGCTCTGGGTCCGTTGTTATAGATTGGGCAAGGCAGGCTATTGCTCTGTCATTAAGTTCTGAAATGTTAGGTGTAGAGGAATGTATTATTTTTGAAGCTATGTGTGTTATTTTACTGAGTTTGTTTTTGTTAGTGACTGACAGCAAAGTGTAAAAACTAGTGGAGCAGTATAACAAAATGGGCTGGATGATGCTCATATACAGAAGTAACAGAAGACGAGGGGCAATGCAAAGGGAGCTGAGTTTTCGTAGAACATGCAGACGTTGATGTGAGCGTTTTTGGTTGTCTGTTATGTGATGGTCAAAAGTGAGCTTATTGTCCAGGGTATTTGAATTTCTCCACCTGTTCTATGATGTTGCCATGAATGGAGATCTGACTGAGACTGGGTGCGTTAAAGACCAGTTCTTTTGTTTTCTCAACATTGAGATGGAGAAAATTGTCTATGCACCAGTATGTAAAGTGTGATATTGTATCGTGGTAAGCAGCAATGGTGGTATGATCATTGAGTAAAGCCAGAATTGCAGTATCGTCTGAGTATTTGTAGTATGTTGTGATGGGTGAAGGACTAATACAGTCATTGGTGTAGAGCGTGTAGAGGAAGGGAGAGAAGACACAGCCTTGAGGAGCTCCAGTGTTACTTATGATGTTGTCCGATATAACAGACCCTATCCTCACAGCCTGTGGCCTGTTGCTCAAGAAACTGTGAATCAGATGGATGTAATAAGGTGCAACGTTGAGTTGGTGTAGTTTTCTAATCATCTGATGACGTTGGATTGTGTTGAAGGCTGAGCTTAGGTCCACAAAGAGAACTGCAGCAGAGTTACCAGATGTTGAAGGAGGGTATGAAGGAGACATACAACAGCATCCTCCGTCCCTCGCCTGGCTTTGTAGACAAACTGATATTTGTCCAGCTGGGGATTGACAGTTGACAAGATGTTGCGGAGAATCAGTTTTTCATAACATTTACTTGCTATGGGTGTGAGAGCAACAGGCCTGTAATGGTTGAACTCTGACGGGCGGGGTTTCTTTGGTAGAGGAATGATGGTAGAGATTTTCCATAGGGTGGGCCACCATGCTGTACTGTATGACTCATGCATTATTGAATAGAAAATCGGGGAGAGTTCCATTGCAAAAAGCTTGAGCACCCTGGCAGGGATGCCATCCGGCCCCATGGCCTTGCCAACTTTGCACCTACTCAGCTCCTGTCGAACATCTACCTCTGTAAAGGGAGGAGATGTTGGTGGATCAAGAGGGATAGCATTAAGTAGCTCACTACAGACAGCTGAGTAGTCAGTGATGTCAAATCTAGAATAAAAAGTATTTAGGCTGTTTGCAAAGGTCATGGGGTCAGTGATTGTGCTATAATCTTGTTTCACATTCTGTCCTGTCAATATTTTTATTTTCTTGAAGGCTTGTTTTGTGTTCATTGTGGAAAACTCATGTTCTATTTTCTCTTTGTATTTAAGTTTTTCTTTAATAATGTCATTTTTTTTATCTGTCTGTCTATTATTTTAAGTGAAAGCCAATTCTTACATTGAAATATTTTGTGTTTTCAACAAGTTTTCGTTTAATCTGTGGTGTCATCCAAGGCCTAGAGTTGGGAAAAGTCTTATAGGTTTTTGTTGGTATGCAGGTATCCATACAAAACTTTATATAGTCCGTTGTAACTGACAGTCTCTCATCCAAAGTGCCGTTAAAAACGGTCCAGTCAGTGCATGCCAGAGATCCTTGAAGACATGCAGTTGCATCCGCCGACCACTGTGGGGCGCTGTGGACTTGATGCGCTTCAGTTCCTGTCTGTAACCTGGAAGAAAGACCAAAACATTATAGTCCGAAGAGCCCAGTGGAGGATGAGCCCGGACAGTAAATGTAGGGATCGACCGATATGGATTTTTCTGTGCCGATGCCGATACCGATTTTTGTTTCATCAGCCTTAGCCGATGACCGATACAGGCTGCCGATTTTCTTGAGCCGATATTTGGAGCCGATACTGGTTTTGCTCACTCAATTTACATCATAAAAATTATGTAAAAAAATGGCATGTTGTTAAAAAGAGATGTTATTAGTTTGCACAGTTCTTACATTTATTGTAGTCTAGGACTAGTCTAATCCCTGTCCAGGAAACCGCCCCATAGAGATGAAAAAAAACCCACTTTGTTCAGCTATGATCAGCTGTTAAGCCGAGCTTTCAATGTTGTCGTGAAAAGGTTGGTTGTTTTTAGTCACATGACCTGCAATCGCTTGCGGGTTTCAGCACTCTGTCTGTAAATTATGCCGGAAAAATCGGCAAACACGGCAGCCATGTATCGGCCGATGCCGATACACATAAAACTCGCAAATATCGGCCGGCCGATATATCGGTCTATCACTAAGTAAATGCATCCAAAACATTCCCGTAACACAGATCCAAGACATTTCCCTTCCTTGTGGGACAATGAACATACTGATGGAAGGAAGGCAGTACGCTGTCAAGACTGCAGTTGTTGTAATCGCCCATATAGAACACCAGGGCTTGGGGGTATTTACTTAGCATTGCGTTAGCATTCTCTGCTATTAACTCTGCGGCTGTTTTTATGTTAGCATCTGGTGGACAGTAAACACACCCAAAAACCACAGTGGGGAATTCTCTTGGAAGATAAAAGGGGCGTAATGATAGTGTTAATATCTCTACGTCCGGTGTGCATATGATGCTGTGTATTTTTATGTTAGTACACCAGCGCTTGTTTATAAAGACATATAGTCCTCCACCCCTCTCCTTCCCCGACTGACGGGTCCTATCAGCCCGGACCGTCAAGAAGTTGTCCAGGCTGATCTCAGATTCAGATATGGATTCATAAGAACCACGTGGGAACAACACAGAAGCTGAATACTTTAATTCGGAGGCTCGGAAAATAACATTAGGAATGCATGGATAAAGTTTGTTTTTGAAGAAGTTCCAGCTCGGATGGGGAGTGTTTGATAACGTTGTGTATTGCGGATTCATTTGTAAAGAAGCAAGTCGATGCTGGATTTGCAGAGAGACTGTGATTAAAAGCACCACTAATATTGGATCTGACGAAAATGACACAGCAAGTAAGACATTTTACTTCACTTTTAAGTTACTGCGTTTCACTATTGCTTTGTTAGAAGAGATCACTTGATATGTCCTGTTGTAACATCAGTGTCTAAACACATATGTTTGACTGTTTTAATTTACTAAAAACATTAAACGATTAATAAAAGGTACAACACTTAACAATACGATTGTAATTTAACGGTAGAAATATACAAAGTTAGTGATAAGGAAGGACTTATCAGCCACAATTTAGATTATGATGTCTGTGTACTGTGTTGTATACGGTAATTTAGGCAAGTTACGTTTGAACGGTCAAACACTCAACAAAGCTTTTTTATCATATAACTGTGGTATGTAACGTTACGTGTATGTCAAAGCAACCTCACAAGCACAATAGAAATATGCAAAGTTATTGATAAGAGCTTATCAGCCGCAGTTTATAATCTGATGCGCGCTTACTGTGTTGTATACGGTAATTTTAGGCAAGTTGCGTTTGAAAGGTCAAACACTCAACAAAGCTTTTTATCATATAACTGTGGTATGTAACTTTACGTGTATCTAAGGGCAAACTCACAAGCACAATAGAAATATACAAAGTTATTGAGCTTATCAGCCACAGTTTAGATTCTGATGCGCGCTTATTGTGTTGTTTACGGTACTTTAGTCACGTCGAGTTTAAAGTTTTGTTTCTACTTTACTATACGTATTGTCATTTATGTGTATCATCTTTAGCACCCAGAATCTTTTGTGGCTCAAACATATATGTGTTCGGCTGCAATTTTTACACATAAATATTTTAAAAACATTTGCCCACATGTAATGACGGGGAATGAAGCTGTCCAATCATCGCAGTGGGTGTTTACGTCCAGGTCTTCAATGCGGCTCGCCCCTTCAAACGAACCATTTCTCCAGAGAGCCACTAATCCATGTTACAAAATAGCGTATTACTTATTGCTTTTGATGTTTTTGAATGTAAAAACCACGCAAACATCATAAGTACACATCAGACAACAGTATAAAACAATAAAATCGACAAATTCACCGCCCCTTTAACGATAAGGTACAGCTTAAGTTACAACTTAAGAACGATGTAAAGCTAAGGTGGTTTCGGGGAACCCAGCCCTGGTTATTTGTAAAATAATGTTAATTTTATATATTCTTGTTAGAAATGTCTGTTCTTAGTTCTTGCTGAATAAGCACAAAGCAAAGTTTTCCCTGCAGCTGACATTATTGTAGAATAAGTAAACTTTCACCGGAGCATGTCGGCTAAATATGGCTGTCTTTCTTCACAAAAACATGTCTAAATAAAGAAGATATTCATATGCTGACTATGCAGTCTGTTATGTTTTTTCATTCACCACAGGCTCTTACTTTGTGTTTGTAGTCTGTTTAAATGATGATAGTATACTTTATGTGAAGTCCTTAAACTTTGAACTTCGCTTGGGGTTGTGGTATAATATAATTTCTGTAAGATCAAACAGAACTGAATTCGTACTAACAACCGACTTGAAACACCAATGATTTGACTCAGCATTCGCTCCGTGTGAGGTTTTAATGTTATTTTTCTGCAGGCGATTTTTTAAAGAATGAAAACAATGTTTTCAACTTAAAAACACATATATTCAGAATATAAGCTTATCTTGTTGTGGATATTTCTTAATTATAAGCCTTCTATGAAATTGTGGGAAAAAATTATAATTAAAAGGGAAACTTCACAGATTTGCATTAAGCTTTGTATCATTAGAACCCCAGTCATGTTTTTGAATGGTCGTGCATCATTCCCTCAGTTTCCCCTGAGACAGGAGAAATACAGATTTCAGTGTTGCACTTCCTTCTTTCAATTATGTAAAAATCGTCATTTTGTGCCATTGAAAGAAGGAAGTGCTACAGTATTGTTCAAAATAATAGCAGTACAATGTGACTAACCAGAATAATCAATGTTTTTAGTATATTTTTTTATTGCTACGTGGCAAACAAGTTACCAGTAGGTTCAGTAGATTCTCAGAAAACAAACGAGACCCAGCATTCATGATATGCACGCTCTTAAGGCTGTGCAATTGGGCAAGTAGTTGAATTAGTTGAAAGGGGTGTGTTCAAAAAAATAGCAGTGTGGCATTCATTAACTGAGGTCATCAATTTTGTGAAGAAACAGGTGTGAATCAGGTGGCCCCTATTTAAGGATGAAGCCAACACTTGTTGAACATGCATTTGAAAGCTGAGGAAAATGGGTCGTTCAAGACATTGTTCAGAAGAACAGCGTACTTTGATTAAAAAGTTGATTGGAGAGGGGAAAACCTATAAAGAGGTGCAAAAAATGATAGGCTGTTCAGCTAAAATGATTTCCAATGCCTTAAAATGGAGAGCAAAACCAGAGAGACGTGGAAGAAAACGGAAGACAACCATCAAAATGGATAGAAGAATAACCAGAATGGCAAAGGCTCAGCCAATGATCACCTCCAGGATGATCAAAGACAGTCTGGAGTTACCTGTAAGTACTGTGACAGTTAGAAGACGTCTGTGTGAAGCTAATCTATTTTCAAGAATCCCCCGCAAAGTCCCTCTGTTAAAAAAAAGGCATGTGCAGAAGAGGTTACAATTTGCCAAAGAACACATCAACTGGCCTAAAGAGAAATGGAGGAACATTTTGTGGACTGATGAGAGTAAAATTGTTCTTTTTGGGTCCAAGGGCCACAGGCAGTTTGTGAGACGACCCCCAAACTCTGAATTTAAGCCACAGTACACAGTGAAGACAGTGAAGCATGGAGGTGCAAGCATCATGATATGGGCATGTTTCTCCTACTATGGTGTTGGGCCTATTTATCGCATACCAGGGATCATGGATCAGTTTGCATATGTTAAAATACTTGAAGAGGTCATGTTGCCCTATGCTGAAGAGGACATGCCCTTGAAATGGTTGTTTCAACAAGACAATGACCCAAAACACACTAGTAAACGGGCAAAGTCTTGGTTCCAAACCAACAAAATTAATGTTATGGAGTGGCCAGCCCAATCTCCAGACCTTAATCCAATTGAGAACTTGTGGGGTGATATCAAAAATGCTGTTTCTGAAGCAAAAACAAGAAATGTGAATGAATTGTGGAATGTTGTTAAAGAATCATGGAGTGGAATAACAGCTGAGAGGTGCCACAAGTTGGTTGACTCCATGCCACACAGATGTCAAGCAGTTTTAAAAAACTGTGGTCATACAACTAAATATTAGTTTAGTGACTCACAGGATTGCTAAATCCCAGAAAAAAAAATGTTTGTACAAAATAGTTTTGAGTTTGTACAGTCAAAGGTAGACACTGCTATTTTTTTGAACACACCCCTTTCAACTAATTGCCCAATTGCACAGCCTTAAGAGCGTGCATATCATGAATGCTGGGTCTTGTTTGTTTTCTGAGAATCTACTGAACCTACTGGTAACTTGTTTGCCACGTAGCAATAAAAAATATACTAAAAACCTTGATTATTCTGGTTAGTCACATTGTACTGCTATTATTTTGAACAATACTGTATATCTTTGTCGAGGGTGTAAGACTACAAACACTCATTCCTAATTTTTTTTAAGGTGGGGGCTATGTGTGGGAACCACTCACGCTACAGACCTATTACAGATCAGTGCTCCTATTACAGATCAATTAATACTAGAGATCAACAAATATATTTCCTATATTTGAGCATTTTCCGGTTATCGGATATCGGTTTTGTTATATCGGATTGACCGATAAACGAGAGAATTGAGAATTGCGCGCCGGACGCATCTGAGGAGAGGAGCTCACAGCAGCAGAAGCAGTAGCAGCGTGCACAGCAAATATGACGGCGGAGTGACGCGACTTCATTAAAAGGTCTTTGAGTATACTTACTTTGCATATTTGCCGGCATTTATAACACATCTTATTGTGCATTAATGTATGTTATGTTAAAAAAAGTTGATATATTAAAAGCAATGTATGCAGCTTGTCCAAGAATAGAGACGAACTCACAGAACTCATAAAATCCGGTCCCAATAACGACGTAGCTTTGCATGAATAAAACAACCATGAATTAATGCTTTGTGGAATTAAAAATGCTAAATTAAATTCGTTTTTCTGTTATTTATGCTTATCATTAGCATTGTAAAATCACGTTCATATTGCTGTTCACTTACCGGGGTTGAAGGCTGAAGCACAGCCACCACATGTAGCTAACTTTTAACAAGATTTACCCTAAGTTATATTAACATTTACCAGATAAACATTATTTTGCTAAAATATCTAAATAAATGTCTGTGGATATTAATTAATTATTTATTACCTCTCCAAGCGGTCACAGTTTGATACAGTTAATGCGTGAGTAAATGCATAGATAACAGCGCTGTCAACAGCCATTTCATAAGCTATAACAACAAAATATGAATTATTCTGACATCAAATAACATTACCAGTTAAGAAATTCAATGATATATAAGCAGTTTTGTTTGTTACTTTCCTGAATGTAGTATTACAGTCAGTGATATTACTTGTAAAATCTCTTTCCTAACTACTGGTTGGATTGCTGAAGGCTACAGGTTGCTGGGCAAGACAATGATGTCTCAAAAAAGGCACTTAATCTACCTGTTTTACTTTATAAACTATGTACAACATGCAACAAATTCCGCTGTACTGATCTCTCTCCCGCTCCGTTACCTGGAAACTGCAGCGCGAACTTTGGATCAGTCCATTTCTGATGCAATGATAGGGGTGTTTGGGAAAGCCCATATACTGGGAATATAGTTTCTACATTATTCATTAAATTAATATTATTCTTCACTCTTTCAGACCCCTCTATTTATGACTTTGTATGCAAAGAGGGAGTGATTGTGATTATGATGATTATTATTCTTATAAGGGTTTGTTCAGTTCAGTTGTGTTGTAGTAATTATGTCAAAAAACAGAAGTATAACAGTAAATAAAAATCGGTTCAGCATATCGGTTATCGGGCACATAAGCATCCAAATATTTGTTATTGGTTTAAAAAAATGAGTATCGGTCGATATCCAATTAATACTAATTAAAACTTTATGTATTGCTCATGGTGAATTTTCATAAACCTTTTTCTATTTAAAGACCGCTCTGGGGCAGCTCTTTGAGGACGAGGACCAGGCCCTACTGGAAACAGTAAAGATGACCGTCAGTGACTCCTCACTCACTGAAATGGTCAAAAAAGAAGTACAGGTGTACCAGAGCTTCCCAGCAGTCCTAAGTTCAGGGGACGCGCGTCACACGGCCGAAATGAGGAAGACGTGGTCCGGACTGTTACTGTCTGGAGGATAACTAGCCAGTTGATAAAACATCTCGAAGAATAGCGCGGACATGCTTTACACCGCGAGTGTGCACACGCACCACACTGCCGAAATGAGATAAGACGTGGTCCATCATTTCTGGAGGATAGCCAGTTGATAAAACACATGTCCGTGTGAACTGTAAGTGGACTTATGTTTTGGGGTTATTTAAGCCTTTTATTGTATTAGTCTATAGTTCTTGCAATTTTAAAGTAAGTTAGCTGGTAATTTTGTTGGTTGAGCAACCTGCTAGCTAGGTTTTACGTGCCTGTTGATTAGATATAATTGTTGAGCACTCTTGCTTGCGTTATTTATGTGCATTATTTACATGCTACAGTAGTTACACTTCTTTAAGATAATGTTATTAATAGTGGGAAATAGGGCTGCAACAACGAATCGATTAAATCGATAAAAATCGATCACTAAAAGAGTTGGCAACGAATTTCATATTCGATTCGTTGTGTCGCATGACGCGGAGACGTTTAATAAAAAAAAGAAAAACTTCAGTTAAGCGCGGAGCGGAGTGAACGCACTCTCGCGCTGCGTCCCAAACCGCCTACTTTCACACTATATAGTAGGCAAAGAGTACGAGAAGTAGTGCTTTTCGCCTACTATATAGTATGGAAGTATGCAGTTTGGGACGCAGCGTCGGTCTCTCTCGCGCACTGTTGCTTGCAGATTTCGGCGCCTCATAGACAGGGCGGAGAAAAGACAAGGCGAAGAAAATATTTAAAAAAAAACAGCGGAGGTAGAGGAAAACCACATGTCAGTGTTTTACTCCTCCCAAACGTCAGCGCGTCACCTGGAAGTTAGCCGGCAAAGAGGTAAACAAACAAAGACGACAGGGTCCGTGTACGTTTTGATAGTTTGTTTTTTCGTTTAAACCAAAAAACAAAATAATGAGAAACCACACGTTTTTCGTTTGTCGTTTCAAACAAAAAAAACAAAAAACGCTAAAATAAGAGCCGTTCTTCCGTTTTTGGTTTCTGAATCTAAAAACGAAAAACGACTAAACCAAATTCAAATAACGGTTCGATTTTGGTTTTTGGAAATTCCTCTTTTCATTTCTCTATTTGAAGATCTACATTAAAAGAAAGACAGGTTGACCACGTGACGCGGAAGTTATAGTAAATACAGCCTATTAAAATAAAAGCCGGTCATGCAGCACTAATGTAACACCAGAGTAACGTTAGAAGAAAAAAATCAATAAATAAATAGGCTTTGTTGTTACTGTTAGCGCAGAGTTGTTACTGTTAGCGCTATATTATATAATTAAATTAATATTTAATGTGGTTTCCACCAAACTGTTCTCCCTTTCTACCAGCAGGTGGCATTATTTAAACGACTTACTGTATTGTGTTTTAGTTTAGTTTAGTTTATTAAGATCCCCATTAGCCACTGTAACAACAGTAGCTATTCTTCCTGGGGTCTCCTCAAAATTCATTACATGTTTCACTTATATTTTTACACCATTCACACACCTACACACAATAACAATATACAAGACATACATAAGTTCATAGCAGCTCAATGTCAAAGAAAAGAAAAACTCAAAAACAGCTCATTTTCTGGTATCATTCTATACTCCAATACACATTCTATATTCACAAACAAAACTAAATCATTGAATTCAACATAAATCTTCATAAAAATCAGAGTATACAACTATCAATAATCACTGTGTGAACAAGAAAAGTTTTAACCTTTTTTTGAAAGCGTTTTTTTATTATTTTCCAGCACTAAAAATCCATGGTGATGAGTTCCATGCCACCATAGCTTTTGGATACAATAATATTTCTCATAAATGTTACTAAAAAATATAATTTTTACAGTTAACCAAGCCAAACTATCACGCATAACAATCACACTGGTTCTATATGGACAGCCCAAAACAATTCAAGCTGCTTTATTTTGAGCAACCTGAAGTCTGTGTAGATTGTTTTCACTTGTATTTGACCAAACAACTGAGGCATAATCCAAATGAGAAAGCACTAATGACTGAACCAGTTGTTTTGTTGTCCAACAAGGAATGAACTTCCTACATCGTCTAATAATAGCCATGCTTCTACCCATTTTCTGTAAAATTTGGTTTATTTGACTATTCCAAGACAACTTGCTATCAACAATTATACCTAATAATTTAGTTTCTTCTACTTGTTCAATCAAAGTATCTCCAGATAACAGGTTTAATGTGGGTGTCGTGTTTAAAAAATGTTTTGACCCAACTACCATACATTTTGTCTTTTTTATATTGATGACCACTCTATTAACACTAATCCATTGTGTAACTAAGGTCATTTCTTTATTTAAGATGTTATTAAGTTGATCTACTGTTCTTGCAGATGCATATAATGTACTGTCATCTGCATATATTGCCATGGTGGCATGTTCCATCACAAGGGGAAAATCATTTGTAAAGATAGAAAATAAAAGAGGCCCTAAACAACTACCTTGGGGCACTCAACACCTCATCTCTTCAACCTCAGAGTAACTACCATTAAAATACACAGTATACTCTCAGTTACTGAGATAACTCTCCATCCATTTAATAGGAGCTGCTTCAAATCCATAACTTTATTGATTAATATACTATGATCTAAAACATCAAACGCAGCACTTAAATCCAACAAAACTGTACCAACCAAATTTTTTTTTATCAATTTCCGTTAACTGATCAGTTTCCGATCAGTAATCTGAGTCAGTGCTGTAGTCGTGGAGTGACCCATTTTATATGCATGCTGATAAATTGTTTTTAACCCATTTAATGCAAAATACTCCTGTATTTGATCGTACACTACTTCTTAATCCTGCAATCTGATTGGTTAATGAAAATGTTGATCCAGGACCAACAATGGTGTTGATCACATCACATCTTACTCGATAAAATCACATTCACCATGAAATACATGGTTGGTTGTCTTCTCTTGTCCAGTAGACTTTCCTCTTTCACATCTGCATACAAGCATCGCCCAAACATTAATTCAAATTGTATAATGTGAGGAAGCTTATACTAGACAGATAAAATGTTTATATAGAAGCAATTATAATAAACAGAATTAAGCCTTAGGGCTTCACAGTTAATGTTCTGCAGCCATAAATTGCAAATGCAATGTCATTGAAAGCATGTATGTGCTATATATGTTGACTTGGATTATCTTTACTTGCGTAACACAATGGGGGTTTTGTATGTTATACACACTGGAATCTGTATAGAGGAGAAAGATTCACACACTATATAGCACACTGGTAAATTATTATTTTGGTCAGATGGCCTGCTGCATTAGGACATTTCTGATGTTTGTTTGATCTGAGCTGCTAAGAAGCTGATGCAGTGTTAGAATCAGGTTAAAACAGAAGGGCATGCAGGTTTAACTCTGGGCTGGGGGTGAATGACGATAATGATAACTAGTTGGAAATAAAATCGAAAATGAAATCAAAATGAACAACAATAAATACACCTGAATCAGTAATCTTGATTTAAAACACAGTTACCAAAGACACAATACAGTCAGTCGTTTAAATACTGCCACCTGCTGGTAGAAAGGGGGAACAGTTTGGTGGAAACCACATTAAATATTAATTTAATTATATAATATAGCACTAACAGTAACAACTCTGCGCTAACAGTAACAACTAAGCCTATTTATTTATTGATTTTTTTCTTCTAACGTTACTCTGGTGTTACATTAGTGCTGCATATTATCAAAGAGTGTGCTTCTATACTCTTTGATATTATTATGAACGGCTTTATGAAAATGAAATGAAAAAAGGAATTTCCAAAAACCAAAATCGGACCGTTATTTGAATTTGGTTTAGTCGTTTTTCGTTTTTAGATTCAGGAACAAAAAACGGAAGAACGGTTCTTTTTTTAGCGGCTTTTGTTTTTTTGTTTTAAACGACAAACAAAAAACGTGTGGTTTCTCGTTATTTTGTTTTTTGGTTTAAATGAAAAAACAAACTATCAAAACGTACACGGACCCGTCAAATAAAAAACTCCAATGACAAACCCCGGTTCCGCTCGTTGCAAATGTTTATGACGTCACACGCACCCTGTGATGTTTTGGTTTAGAACGCAGCAAACATTGCATTGAGGCAGAACGATCCAAAGTTTGGTTATATTTAGTGGTGGGCAGAGCGAGGCTTCGTGAAACACTGAAACAGTTGAATGAATAACTTATACTTCACGAAAAATATGACAATACGGTCGCGTTGCAGGACTGTCGCGTGTTTGATACACAACAACACCAGCGAGTCAAACACCAGCGGAGCTAATGGGACATCATCTGTTATTAATGCAGAAGGTAATGTGTTAATGTTAATGTGAGGGCCATTTAATTATTTAAACTTTTACTATACGGATCTCCATTGTCATTGTCCATCAAATTGATGACGGCCAGAGTCTGGCTGGCTCTCACACGGGCTCAGAGGCTGCAAAAATATCTCTAGTGCACCTCTAGCTAACTTAGCCTAACTTACTCCGTTTACAGAGGCAGGGAGGAATAAAATGACTGAGGCGAGGATAAACTAATTTCACCGAGCAGTAGAGGCGGACACTACTTAAGTATTTCTACTTAAAAGTACATTTTCAAGTATTCTTATTTTATCAGTGTTTTTCTTTGGAGAACACATTCCAAAGCATATTATCATAATTTTAAATCCACTACATTTCATAATATCAAGTTTTTGGTTTATATTTAATATTTAAGTACATTAAACATCTAGTAATACTTTTGTACTTTTACTCAAGAAAAGTAATTTTATATGCAATATAAAAGGAATACACAGTATGATTCTATGCTTTAGAATGTAGTGAACATTTTTTAGTAAAGTAATTTTTTTCCAAGACAACACAAGATGCTTGTAAAATGAAACTAAAATACCCAAGTAGTGTCCACCTCTGCCGAGCAGTGAAAAAGTTTGTGGTAAAGGGTTTGCATCCGTTTGCCACAGTAGATGCATCTGCATTTCGGTAGATTAATTTGCTGTATTTTGTCCAGCATCATATCTTTTCAAAAGAAACTAACAAATGCATGCATGACCAAAAGTTGTCAGTCTAGTTCTGTTTTATTAATTCCTAGTCCTATCACATATTTACTGGTTGAGAAACACTGCCCTAGGCTATAGGTCCCTGGACATTACTTTAAGAAGTAGCTCACCTACTTTTAAGTTTGTTCTGAGGTTGCTACACATAATTTGTGTATACTCAGTTCTGTGTCTTCTGAACAGATATTAAAGCAAGTTAATACAAACATACAAATTTGTGCCTATTCCCTCACCCAATGAGAATCGATAAGAGAATCGTTAAGGATTGATAAGCAGCAGCGATAATGGAATCGGAATTAGGGCTGCACGATTAATCGTTTTTAAACCGGAATCGCGATGTGAATGTGTAACGGTGGTAACCTTAACTCAATTTACTTTATAAAAAACTTTGGCCTAGGCAGGTTTCGAACCCGGGTCTACCACGCGGCGGCCTAACGCACTACCGCGGCACCACCGTTTGGTCACGTGATGGGCGGCTTTCACACAACTAAAAAAAATAAAATGTTCGGGCGCCAGACAGGTTTAACCCCGTCAAAGTGAAAAAAATTTAGGTAAATCCCAGATAGCAAAAACCATCCGTTACCACAAAAAAAACAAAAAAAAACAAAGTCTCAATAGCAGTCCACATCAATGCAGTTTATTAATTCATTAAAAAAAAACACAAAAAAACACGTCTTCACAATCCTGTAGTGACCGCGTCTCTGGTTCGTTTCCGAACTGGCAGATTCGTGTCCCACATCATTCAATACATTGTACATAAAAAAAGAAAAGAAACATTACGTAAATATTAAGTGCATTTTATACATATAAAGATCACATTTACTTGCAAATCATGACAGTAGAAAATAACGACTAACACAAATAAGAAAAACAAACCCGCTTGAATGTGCAGATGTGAATAGTGTGTGCATCTTATGATGTGCGTGTGTAGTGGTGGATGAATGAGCGTGGATAACGATGGAGTACAGACACTAACCCAAGTTTTGCTGTGATGAATCTCACTGAAGTGGAGTGTAAGGAACCTCTGGGACACATAAAGTCGGCGAATCTCATTCGGTCGATAGTTTAGCTCATAAGCTGTTGATCCGGGAATCCGAGAATCTGAGCAAAGCTCCGTGTCGCTCGCTCCGGTAATAACAAGAAGCACTTCTCCTGACCAAACGCCGTCCGTCCTCCCACAGCAGGCCAACACTCACACCAGGTAAACAAACACTTCTTAGACGCGGTACTTCCGGGCTCGTCACACTCCCTTTTATCTCCTTTCCTTCACCACATGACTATAGCACGTCATCCATTCTCAAAAAAGCGGAAGTAAACAAATACTGTGCATCCATTCAAAACTTAAGGTGCTATTTTTTTTCCTTTTTTTTCACATTGCCACACTCTCCCCCCCTGGAAAAAAACAACCTATGGTTGGACGAAAAACAACAACAAAACAACACAAAAAAAACCTCAAAACAAAATAGGTTAGAAACCTAGGAACTCCTCATCCTCATCAGAAGTGTCTTGAAACAACTGGCAAAGTTTGTCCTTTTCCTGAGACTCCAATTCCTCAGCTGTGGGAAAGCACATTTTTAAGTTACAGACATGCGCTGTACGTACATCCTCTCTGGTGTCTTTCAGGGCTATTCGATAATTCACCGGACCCAGTTGCTGCACAATACGGTAAGGCCCCTTCCATTTTGGTGCTAATTTTGCAGAAAAATTACGTAATGCACTAGACTGAGGGAAGTTACGTAACCATACACGATCTTTGTCTTTGAATGTTAAGTCTCTCCTTTTGTTGTTATAATTTCTCAGTTGTCTCTTCTTGGCTTTCTCACAGTTTTCTTTTGCTTGCTGTTGCAGTTGATGAAGATGATGAAATACATCATAGGAATCAGCATCTGGAGTCAAATTAGTGTTATGCAGGATTTTGTCCATAGGACCTTGGAGTTTTCTGCCAAGTTGGAGTTCTGCTGGCGTTAGTCCAATGGTTTCTTGCACAGCTGAATTTAAAGCAAAACGGAATTCAGGTAAGAACTGGTCCCATTTTTTGTGGTTGTCTTCCACATAGGCAGCCATCATGGTCTTGAGGTTGCGATTAATTCTCTCTGTTAAATTGGTTTGTGGGTGGTAAGCAGTAGTTAATTTGGGAGTAATGCTCCAATTCTCACACAGCTCTTTGAAAACAGAAGAAACAAATTGGACACCCCTGTCTGAGATGATGAAATCTGGTACACCCCAGCGAGTCAGAATTTCTTTTCTGAAGATAGTGGCAATATTCCGGGCAGTAGCACTTCGCATTGGGAACAATTCCACCCAACGAGAGTAGTAATCGACAAAGACAAGTAAGTATTCGTTTTGGCTGGTACTCCGTGGCAAAGGACCCATAATGTCGACTCCCAGCATTTGGTTTGGGCGAGTCGTAGTGATTTGTTGCAGTTTCCCGGCAGGTTTTTGAGTATCACTTTTCAATGTTTGACAGGTTGTGCATGCTCTCACATGACGTTTCACGTCAGACCACATGCCTGGCCAGAAAGCCACATTCTGGAGCCTCTTATAAGTCTTGAAGATCCATCCATGACCACTTAGAGGGCTGGAATGGTAGTGTTGCAGGAATGAGGATCTGAGACTGCTGGGAATGTAAACTCTGTAGTGCAGCTGGTTGTTTGACAGGTATGTCTTTTGATACAGTTTTCCCTCTATCACTTCATATTGCTCCTTTCTTTCTGCACAATTTTCAGATAATGCTTGCATGAGTTTTATAACTTCAGGGTCTTCCTGTTGCTCCTTCCACAAGTCAACATCAGACCACGGCAGTTCTGGATCTTTGTTGCCTGCATACAAGTTACAACTGGAGATTGTAGATGACCTAGATAGAGCATCAGGGGCCACATTGAGTTTCCCTTTCCTGTACTCGATGACAAAATCAAATTTTTGTAATCGCAGGACCCAACGAATGAGACGGCTGGTGGTTTTGGTGGAATTCATGACCCATTGGAGTGCAGAATGGTCAGTGACAACTGTAAAGAGTTTGTATTCCAAATAGTGTTGCCATTTTTCCAGGGCCCACACAACTGCCAGACATTCTTTCTCAGTTACGGTGTAGTTAAGTTCAGCCCCAGTTAGAGTTCTACTAGCATAAGCAATTACCTCTTCTTTGTCCAGGTCTTTACGTTGTGCCAGGATGGCTCCCAAACCAGTATCACTGGCATCCGTGTATACAATGAAGGGAAGCTGATAGGAGGTGTGGTAAGGCAAGCTTTTAACTGTTCAAAAGCCTGTTGGCATGGTGTTGTCCATTCAAATCGATGTCCTTTCTTTTTCAGTGAGTTTAGGGGTTCGGCTATTCTTGAGAAATTTGGGACAAAACGATGGTACCACCCCGCCAATCCAAGAAACCTCTGAACATCCTTCACATTCTTAGGCACAGGGTAGGTTTGAATGGCTTGTGTTTTGCTTGGGTCTGCTGTTATTCCCTGAACGCTGACAACATGTCCTAGGAAGCTAAGTTCTTGAAGACAAAACTTGCTCTTCTTCAAATTAATTGTTAGACCAGCAGCTTCTAATCTGTAGAGAACTGTTTGTATGTCGTGGAAGTGCTGTGTTATGGAAGGCGAGTAAATGATAATGTCGTCAATGTAGACAAAGCATATTTTCCTCTTGGACTCTCCTAGGACTATCTCCATCAGTCTCTGGAACGTTGCTGGAGCATTCTTAAGACCAAATGGCATAACGTTAAATTCATAGATACCTGCAGAAGTGATGAAAGCAGTTTTGGCCTTACTGTCAGGATCCATTGCCACCTGCCAGTATCCACTGTTTAGGTCAATGGTGGAGAAAACTGCTGCTCCTGAGAGTGATTCCAAGATTTCTGTGATATTGGGAAGAGGGTAAGCGTCGCTTTCTGTGACAGAGTTAACTTTTCGATAATCCACGCAGAATCTTAATTTGCCGTCTTTTTTAGGTACTAAGACCACAGGTGAGGCCCAACTAGAGTGAGATGGTTCAATTATTCCTTGGCTCAACATTTCATCAAGCTGCTCTTCCATTGCAAGTTGCTTTACAGGGGAGAGTCGATAGGGTCGTTGTTTAATTTGTACCTGACATGTGGAGTAAATGTGGTGTTGCAGAACATCAGTCCGTCCTGTACAGAGTGTACACACTTTAGGGTTACTTGAAAGAATATGGAGCAATCTCTGCTTCCCATCTGGAGGTAAGTGAGCTGCATCCACTGCATTTCTGATTAATGTCTCATCGGTTGAAATATCAGGTTGTAGAGACAGCAGGGGACCTGATGGAGGAACAGCGGTTAATAGAGAAAGGCTTTGTTTGTTTCCCTTGAGTTGTTGTCTTCCTTTCCAGGATTGTGAGTCAACAACTGGTGGAACACTTGCATTTCCTAGTTGAAAAGGATAGTCTTCAGAAGGGGCAATCTTGAAAGAATATTTTTGGTCAATCACATTGATTTGCAGACCACTGAAGAAGATGAAGTCCAAACCCAGGACCACAGCATAAGCTAGGGCGTGGGTTGAAAGAACGGCAGCAGGTATAGTAAAAGACTGATTATGAAGATGTATGGTAGTATTGAACCATCCTAATGGAACCTCTGCTTTCCCATTTGCCAGGTAAAGAGGACCAAGGGACCATGGTTGGAGTTGGTCTAATGAGATAAACTGCCTCATAAGGTTCTCATTAATCAGGGTATAGCTTGCACCAGTATCCACAATAGCCTTACACGCCCAGGCATCAATACGGATGGGTACAATTAGTTGTTGAGGTACAATCACTTTTTCGTTAGACGGTATAGAGGAGGGTTTTTTCTTGTTGGCTGATTGGTGATGTGCTTTCGTTGCAGCAACAGAGCTGTTGGAAGGTTGACCACTTGATTTAGAGTGATGATAATGCTTTCCACTGTTGGGGTACTGTGAACCAGACGTCTGAGGTGACTGTGGCGAGGTATAGTGGGGACATTTACCTGGTGGATGCTGTCCGCTACATCTCCAACACTGAACTGGCATTTTTTCAGTAGGTCGATTTAAAGGAGGTCTTTGTGAGGGTGAGGACTGTTTAAGGCCCATACGATCTTCATAGCGAAGCTGTTGCTCAAAATCCTTCTCGAGCTGGTGACCCAGTTTAACCAGTTCTTCCACTGTAGTCACTCGGCTACGTAGTTGGCTGGCGAGGTACGGCTTTATATTCTTCAATATCATTTTAACAATTTCACCTTCAGTTAAGTCTGCCTTCCATCTTTTGCAGAGAGCTCTGTAGGAAAATGAAAAATCTCTAATTGATTCGGTGTCTTCTTGAACTCTAGTACGAACACTTTCTGCTAGCTCGTCTTCGTAGTCCTCAGAAAGAAAAGCAGATAAGAATGCAGCTTCAAAACCATTCCATGTAGTTATGTTTGTTCGACTTACTTCCCACCAGTCCCGTGCTGTTCCGTATAAGACAGTACGAAAAGTAGCCAAAATATCTGCATCTGGTAGGGGATAAAGGGCCAAAAAATCTTGACATTTAGTGAGATATAATAGTGGGTCTGCATCATCAGAAGGCCTTCCAAAAGTAGGAAAGGTTAATTTAATGTGGTCAAAGTGAAAGAGTTAGGTAAATCCCAGATAGCAAAAACCATCCGTTACCACACAAAAACAAAAAAAAACAAAGTCTCAATAGCAGTCCACATCAATGCAGTTTATTAATTCATTCATAAAAAACACAAAAAACACGTCTTCACAATCCTGTAGTGACCGCGTCTCTGGTTCGTTTCCGAACTGGCAGATTTGTGTCCCACATCATTCATACATTGTACATAAAAAAAGAAAAGAAACATTACGTAAATATTAAGTGCATTTTATACATATAAAGATCACATTTACTTGCAAATCATGACAGTAGAAAATAACGACTAACACAAATAAGAAAAACAAACCCGCTTGAATGTGCAGATGTGAATAGTGTGTGCATATTATGATGTGCGTGTGTAGTGGTGGATGAATGAGCGTGGATAACGATGGAGTACAGACACTAACCCAAGTTTTGCTGTGATGAATCTCACTGAAGTGGAGTGTAAGGAACCTCTGGGACACATAAAGTCGGCGAATCTCATTCGGTCGATAGTTTAGCTCATAAGCTGTTGATCCGGGAATCCGAGAATCTGAGCAAAGCTCCGTGTCGCTCGCTCCGGTAATAACAAGAAGCACTTCTCCTGACCAAACGCCGTCCGTCCTCCCACAGCAGGCCAACACTCACACCAGGTAAACAAACACTTCTTAGACGCGGTACTTCCGGGCTCGTCACACTCCCTTTTATCTCCTTTCCTTCACCACGTGACTATAGCACGTCATCCATTCTCAAAAAAGCGGAAGTAAACAAATACTGTGCATCCATTCAAAACTTAAGGTGCTATTTTTTCCTTTTTCTTTATTTTTTCACATTGCCACAAATGGATGCGATTTTCGAATCGCAAGAGCTGCGATTATTTTGATCCAAAACTATCAAATATAACAATCATCTAGTACGCAGTTTTTGACAGTTCGTTTCATGCGCATTTTACGTTTGATGCAGTTTAAACCAATAGAGTGCATTAACACTGAGGTGCTGACTACACGTCAGATAACACCATTTGGAAAACATGAGCACGAGCAGCAGTTCAACTCCTCAACAAAGTGTACGGCCATATGATTTCCGCGATGCGGAAAACACGGACAGAATCGCGAAATGCATACAAATGGAATTAACTGCACAACGCGGAATGTCATGAAGTTGGCAGATTTTGGATTCAGTCATTTTAAAAACCCATTATAACTCATTAACCGGCAAATGAAAGGACAGAAATGCGCGAAAACATTTCCCTTTTGTGTAATGTTGGACTTAAAGAAAGGTGTATATACATCCGTTTCTCGTCATGCATCGCAAACAATGACAAGCGCCTCTTCAGACTATGGAGTACAGACACTAACCCAAGTTTTGCTGTGATGAATCTCACTGAAGTGGAGTGTAAGGAACCTCTGGGACACATAAAGTCGGCGAATCTCATTCGGTCGATAGTTTAGCTCATAAGCTGTTGATCCGGGAATCCGAGAATCTGAGCAAAGCTCCGTGTCGCTCGCTCCGGTAATAACAAGAAGCACTTCTCCTGACCAAACGCCGTCCGTCCTCCCACAGCAGGCCAACACTCACACCAGGTAAACAAACACTTCTTAGACGCGGTACTTCCGGGCTCGTCACACTCCCTTTTATCTCCTTTCCTTCACCACATGACTATAGCACGTCATCCATTCTCAAAAAAGCGGAAGTAAACAAATACTGTGCATCCATTCAAAACTTAAGGTGCTATTTTTTTTCCTTTTTTTTCACATTGCCACACTCTCCCCCCCTGGAAAAAAACAACCTATGGTTGGACGAAAAACAACAACAAAACAACACAAAAAAAACCTCAAAACAAAATAGGTTAGAAACCTAGGAACTCCTCATCCTCATCAGAAGTGTCTTGAAACAACTGGCAAAGTTTGTCCTTTTCCTGAGACTCCAATTCCTCAGCTGTGGGAAAGCACATTTTTAAGTTACAGACATGCGCTGTACGTACATCCTCTCTGGTGTCTTTCAGGGCTATTCGATAATTCACCGGACCCAGTTGCTGCACAATACGGTAAGGCCCCTTCCATTTTGGTGCTAATTTTGCAGAAAAATTACGTAATGCACTAGACTGAGGGAAGTTACGTAACCATACACGATCTTTGTCTTTGAATGTTAAGTCTCTCCTTTTGTTGTTATAATTTCTCAGTTGTCTCTTCTTGGCTTTCTCACAGTTTTCTTTTGCTTGCTGTTGCAGTTGATGAAGATGATGAAATACATCATAGGAATCAGCATCTGGAGTCAAATTAGTGTTATGCAGGATTTTGTCCATAGGACCTTGGAGTTTTCTGCCAAGTTGGAGTTCTGCTGGCGTTAGTCCAATGGTTTCTTGCACAGCTGAATTTAAAGCAAAACGGAATTCAGGTAAGAACTGGTCCCATTTTTTGTGGTTGTCTTCCACATAGGCAGCCATCATGGTCTTGAGGTTGCGATTAATTCTCTCTGTTAAATTGGTTTGTGGGTGGTAAGCAGTAGTTAATTTGGGAGTAATGCTCCAATTCTCACACAGCTCTTTGAAAACAGAAGAAACAAATTGGACACCCCTGTCTGAGATGATGAAATCTGGTACACCCCAGCGAGTCAGAATTTCTTTTCTGAAGATAGTGGCAATATTCCGGGCAGTAGCACTTCGCATTGGGAACAATTCCACCCAACGAGAGTAGTAATCGACAAAGACAAGTAAGTATTCGTTTTGGCTGGTACTCCGTGGCAAAGGACCCATAATGTCGACTCCCAGCATTTGGTTTGGGCGAGTCGTAGTGATTTGTTGCAGTTTCCCGGCAGGTTTTTGAGTATCACTTTTCAATGTTTGACAGGTTGTGCATGCTCTCACATGACGTTTCACGTCAGACCACATGCCTGGCCAGAAAGCCACATTCTGGAGCCTCTTATAAGTCTTGAAGATCCATCCATGACCACTTAGAGGGCTGGAATGGTAGTGTTGCAGGAATGAGGATCTGAGACTGCTGGGAATGTAAACTCTGTAGTGCAGCTGGTTGTTTGACAGGTATGTCTTTTGATACAGTTTTCCCTCTATCACTTCATATTGCTCCTTTCTTTCTGCACAATTTTCAGATAATGCTTGCATGAGTTTTATAACTTCAGGGTCTTCCTGTTGCTCCTTCCACAAGTCAACATCAGACCACGGCAGTTCTGGATCTTTGTTGCCTGCATACAAGTTACAACTGGAGATTGTAGATGACCTAGATAGAGCATCAGGGGCCACATTGAGTTTCCCTTTCCTGTACTCGATGACAAAATCAAATTTTTGTAATCGCAGGACCCAACGAATGAGACGGCTGGTGGTTTTGGTGGAATTCATGACCCATTGGAGTGCAGAATGGTCAGTGACAACTGTAAAGAGTTTGTATTCCAAATAGTGTTGCCATTTTTCCAGGGCCCACACAACTGCCAGACATTCTTTCTCAGTTACGGTGTAGTTAAGTTCAGCCCCAGTTAGAGTTCTACTAGCATAAGCAATTACCTCTTCTTTGTCCAGGTCTTTACGTTGTGCCAGGATGGCTCCCAAACCAGTATCACTGGCATCCGTGTATACAATGAAGGGAAGCTGATAGGAGGTGTGGTAAGGCAAGCTTTTAACTGTTCAAAAGCCTGTTGGCATGGTGTTGTCCATTCAAATCGATGTCCTTTCTTTTTCAGTGAGTTTAGGGGTTCGGCTATTCTTGAGAAATTTGGGACAAAACGATGGTACCACCCCGCCAATCCAAGAAACCTCTGAACATCCTTCACATTCTTAGGCACAGGGTAGGTTTGAATGGCTTGTGTTTTGCTTGGGTCTGCTGTTATTCCCTGAACGCTGACAACATGTCCTAGGAAGCTAAGTTCTTGAAGACAAAACTTGCTCTTCTTCAAATTAATTGTTAGACCAGCAGCTTCTAATCTGTAGAGAACTGTTTGTATGTCGTGGAAGTGCTGTGTTATGGAAGGCGAGTAAATGATAATGTCGTCAATGTAGACAAAGCATATTTTCCTCTTGGACTCTCCTAGGACTATCTCCATCAGTCTCTGGAACGTTGCTGGAGCATTCTTAAGACCAAATGGCATAACGTTAAATTCATAGATACCTGCAGAAGTGATGAAAGCAGTTTTGGCCTTACTGTCAGGATCCATTGCCACCTGCCAGTATCCACTGTTTAGGTCAATGGTGGAGAAAACTGCTGCTCCTGAGAGTGATTCCAAGATTTCTGTGATATTGGGAAGAGGGTAAGCGTCGCTTTCTGTGACAGAGTTAACTTTTCGATAATCCACGCAGAATCTTAATTTGCCGTCTTTTTTAGGTACTAAGACCACAGGTGAGGCCCAACTAGAGTGAGATGGTTCAATTATTCCTTGGCTCAACATTTCATCAAGCTGCTCTTCCATTGCAAGTTGCTTTACAGGGGAGAGTCGATAGGGTCGTTGTTTAATTTGTACCTGACATGTGGAGTAAATGTGGTGTTGCAGAACATCAGTCCGTCCTGTACAGAGTGTACACACTTTAGGGTTACTTGAAAGAATATGGAGCAATCTCTGCTTCCCATCTGGAGGTAAGTGAGCTGCATCCACTGCATTTCTGATTAATGTCTCATCGGTTGAAATATCAGGTTGTAGAGACAGCAGGGGACCTGATGGAGGAACAGCGGTTAATAGAGAAAGGCTTTGTTTGTTTCCCTTGAGTTGTTGTCTTCCTTTCCAGGATTGTGAGTCAACAACTGGTGGAACACTTGCATTTCCTAGTTGAAAAGGATAGTCTTCAGAAGGGGCAATCTTGAAAGAATATTTTTGGTCAATCACATTGATTTGCAGACCACTGAAGAAGATGAAGTCCAAACCCAGGACCACAGCATAAGCTAGGGCGTGGGTTGAAAGAACGGCAGCAGGTATAGTAAAAGACTGATTATGAAGATGTATGGTAGTATTGAACCATCCTAATGGAACCTCTGCTTTCCCATTTGCCAGGTAAAGAGGACCAAGGGACCATGGTTGGAGTTGGTCTAATGAGATAAACTGCCTCATAAGGTTCTCATTAATCAGGGTATAGCTTGCACCAGTATCCACAATAGCCTTACACGCCCAGGCATCAATACGGATGGGTACAATTAGTTGTTGAGGTACAATCACTTTTTCGTTAGACCGTATAGAGGAGGGTTTTTTCTTGTTGGCTGATTGGTGATGTGCTTTCGTTGCAGCAACAGAGCTGTTGGAAGGTTGACCACTTGATTTAGAGTGATGATAATGCTTTCCACTGTTGGGGTACTGTGAACCAGACGTCTGAGGTGACTGTGGCGAGGTATAGTGGGGACATTTACCTGGTGGATGCTGTCCGCTACATCTCCAACACTGAACTGGCATTTTTTCAGTAGGTCGATTTAAAGGAGGTCTTTGTGAGGGTGAGGACTGTTTAAGGCCCATACGATCTTCATAGCGAAGCTGTTGCTCAAAATCCTTCTCGAGCTGGTGACCCAGTTTAACCAGTTCTTCCACTGTAGTCACTCGGCTACGTAGTTGGCTGGCGAGGTACGGCTTTATATTCTTCAATATCATTTTAACAATTTCACCTTCAGTTAAGTCTGCCTTCCATCTTTTGCAGAGAGCTCTGTAGGAAAATGAAAAATCTCTAATTGATTCGGTGTCTTCTTGAACTCTAGTACGAACACTTTCTGCTAGCTCGTCTTCGTAGTCCTCAGAAAGAAAAGCAGATAAGAATGCAGCTTCAAAACCATTCCATGTAGTTATGTTTGTTCGACTTACTTCCCACCAGTCCCGTGCTGTTCCGTATAAGACAGTACGAAAAGTAGCCAAAATATCTGCATCTGGTAGGGGATAAAGGGCCAAAAAATCTTGACATTTAGTGAGATATAATAGTGGGTCTGCATCATCAGAAGGCCTTCCAAAAGTAGGAAAGGTTAATTTAATGTGGTCAAAGTGAAAGAGTTAGGTAAATCCCAGATAGCAAAAACCATCCGTTACCACACAAAAACAAAAAAAAACAAAGTCTCAATAGCAGTCCACATCAATGCAGTTTATTAATTCATTCATAAAAAACACAAAAAACACGTCTTCACAATCCTGTAGTGACCGCGTCTCTGGTTCGTTTCCGAACTGGCAGATTTGTGTCCCACATCATTCATACATTGTACATAAAAAAAGAAAAGAAACATTACGTAAATATTAAGTGCATTTTATACATATAAAGATCACATTTACTTGCAAATCATGACAGTAGAAAATAACGACTAACACAAATAAGAAAAACAAACCCGCTTGAATGTGCAGATGTGAATAGTGTGTGCATATTATGATGTGCGTGTGTAGTGGTGGATGAATGAGCGTGGATAACGATGGAGTACAGACACTAACCCAAGTTTTGCTGTGATGAATCTCACTGAAGTGGAGTGTAAGGAACCTCTGGGACACATAAAGTCGGCGAATCTCATTCGGTCGATAGTTTAGCTCATAAGCTGTTGATCCGGGAATCCGAGAATCTGAGCAAAGCTCCGTGTCGCTCGCTCCGGTAATAACAAGAAGCACTTCTCCTGACCAAACGCCGTCCGTCCTCCCACAGCAGGCCAACACTCACACCAGGTAAACAAACACTTCTTAGACGCGGTACTTCCGGGCTCGTCACACTCCCTTTTATCTCCTTTCCTTCACCACGTGACTATAGCACGTCATCCATTCTCAAAAAAGCGGAAGTAAACAAATACTGTGCATCCATTCAAAACTTAAGGTGCTATTTTTTCCTTTTTCTTTATTTTTTCACATTGCCACAAATGGATGCGATTTTCGAATCGCAAGAGCTGCGATTATTTTGATCCAAAACTATCAAATATAACAATCATCTAGTACGCAGTTTTTGACAGTTCGTTTCATGCGCATTTTACGTTTGATGCAGTTTAAACCAATAGAGTGCATTAACACTGAGGTGCTGACTACACGTCAGATAACACCATTTGGAAAACATGAGCACGAGCAGCAGTTCAACTCCTCAACAAAGTGTACGGCCATATGATTTCCGCGATGCGGAAAACACGGACAGAATCGCGAAATGCATACAAATGGAATTAACTGCACAACGCGGAATGTCATGAAGTTGGCAGATTTTGGATTCAGTCATTTTAAAAACCCATTATAACTCATTAACCGGCAAATGAAAGGACAGAAATGCGCGAAAACATTTCCCTTTTGTGTAATGTTGGACTTAAAGAAAGGTGTATATACATCCGTTTCTCGTCATGCATCGCAAACAATGACAAGCGCCTCTTCAGACTATAAGCAGGTTTCATTAAAGCCCGGAACGCAGCAGACGAAAGAGGTACATTATACTTTCTTGCACGCGCACATCTGCACCGCTTTGAATATTTACAGGCACGAGGGTTCATGAAGCGCACACACACAGAGCAGTTAGCACACGCGTGATCACTAAACTTAAGTTTTCTTTCTTGTCTAAGTGAACATAAACAGCTGGATGTTTATCAGTACATTAAAGCAGAGCAGCTTTAAAGCGGTCTTGTGTCTTAAAGTGACAGTAACCTGGTGCTTTCTGTGTCAGAAATGTTTATTACACACCAAAAATTAAAATCACTCCTTACTCTTAACTGAACAAGCTTCTGCAGCTCCACATTTAAAATCCTACAGTGAGGACTGTGCAGTGTTTTATTTGTATTTTTTGCTTATGTTAAATCATAGATTCTAATAACTAATATATTTAAATTTATTACAGATGCCTGAAAAGTAAAACAAGATGAGTATAGTCTTATGATTAAAAGAAAAAACTAAACATTTGCTTGTCAGAAGCATTGTTGTAGTGACAGCCAAAATACGTTGGCCTATATGTTATTTTAAATAAAACTTTCCAAAAAAATGTGTTAAATTGTATTTTAATGTTCTTAGATTAAAAAAAAGTTTGTCTGCAGAGGAGCAAAGTCCTGCAGACAACTTGGTACAATGTTTAAGAGGTTTTAAATAAACAGTAGCAAAGCATCTTTCTTTGGTGCTATTAAAACCACCACAACAAACCTGGATGTAGCTCTTTTATTATATACTAATGAATCGCACTTAAAATCGCGAACCGCAATTTTGATCAGAAAAATCGCAATTACATTTTTCTCTGAACCGTGCAGCCCTAATCGGAATCGTTAAATTCTTATCAATTCCCATCCCTAGAGTTGTATGAACGCTTTTCCCCATCATGGACCTGTTCGTTAAATCATCGGGCCGTCACTCTCCTGCTGCCCTGTACTGCGCGCTCCAGCTCATGCCGAGGCTTCTTGATGGGAAATGCATCACAAAAAAGTCTATATATGTGGCAGATGTAAAGCATACATCTGTATTTTTTTGTGTTAGTCCATTTTTTATTTTACTTTAATTATTATTGTAACAGCTCAGGTATGTTCAAAGAGCAACATGTTGGTGTAATTTCTAAAGATTTTAGTTCTGTTTTGAATAAGGGGTTGGAAAGAATGCTTTTCTTGTTTTTTATCCGATTCATCGATTAATCGAAAAATAATCGACAGATTAATCGATTATTAAAAAAATCGTTAGATGCCGCCCCTAGTGGGAAATAATCAGTTTTACCATTTTTGTTCTATCATCGTTCGCCAGACGTTCTACAACATCTGCTTTAGTTTGTGTTTATTAACCCTTTAGTTTCACTTCACCACGCAGCTATTTTCCGTTAGAGGTAAAAACATTTAATTCATTAAAAACCTAGTATGTGTTCATTTTCTGTCATAGTTTCTTCAAAATAAATTTTTATTTGAGTGTTTTAAATAATAATATTTTAATTTTCATCATGATGCATACGCCCCGCCCCTTTGATTGTCACGCCCTCGGAACACCGCCCACCCGCTCAACCCTACCACCTTAATTAACAAATTTTCTGCAGGAAACCCTGTTTTCTTTATTAAAGTTTACTTTTATGTTGCTTTTATGACCTTTATGTTCATTGATCATTTGTTTTACTTACACATTTTGTTTATTTATTTATTTTATTTATATGTTAGACACACATAAAATAAAACAATAAACCCCAACAAGCAGTGGGTTACCAGTGCATTTTATAACAGCTAAGGGGCGTTGTTAGGCACAACGCGAAGCGGAGTGCCTAAAACCCCCTTAGCTGATATAAAATGCACTGGTAACCCAATGCTTCGAGGGGTTTATTGCGTTTATAAAACGGTTACTTCATATGCATAACGTTAGCGGGATTTTATAAAATATAACACAAATAAGTTGTAATTATATTAGTACACATATTACTCTTCCGCCAAACAAAGTAGTTCCTCAAAATCAAGTGTGACTGAAACAGAGCGCAGTTCCCAACCAACACAGACGCAGCAAAGACACAATGAAAATATGATTTAAGACTGTGGTGTTTATTTTATAAATTACCATTCATCTAATTTATACATTAACATTTATATTGTGCAACTGTTGAAGTGATGATCAAATATGGGTGGAAGGAAGCATGCTGAATTCTTTCCCCGTCAGCGTTTTTTTTAAAGTTGCCACCCAGTTTTAGTTTAATGCCTTGCAGAAAAATTATCTTCTTTAAATAAACATAAAATATCAAATGGAAGAACAGACCATCCGCTTTCAAACAAAAACAAACAAACAAAAAACGTTTCATCCTACCTTCATTTGTTCTTTTATCACCTCTCACAATTTTTTAGCTAAACGGAGATAATTCCATTTTTGTGAAGAACTTTAGTAAGAGATCAGATTCAGACGGAGCCATGAACAGTACTACTCAGTGTTTTCAGTGAATGCGTCAGTGTTTAAGTTGGGTAAGATCGCCACCCAGTGGATAATAGCGGACGTATGAACTTCAGTTATAAATTCCTCAGACAACGTTTTCTCTTTATTGACGAAATGACTCAACAATATTTATTGACATTTATCTGGATATTGCCATTAATTGTGCAATTGTAGACAAATTAAAAATATGATTAAAGACTGTGGTGTTTATTTTCATAATTCAGTAGGCTACACAGCAATAGTGGCGCAGTGATACTTATGTAATGTGGTCTGAACCGTGAGGTTACCGGTGTATTTTATCACGGCTTAGAACGCGTTTCAACCAATCAGAATGAAGAACTGCCCGTTTTATAATAAAGCAATAAACCCCAAGAAGCGTTGGGTTACCAGTGCATTTTATAACAGCTAAGGGGCGTTGTTAGGCACGACGCGAAGCGGAGTGCCTAAACCCCCTTAGCTGTTATAAAATGCACTGGTAACCCAACGCTTCGAGGGGTTTATTGCGTTTATAAAACGGTTACTTCATATGCATAACGTTAGCGGGATTTTATAAAATAAAACACAAATAAGTTGTAATTATATTAGTATAAATATTACTCTTCCGCCAAACAAAGTAGTTCCTCAGAATCAAGTGTGGCTGCAACAGAGCGCAGTTCACAAACAACAGAGACGCAGCAAAGGCACAATGAAAATATGATTAAAGACTGTGGTGTTTATTTTTTTATATCAACATTCATCTAATTTATACATTAACATTTATATCATGCAACTGTTGAAGTGATGATCAAATATGTTTGTAAGCATGCTTAACTTTTTCCCCGTCAGCGTTTTTTTTTAAGTTGCCACCCAGTTTTAGTTGAATGCCTTACAGAAAAATGATCTTCTTTAAATAAACATAAGATATCAAATGAAAGAACAGTCCATCCGCTGTCCAACAACATCAAAAAACGTTTCATCCTACCTTCATTTGTTGTCTTATCAGTTATCACCTCTCAAATTTTCAGCTAAATGCGGACATAATTCCATTTTTGTGAGGAACTTAGAGATCAGATTCAGAGCCTGATCAAAACACACGCTAAATCCACCACAACGCTGTTGTGTCGAGTGAACGCCTCAGTGTTTAAGTTGCGTAAGATTGCCCTCTAGTGGATAATAGCGGAAATATCAATAAGACAAAAAAAACTTCAGAGAACGTTTTCTCTTTATTGATGAAATGTTTTATTTATTGACATTTATCTGGATATCGCCATAATTGTGCAAAGGTAGAAAAATTAAAAAATGATTAAAGACTGTGGTGTTTATTTTCATAAATCAATACGCAGCAACAGTGGCGCAGTGATACTTGTGATGCGGTCTGAACCGTGGGTTTACCGGGGTATTTTATCACGGCTTAGAACGCGTTTCAACCAATCAGAATGAAGAACCAGAACGAGCCGTTTTATAAGTGTGATTACACTATGCCCTGGATGTTTTAGGGATTTATTTTTAGTTAAGATTGTGTGCATTATTGAACATTTCAAAATAAATAACAAAATGTTGAAATGAGCAGAGGTGGAAAAAGTACTAAAATATTGTACTCAAGTAAAAGTAAAGTTACTTTAATAATATTTTACTTAAGTAAAAGTAAAGTTACTTGTCTAAAAATCTACTCAAGTAAAAGTAAAAAGTAAGTCATTTTAACTTTACTCAGAGTAAAAGTTACTTTTTTACAGCAGGAACAGGTGGAGGATTCTAGTATAGTTCAAAAACGACAAGGGAATTACATCTCAAACTAGTTGTTTTTAATTGTAGGAACATCTTTACAATTAAAGTGCAATAACAAAAAGTTAATAAAATAAAAAGCTTTTTTAAAATAAGAAACATTTATGGAATTGTTTAATGATTTTTACATGTGAGTTATGCACTTTTGAAGGTGGTCAGCAGTTTGTAAATACAATCACTATAGTAAGGTTGTAATTGATGTATTGCTGGTAACATACATTATTTTATTAAACTATATATAGTTTAAATGAGCATATAATGAGATCAGTGCCATGTCTATATACATTTGACACGTTTATTATCTTCTTACTTCCCTGACCTGGGTAACTGATGTCAGACCTTTATTCTCTCTCTCTCTCTCTCTCTCTCTCTCTCTCTCTCTCTCTCTCTCTCTCTCTCTGCAATGTCTAATGACCTGCGCATTGTCGAGGACGTTTTGAAGTTTTGTTTGACTTGACGCGAAGCTGCTAGACCTCGGAAGATAATGCGCATGGTATTAAAAACGCGTCGTGCAATTTCGTACTTAAGAGCATGAATCCTACCTTTCATAGAAATGAAACACTCGCTTCGCGTCAGTGGAAAGTGGTCGCTTAAATATGACCAGGGGTTTCTTTCATAAGATTTGAACTGAGGCGGGTCTGCATTAGCGCGCGCATATCTCGTCCGTCTCCATGGTTCTTTTTGCGCGTTCCCCCGGGCCCCGCCCATTTACATCCGTTGCGCGTCTTTATCACCTTGCTTTTTAAAATATTTTTTTACTCAGTAACGGATATGATTTAAAATGTAGCGAAGTACAATACTTTAAATAAAACATACTTAAAGCAACACTAAAGAACTCTGGCTCTTTGCTCCCCCTACAGGTTAGAAGCGTAATTGTTCATTACCACTGTCGTAAATACTGCAGCATAGCTGGCTCTGATTGGATTGTAGGTCTGCCGTAAAGCAAGTTTTTGTAGTTTTCACTCAAACTACAGGACCGCTACCCGACGGTTGGAAACTTCTTTAGTACGGTTTTGGCCGATAGAGGGCTGCAAAGCGAATTTGAAAGTGCCATTCACCCTGTTTTGTGTGGATGAACCACTGAAACTTTTTTGGAAACGTTATTTTAACGTAAAAAAAACTCTTTGGTGTTGCTTTAAGTAAAAGTAAAAGTACAGATTTTAAAAACTACTCAAGAAAGTAAAAATACATGTAATGCGTGTTGCTTTAAAGAAAGCGATGAAGATGAGAATCCATGTGCAAAAGGTGTTTTATTGTAAAATCCCATAAAGGGCCAGCAAACAAATCCAAAGGGTTAATCCAAAATCAGAATCCAAATACAGGCAATGTGTCAGGGCAGGCGGCAGTACAGGCAAAATCCAAATAAACAGGCACAGGTCAAAAACAGGCAGATACAGATTAGCAGATAAACAGATACAGAACACAGGCAGATACAGACAGGATGGGGCGATGTAATAATCAGCCTTGAACTGGAGTACAGGAAGTGGCTTTATACAGACAGGAAGTGTGAAGTGAAACATGGCAGGATGTATTTCAAAATAAAAGCCAGAACAGAACAGGATGTCAAAATAAAAGTCCAAAATACAAAAATACACAGAATACAGAAAACACAGAACAAAACCATTACAGAACCCCCCCTCTAAAGGGCGACTCCCGGAGCCCAACATACACATAATAAAGTCCAATAGAGGGTGGGCGGGCGGGCCAGGACCTCTTGGCGAAGGCAGGGCAGTTCAGGAGAGGTCCTGGGTCATATGGCCAGGATGGTCCAGGAACATGGGGCAGATGCGGGCCTGGGTCATGGGGCAGGCTAGGACCTGGGTCATGGGGCAGGCTAGGACCTGGGTCATGGGGCAGGCTAGGACCTGGGTCATGGGGCAGGCTTGGACCTGGGTCATGGGGTAGGCTTGGACCTGGGTCATGGGGCAGGCTTGGACCTGGGTCATGGGGCAGGCTTGGACCTGGGTCATGGGGCAGG